>NC_135238.1:189214269-189515430 GCF_051348905.1 Ranitomeya variabilis
TTTTTTCACAGTATGCGTCGGTACGTCGGGCCTACGCAGTGCGACGACCCTGTACCGACGCTAGTGTGAAAGCAGCCTAATGCAACTGTTGCTGTATTGCAGGGTAGTCTGTAACCATGGAAATGAGAAGTGTATACTGCAATAGAAAGATGAGTCAACCCAACAAAGGAGGCAATGTGGACAATTACAAAATACTAGTAAGTGCCATAGATTTACTTTCTGTACACAGTCAATATCATTTATTAATGTGAAGCAGCCCGTTTAAGAAGCAAAAAAGGGACAAAGGAAGTTTGAGAAAAAAAGGGGAAAATAACAAAAGTTTATATTTTTGGTTTATCGCTTTCCACTCCCGCCATTCTCGCAGCCATAGCTTTATATATTCATATAGTTTTATGACCAGCTTATCTTTTTGCAGGACAATTTGTAAGTTCTAATGGCTGCACTTAATATTAGGTTCAAGTGGAAAGCAGAAAAAAAACAAAATGGGGTGCAATTTGAAAATTCAATTTTGTCACAATTTTATGGCTTTTATTTTAATGCCGTTCCCCACGTGCTCTGAGGAACCTGTCAGCAGGATTGTGTTCAGCAAACTACACACAGTGTCAGGTCGGCGCCGTTATACTGATTACAGTGAGACCTGGTGCTGAAATCCGTCTTGTGGTTGTTGTTTAATCTTTATTTTCAGTATTGAGTTAATGATATGCTTGTGCTTCGGGGCGGCCTGTGGGGGTCTTCATGTGATGCTCTGATTAGCTATTCATAATGCAAAATGCTGACAGGTCACTGATCCCTCACTGACCCGCCCCCTAGTTTCCATAATGAATACAATCACATAGTGAATAAAAAAAAGAAACGCTTTTGCAGGCAGATGCCAGCCTTGGCCCCTGCACTGCAGCATAATCGCATGGTTACTGTGCACTTAATCCCTTTTGCAGATTTCCTTGAGCAAAAATAAAATATCAATTTTGTCAGTGGCACTTGGGGCACCTGTGCAATAGCAGCTATCGGTTTGTATAGAGATCCGATAGCTGCAACTGCGCATGCGCCAGCGTCACCATCTTACTAGAGAAGATTTTAAAAATCCTCATCAAATATGGCGCCGCTCGCGCTTGCGCAGTAGCAGCTGTCGGGGATCGCCAAGGGATCAGTGACCTGTCAGCAGTCTGCATTATGAATACCTAATCAGAGCACCACATACATGAACCCCGTGTTAGGACTCGAGCATATCAGCACCACAAAACTGAGAATAAAGATTAAGAAACAACAAGATAGATTTCATCACCAGGTATCATTGTAATCAGTATGACGCCGCCGACCTGACACTGTGTGTCGGTTACTGTGCACAATCCTGCCGACAGGTTCCCTTTGACGTCCTTCTCCAGGTCAGTATGACTACAGCAGCACAACAATAAGTAGAGCTTTACTTGTGTTTACTAGAAAAAACTAAACGTGGGAACATTTTTATTCTGCTTGTTTCATTGCCATATTCTAATATATTTTTTTTATATTTCCGGATCTGTGTGAGAGCTCATTTTTTGGTGTCACAGCCTTTACTTTTTAATTATATGATTATATAGTGTGTATCACTTTTTGAATAATTTTGATTGGATATTTTCACAGATGTGACGTCACTAACCAAAAGGAGAATCAGCCATTTAGATTTCTTTTCTATTATGCTGTTTGCCGTATGGAATCCAAAAATATATTGTAATAGTGCAGGCAACTTCAGATGGTAGAACACTTGGTCCTTGAGCATAAGAGCAAAAAGAAAATCTTTTCTTGCAGCTGTGAGGTGACCCTTCGCATTCGTCTATTGGGCTCTAAACACCCCGGTCTGACACTGGGGAGACATGCTGCTACATCATTGGGAGAGAATGGAAAACCCCTTGTAGCATTAGTGAGATGGAAGTCATGGGACAAGCCAAGTTAGAACAGAAATCAAGAGAAGCACTAACCTGTTCTTGAAAAGAAGTAAAATGATTGTGTTTTCATCAGTACTTCAGAGAAGATGCCGATCATCGCAACTGCTTATGAAATAACAGAAAGGTAGATAGTGAATTCACTTAGCTTGACTACACAATTTTGGAAAAGTGCTTGAGAAATCATGGAAGGAGATATAATGGTACTGCAAAAACACTTGGCCAAGTTGAATCAAGGTATAACTTACAGAGAGAAATGATGCTCCGCAGATCTGTGAGATGGCACTGAAGACATGCACATCCCCGGCGAAAAAAAACGGATCCGGCGGAAAAAAACGGATCCGGCGGGAAAAAAACGGATCCGGCACAAAAAAAACCAGATCAGCAGGAAAAAACGGATCCGTCGGAAAAAACACGGATCTGGCTTGTCAAAAAAACAGATCCAGCGCAAAAAAAACCCCGATTGGCGGGAACAAAACGGATTCGGCAAAAAGAAAAAACGGATCGGCGGAAAAAAACGGATCTGGCGGAAAAAAACGGATCTGGCGTAAAAAAAACGGATTAGGTGGAAAAAAAGGATCGGCGAAAAAAAACGGATTAGGTAAAAAAAAACGGATCGGCGAAAAAAAAACGGATCTGGCTTGTAAAAAAATGGATCCGGCGCAAAAAAACCCCGATCGGCGGGAACAAAACGGATTCGGCAAAAAAAAAAACGGATCGGCGTAAAAAAAAAAACGGATCCGGCACAAAAAAAACGGATTGGCGGGATAAAAACAAAGTCGGCAAAAAAAACGGATCAGAAAAATAAAACGGATCCGGCGGAAAAAAAACGGATCTGGCTTGTAATAAAATGGATCCGGGGCAAAAAAAAACCGATCGGCGGAAAAACACGGATCCGGCGAAAAAAAAACGGATCTGGGGTAAAAAAAACCCGGATCCGGCGCAAAAACAAACCGATTGGCGGAAAAAAACGGATTCGGCAAAAAAACACAGATCGGCGGAAAAGAACGGATCCGGCGGAAAAACAAACAGATTGGCGGAAAAAAAAACGGATTCGGCAAAAAAAAACGGATCTGCGGAAAAAAAACGAATCCGGCGGAAAAAAAACCCGGATCCGGCGGAAAAACGGATCGGCGGAAAAATACGGATCCGGCGAAAAAAAACGGATCTGGTGTAAAAAAACGGATCCGGCGTAAAAACAAACCGATTGGCGGAAAAAAACAGATTCGGCAAAAAAACACGGATCGGCGGAAAAAATACGGATCCAGCGGAAAAACAAACAGATTGGCGGGAAAAAAAACGGATTTGGCAAAAAAAACCCGGATCTGCGGAAAAAAAATGAATCCGGCGGAAAAAAAAAACGGATCCGGCGGAAAAACGGATCGGCGGAAAAAACGGATCCGGCAGAAAGATAAAACCAATCCGGCGGAAAAAAAAAAGGATCCGGCCGACAAAAAATGGATCCTGCGTCTAGAGACTACAGCCGTCGGCCTTACCATTGCACCACAAGGTCAAGTGATCCCAGGTACTAATTTTTGCTAATTTTACTAATTTCCTGTATCAGAGTCAAGTATCAGACTCCGGTATCAGACAGAGTATTTCTGAGGTTTGACTTTCATTTGTGACTTTGATATGTGAAAGTCAGGTATCAGAATCAAGTATCAGACTCCGGTGTCAGAGTATTTCTGAGGTTATTTCTGATGTTACTGTGATTTGTGACCATGTTGCAGCGGTATACTGACTTATGTTACTGACTTTATGGCAGGTTCATCCTGCAGACACTAGATGGCGCTGTGGCTCCCGATGACGTCACGGCTCCTTGCAGCCTCTAGTCAGTAATAGCAGCACTAGACAATCGCCGGGCGCGGTGGCGTGCGCCTGTAATCCTAGTTACCAGGGAGGCTGAGTGCTGGAGCGCTTGAGTCCAGGTGTTCTGGGCTGCCCTGTGCTATGCCGATTGGGGTGTCAACATCAGGTCGGTATTTGTGACCCTGGGGGACCTCAGAACTAACCAGTGGTCCTGAAGTGGGAGGAGGCCGGACGCGGCCCAGGAGACCCCATGCCGATCAGCGGTGCGGATCGCCCCGTCCATAGCCCTCGTTGTAGAGTCTACAATGGGGAGCAGGCTGGACAACACAGCGTGACAACCACTTTTTATACACACAGAAAATATTCATTTTAGATCGGGAAATCATTATTAATGTAGAAAAGGATCCAATTTCTTAAAATTGTGATGTTTATTAGAAAATTCAATGCAAACATTCAAGACTGTCTATGTAAATACTATGCATTGAACTTTGTACTTAGTTTTCTAATAAACATCGACATTTTAAGACGCTGAATTGTTTCTACATTTGATCCCTTGGCTCCGTGCTACAATGCCCCTAGAGTCGGAGCTGTTTTTTCTTTTTTCACCAGATCATTATTAACCCTCAGTCACATCTGCAATAATTATTATTCGGTTGCTGCTTTGAAGGTAAAAATAATGAACTATGCAAAATATGAAAATGTAAATATATATATATATATATATATATTCCTCCTGTACTTTCTCACTATCTCCCCAGATTCTGATATTACGTCTCCTTATCTCTCTGTGATGCCGTTACACTGAGCGCTACTGACACCTACTGGCGAAACCAATAAAATGCTTCCATCTGTTGTGCAGTACTAGGTGTTACCAGCAGAGGCCACTCCAGCTCTAAACCTTCAGGACGAAACATGAATCACCTGCAAATATCACATTATAATGAGGTTACGCTGAAGGCCTCATGAGAAAATGACCTATTGTTTATATCAGGTTTTTTTTCTTCAATGTATTTTTTTCCATATAACAATCTGTATTAAAAATATAGTAGTAATATAATATATCAAAAATTATTAACACAAATAAATATATTAAAAAAATTACCAATAATAAGTATAAAATAAACAGACCACAAATCAACCCCCTAAAAACACAAGAAGATCCTAAGGGTGCGTGTCCACGTTCAGGATGGCCGGCGCTTTGGACGGAGCGGAAAACTCGCTCTGCCCTAAGCCCCGCCCCCTTCTGGAGACACGATGATGCCGGATGTGTTCATTGCACACATCCAAAAAAAAAAAAAAAAAAAAAAAAAAAAGAAAGCAGCAAAGGCCATAAAGAAAATGGGGATCACCAAACAGCAGGAATGTATACAAAAAATCACATTATTTTATTAAGGTATAACACAGGAAAACAATTTAAAAACATTTAAAAACAGTACATGCCCAGAATAGGGCCACATGCCTGAAAACAAAATACAAGGGGAACAATATATGAATAGGTGTACACCTGGTCCCAAGAATCCTATGTGGACAGCATATTGATGAGCAAATATGGTATGAAAAACACCCACATGGGCATAGTGGGAACCATAGATGGAAGCGTGGTGCTATAGAAGTATATATATAGATACATGCAAACCCAGCAAGTCACAAAAGGACGAATGATAAAACCTCAAAGATAGTAACAATAGAAGGTATGCCGGCAGTATTTAAAAGCACAACAATATATACATAGGTAGAACCCACAAACATATATATAT
Source organism: Ranitomeya variabilis (assembly GCF_051348905.1). Lineage (NCBI taxonomy): Eukaryota > Metazoa > Chordata > Amphibia > Anura > Dendrobatidae > Ranitomeya > Ranitomeya variabilis. The sequence goes on from NC_135238.1 coordinate 189,219,755, forward strand.
ATGCATCAATAAATAAATAGTCCTATTTCCAAGATGGTACACATGGACCAAGATTCAACCATCATTATTATCACACAGCTTACGCAAGCTGACATGAACACCGAGTCTATCACTCTAAGTGATCAAGCTGCCCATATACAGACCAGGCGAAAAAGTGGCACACCAAACAATCCCCCATAGACAAAAAGGATCAAATAGTCCTCAAATAACCACAAGCATGTAACAAAGTGAAAACCCGACGCGTGTCGCCATTAGGATGGCTTCATCAGGGGTATGATTTTCACTGACAATACCCATGTTTAAATACCTTACATAGTGGCATATTGATAGACGCAGCTGTAGAAGTTCTCCCACGTGTAACAAGGAGAAATCAGGCAGTGGCGTGCAACACGATCATTGCGCATGCTCCAGCTCATTCTGGCCGGAAAACACCGTTACCTAGCAGCAGTAAACATGAGCTAGGATAGGCTCACACTTCAAGTATACCAGCTGAAGATTGCCGTCAATAGTACACACATCGGCATCAAACAGCTCAGCAGATAGTAAACAGTAGGTTTTGTTTTACACATCTCTGAGTTTTCTGAATAAGACGCCGCCTATCCCTAGTAACAGTAGATCATAATTATACAGACATTTCGGCGGTAGAAAATGACATATTGCTCACCGCAGCCCAATGTGTGCAGGTATCGGCGTCCCAGCATAGAGCGATCAGCCCAGAGCACCAGTCTCTGGTAAATAATACCCACTGCGCAGGCGCCGGCGCCACCATGTTTAAACCGGGAAGCACAGTTTCTAAGCAACAGTAAACATAGGCGAAGATTCGCTCAGAGGTGAGGGCAGTATATAGTGATCACCCGCACAATGCTGCGCATGTATCAGTTTAAAGGTATAATGCACTGTATTCTGCTCATTCTGGCCGAAAAACCGTTACCTATCGGCAGTAAACATGAGCTAGGATAGGCTCACACTTCAAGTATACCAGCTGGAGATTGCCGTCAATAGTACACACATCGGCATCAGACAGCTAAGCAGATAGTGGACAGTAGGTTTTGTTTTACACATCTCTGAGTATTCTGAATAAGAAGCCGCCTATCCCTAGTAGCAGTATATCATAATTATACAGACATTTCGGCGATAGAGACTCACATATTACTCACCGCAGCCCAAATGTGTGCAGGTATCGGCGTCGCAGCATAGAGCAATCAGCCCATAACACCAGTCTCTGGTAAATAATACCCACTGCGCAGACGCCGGCACCAGCATGTTTAAACCGGGAAGCACAGTTGCTAAGCAACAATAAACATAGGCAGGAATTCACTCAGAGGTGAGGGCAGTGTATAATTATCACCCACACAATGCTGCGCATGTGTCAGTTTAGAGGTATAATACGCTGCATAGAACCGGATATTCCGGTACAAGCACCAAAAGAGATATGTAGGGGGCATAGAGGACATGATACCCATCAGGTTACGCGGTTGTCAGCCTTGCAGGGCTGCCACTAGAAATTTCGGGGCCCCATACTGGCAAAATTTTCGGGGCCCCCTTGAGACTCCGCCCAGGCTCCACCCCAGCCCCGCCTCCACTCTCCACCCCTCGAACTGTCCACGGTCCCACCGCTCTCTCTTGGAAAAACTCCACTTCTCACCAATCACACATTGAGGGTACGTATCCACCTTCAGGATGGCCGGCGGTTTCGTCAGAGCGGCAAACCCGCTCGGTGCTAAGCCCCGCCCCCTACTGTGACGCGATGATGCCGGATGTGTTCATTGCACACATCCGGGATCATCGCACCCCACACATAGGGCCCTGTGTTATAGCTTGCGGCGTCGCAGCTGCCGCAAGGAACACGGACATGCTGCGATCTTAAAAGAAGCACCGCATGTCCGGAGTCGCAGGCCCGCCGGGTGCGTGTTACCACGCATAGTGGAGACGAGATTTCCTAAAATCCCCTTCACTATGCTGGAACATCTGGACGCTGCGTGTTTGACGCTGTGGCCCCACGCAGCGTCAAACACGCAGCGTTTACTTAACGTGGACACATACCCTAACAGTTCCCATCACCAGATCACACATATAGCCGGCAGCTTTTGTAAGCCGCCACCATAACACGGTAGACTCTTTTGGCCGGGCACTACTCTGCTGTAACCTATTAAATATTTGTTAAAATATGCAAAACAATTTAGGTATATTTTTATTTATTTTTCAATTTTTAAAATGACCAATAATATCACATAAAAAGAACAAATACCGCTACACCATGACAAGATGACATATTACCACCACAGTGATCGAATAATATCACATACAAAGAACAAATACCGCTACACCATGACCAGACCGCATATTACCACCACAGTGATCGAATAATATCACATACAAGGGACAAATACCGCAACACCATGTCCAGACCACATATTACCACCACATAGTGACTGAATACTACAATTCTGATCAGTAATAAAAAAAAAGCACCACACTATCACCATAAGTGCCATTATACACAGGAGATCTCTACTTAGTATGCAGTGTCTGTGTACAGATAATACAGTGATCACTAGTGAAATTATACACAGGAGCTCTGTATATAGTATACAGTGTATAGTGTCAGTGTATAGGTAACACTGACTCACCAGTGACGTCTCTATGTGAAGTCCTTCATCTTTCATCCAGCACAGACCGCCATCATGTCTTCCAGCCAGGACTCGTTTCTGCAGGAAATAACAGTTATCTCGAGCTCTGCTTGTAGAACACATTACTTAATTTTTCCCAACTTCTACATTACACCACATAAAGAAAAAGAGGCGACATAGTGTCACTCTACACAGTAACAGGACCGCCCCCTCATTTAAAACACTGTCCTCAAAAAATAAATACATCACTGCAGTAATAATATCCCTTAATTAGTCCCTATGGTAATAATATTCCCCATCCTGGCCCCATGTGTCTCATTACTGGCGTCAGCCATATGTTCTCCCATCCTGTCCTCATGAGTATCCATCCTGCCCCATATGATCTCCCCATCCTGCCCCATCTGTCTCCATCGTATCCATCCTGCCCCATGATCCTGCACAACCTGTCTCCAATTCTGCCCCCAGTGTCTCCAGTCATGCCCCCATGTCTTTCATCATACCCCATATCTCCATTCTGCCCCTGTGTCCAGCATCTCTGCCCCTGTGTCCAGCATACTGCCCCTGTGTCCAGCATCTCTGCCCCTGTGTCCAGCATACTGCCCCTGTGTCCAGCATCTCTGCCCCTGTGTCCAGCATACTGCCCCTGTGTCCAGCATCTCTGCCCCTGTGTCCAGCATCTCTGCCCCTGTGTCCAGCATCTCTGCCCCTGTGTCCAGCATACTGCCCCTGTGTCCAGCATACTGCCCCTGTGTCCAGCATCTCTGCCCCTGTGTCCAGCATCTCTGCCCCTGTGTCCAGCATCTCTGCCCCTGTGTCCAGCATCTCTGCCCCTGTGTCCAGCATCTCTGCCCCTGTGTCCAGCATCTCTGCCCCTGTGTCCAGCATCTCTGCCCCTGTGTCCAGCATCTCTGCCCCTGTGTCCAGCATCTCTGCCCCTGTGTCCAGCATACTGCCCCTGTGTCCAGCATACTGCCCCTGTTTCCAGCATCTCTGCCCCTGTTTCCAGCATCTCTGCCCCTGTTTCCAGCATACTGCCCCTGTGTCCAGCATCTCTGCCCCTGTGTCCAGCATACTGCCCCTGTGTCCAGCATACTGCCCCTGTTTCCAGCATCTCTGCCCCTGTTTCCAGCATCTCTGCCCCCTGTGTCCAGCATCTCTGCCCCCTGTGTCCAGCATCTCTGCCCCCTGTGTCCAGCATCTCTGCCCCCTGTGTCCAGCATCTCTGCCCCCTGTGTCCAGCATCTCTGCCCCCTGTGTCCAGCATCTCTGCCCCCTGTGTCCAGCATCTCTGCCCCCTGTGTCCAGCATCTCTGCCCCCTGTGTCCAGCATCTCTGCCCCCTGTGTCCAGCATCTCTGCCCCCTGTGTCCAGCATCTCTGCCCCCTGTGTCCAGCATCTCTGCCCCCTGTGTCCAGCATCTCTGCCCCCTGTGTCCAGCATCTCTGCCCCCTGTGTCCAGCATCTCTGCCCCCTGTGTCCAGCATCTCTGCCCCCTGTGTCCAGCATCTCTGCCCCCTGTGTCCAGCATCTCTGCCCCCTGTGTCCAGCATCTCTGCCCCCTGTGTCCAGCATCTCTGCCCCCTGTGTCCAGCATCTCTGCCCCCTGTGTCCAGCATCTCTGCCCCCTGTGTCCAGCATCTCTGCCCCCTGTGTCCAGCATCTCTGCCCCCTGTGTCCAGCATCTCTGCCCCCTGTGTCCAGCATCTCTGCCCCCTGTGTCCAGCATCTCTGCCCCCTGTGTCCAGCATCTCTGCCCCCTGTGTCCAGCATCTCTGCCCCCTGTGTCCAGCATCTCTGCCCCCTGTGTCCAGCATCTCTGCCCCCTGTGTCCAGCATCTCTGCCCCCTGTGTCCAGCATCTCTGCCCCCTGTGTCCAGCATCTCTGCCCCCTGTGTCCAGCATCTCTGCCCCCTGTGTCCAGCATCTCTGCCCCTGTGTCCAGCATACTGCCCGTGTCCAGCTTTCTGCCCCAGCATGTCCAGCGTTCTGCCCCGGGCCCCACCCCCCTGGGATCGCCGCTCTGAAAAAAAAAAAAGCCGAGTTCTTACCTTGCCATGCTCCTGCGGCGGGGAACCTCACTTCCTCCACGCAGCCGCAGGTGAAGGACGCACTCGCCGGCGGCTGACAATGACATCAGACGCCGGCGAAGTGCGACTGCGCACTGCGGCCGCTGAAGTCAGCTGCCAGCCTCCGACTGGCTGGCGGCGACCGGCGGCTGTTAACTATTGACGTGCGGGCACGGGCCCGCACGTCAATAGTGTCCCGCAGCGCCGGCAGGGGGGGGCCCGCAGCGCCGGCAGGTGGGGGGCCCGCAGCGCCGGCAGGGGGGGGCCCGGTGAGCAGATTAGACGGGGCCCGATGCGGGCCCCCTCTGCTCACCGGGCCCCATACGCCAGTCATGGCTGTCATGCCCTGATGGCGGCCCTGCAGCCTTGCACTGAAGGACGCCAGAGCAAACCAATCGCTCCAGACTACCCAATGCAGAGAAAAGCATGCAACAGCCAGATTATGCCATAACCAAAAGTAATAATAATGATGAGTAAGTCCAAATAATACCTGTATTAAGACACCTAAATAAAGAAAACATTGCAGAGAAATCATCATTAAGTATGAGGCTTTTAATAGAGTCACACAACTCTCATGTTGTGAATTTATCCAATCAAGTTACTGTAAGGATCACAAAAAGAGATACCATTGAACAGTGTACATTTATACATAGTATGCCAAGGTGGATGATGAGGGCTTCCTCCATCCACATTAAGGAGGATAAGGGGTATACCGAAGAAAGAGAGTGAAACCACATAATTTCCAGGAATCACCCAGAAGTGGGGGGTATATCTCATTAAAGGCTTGGCAAACAAAGAGATTGTCCGCTAGCCCTATTAAAAATACCACGTCCCGAGGAAAGTAACATACTACTACTAAGGGACATGTATTAGGTGGAAAAATAGCATAGTGGGAATATCAGATAACTTATAGACACATCCTTTGAGAATCAGGCAAACCCCCAACACTCATTATAAAATCTCATCACTCAAGTAATGTATCATAATGGAGGTTATGCAAGCCGACCAAACAGATGGGAATGAAGGAACATTCTCTAAAATGAAGACCTCCTGCCTAAAAATGCAATATGCTGTCCATATAGGTAGAAAAAAACCTAAAGAGAAGGCCGTGTAGTATATACATAGCTCTCTTCCCTATAAAAGCAATATACTGACCATAAAGATATAAATAACAATAAGGACATCGTATAGGCATAAAATCAAGGCATGATCAAAAGTATGGAGACCAAATGCCCCAAATTGACAGAACTTGCACATAAACAAAAGATACAGATAAATGTATGTTATCCCTTCCCCCACACACGCATGGAGTCATATACATTTGTAAAAGCCAGTAAACAAAAGGTCCTCATTCAAGCCCATCGGGGCCACAGAGTTCATATTGAAAATCCATTTCGATTCCCGTCTGAGTAGTTCTGAAATTATGTTGCCACCTCTGATATTCACGGGGACCTTGTCCAAACCCAAAATCTTCGTTCCCTTCCATAGGGAGTTGTGCTCCACAAGGTAATGTGAGGCTACTGACGTGAGGGCCTTCCCTTTTATCTTGTCCTTCTTCGCCGTGGTGATGTTAGAGAAATGTTGTTGGATTCTCTTTCTTAGTTCCTGTGTTGTTTGCCCCACGTACACCTTTGGGCACGGACACACCAAAGCATACACAAGATTTTTAGTCTTACAATTGAAGTATGTTCTGGGGGCAACCTGAAATGGCAAAGAAGGTAATGTAACATCAGTATCTCCAGCCGTAAAAGGACATATGTTACAATTTCCACATGGGAAAGTGCCTCGGAGACGAAACCCACCATTGGTACTCACAGTAGGACGTTGGAAATGACTATGGCTGAGGCAATCTTTAAGATTCCTAGCTCTCCTTGCTATTAAATTAGGCCTGGACGAAAGATGTGGTACTAACTTAGATTCACTTAATAGTAATCCCCAGTACCTAGACAGAATATTTCGTACATCATGCCATTGATTGTTATAGGATGTAATTATCCCCAAAGGTCTACCAGGGGTCTTGACACGAGGGCATAATAACTTGGCCCTATCCTGATCCCTAGCATCTATATAGGCACGCGAGATTACCTTTTTAGGGTATCCTCTTTCTTTGAACCTTGATGTTAGTTCACGAGAGTGTTTCAAGAAGTCCTCCTGTCGGGTACAGTTTCTTTTGAGTCTATAGAACTGGCCCTTTGGTATCCCCTCTTTAAGGTGCTGTGGATGGAAGCTGTTAAAATGTAACAAACTATTCGTCGCGGTAGGCTTACGGTACAAACTTGTAGTGATCTTGGAATTCATCAAATTAAGTTTCAAGTCCAGAAATTCAATGTCCGTTTGTGACATATGTGAAGTAAGGCGGATATTCCACGGATTGTCATTCAGGATGCCGATGAAGTGTTGACATTGGTCCAGGGTGCCTGTCCAGAGGAATAAAATGTCGTCAATATAGCGTAACCATTTGACAATATAGGTGGAAAATCCCTCCAGACAGTACACCCTGGTTGCCTCCCACCAACCCAAAAATAGGTTGGCGTAAGATGGAGCACACCGGGCACCCATGGCAGTCCCCCTAACTTGCCTGTAATACGCACGGTCAAAGGTAAAGTAATTTTGGTCCAAGATGAACCGAAGAAGATCCAATAGAAAGGAATCATGTTTTCTATCCCCAGACGTGTTTTTATCGAGAAAATAGGATACGGCTTGTATCCCTAAATCATGTCCAATAGAGGTGTAGAGTGACTCTACATCGAGAGTCACTAACCACGTCCCAGCGGGGAGTGTCAAATCTTGGACTTGCTGTATCAGGAAGGTAGAGTCTCTGACAAAGGATTGAAGAGAGACGACCAGGGGCTGCAGAAAGAAATCAACATAAATACACGGTCTTTCCAGAAGTCCTCCTATCCCAGATATTATGGGCCTACCCGGTGGGGCTGCAAGGGACTTATGCACCTTCGGGAGCATATAGAAGGTGGGAAGTTTCGGATGACTATTGAACATAAAGTCCCTCTCCCGTTTGTTAATGATGTTATTCATGAAGGCGGCCTCTAGGAGGCGAAGCAATTTAGCCTGAAATATATTAGAGGGGTCAGAAGGAAGGGTCTGATAACACTCTTGATTTAGCAGTTGACATCTAGCTTCCTTCAGATATAAACCAATTGGCCAAATGACCAAATTACCCCCCTTATCCGCTTCCCGGATAACGAATTCCCGATTAGAACCTAATCTGGTGATAGCGGCCTGCTCAGCCTTACTGATGTTTCTATTTCTATTGGGGTCCAATCTCAACTGCTGTATATCACGAACCACAGCATTGAAGAAATTTTGTACCACTGGGAACAATGAAAAGGCTGGAGTGGCTTGTGAAAGCAACCTACCAGTAAATCTTTTTCTTCTAGGACAACTTTCGTCACCTTCCTCAAGTAAATCCAAGAGATCCCTAAGGACCAATCTATCAGCCATGGAATGTTCATCCAAAACGGAAGGTTGGTGGAATAGCAACTTAAAAGTGAGTTGTCTGCAAAAAAGATAGACATCTTTAATGACAGTAAATTTGTCGAGACTACTGGTAGGGCAGAAGGACAAGCCCTTCTCCAAGACGGTAATTTCCAATTCAGACAAAACATATTCAGATAAATTCAGAATTTGCAGCTTACCCGGGTCCACCCTTGACTCAACCGGAATATCCGTGGCTAGTATCTCTTGTTCGATCGGGTCTTCCTCCCATAACGAGGGGACCAAGCTCTGTAATTCCCGGACTGCTTTTTCCGTACCGTACCTCCTCCTGCGGCCCCTCCTATTGCGCCTTCGATGTCGCTTAGATCCGAAGATAAAAAATCGTCACTAGAGGGTTGTTCTGGTGGTGTATTGGTATTTCCTTCAATGGATGCTTTTTCACCAGTGGATCTGTTGTTGCCTCTGTGTACCCATTTAAAGGCCCGTCCTTGTTTGAAGTCAAGCTGATCCCTTCTAAATTTTAACTTTTTTCTATTAATCACATCTTTCTCAAAGATGTCAATAGTAGACTTCAACTGAGCCTGAAAAGGCTCCACCACGGATTTTTTATCAAATTTGTCCAATTTGCCTTCACATGTCTTGATCTTGTTCTTTAGGGAATCTAGAACTCCCCGATCATGTATCAACAACATGTCAATAATGATATTTGAACAAGTCAATAAACCATTTTCCCAAGTCCTCTGAAACTCCCCATCAGCCTCCCAGGCTGGGAAGATCTGTACTCTAAGTCCCCTAGGGACAATCCGTACCTTCTTATACTCTTCTAGTGTTTTTACATTCCACCATGATTTAGTGAGGGATTTATGTAAATTAGTCAACTCCCTAGCCACCTGTTGGAAATCACTCTCACCACCAGTATTACTTATCTCCTCAAAACCACCAGAGAAAATGCCACTGGCCTGGCTGCTCCATGCAGCCTCCCTAGCTGCCAAATCCATACTGTAAAAATTAAACAATCCAACTATATCAAATTACTAAGATAGAATACAAAGTATAGATCCGTGTGCCAACACCCTGAAAATGTAGTGAAAAAGAGCAACTACATATACAACAAGCACAAAATATATACATGTATGGGGGCACCACAGATATATAGTTTTGGGATCCAACCTAGGCCTTAGAATATGAAGATACAAAAAAAAAAAAAGAAAGCAGCAAAGGCCATAAAGAAAATGGGGATCACCAAACAGCAGGAATGTATACAAAAAATCACATTATTTTATTAAGGTATAACACAGGAAAACAATTTAAAAACATTTAAAAACAGTACATGCCCAGAATAGGGCCACATGCCTGAAAACAAAATACAAGGGGAACAATATATGAATAGGTGTACACCTGGTCCCAAGAATCCTATGTGGACAGCATATTGATGAGCAAATATGGTATGAAAAACACCCACATGGGCATAGTGGGAACCATAGATGGAAGCGTGGTGCTATAGAAGTATATATATAAATACATGCAAACCCAGCAAGTCACAAAAGGACGAATGATAAAACCTCAAAGATAGTAACAATAGAAGGTATGCCGGCAGTATTTAAAAGCACAACAATATATACATAGGTAGAACCCACAAACATATATATATATGCATCAATAAATAAATAGTCCTATTTCCAAGATGGTACACATGGACCAAGATTCAACCATCATTATTATCACACAGCTTACGCAAGCTGACATGAACACCGAGTCTATCACTCTAAGTGATCAAGCTGCCCATATACAGACCAGGCGAAAAAGTGGCACACCAAACAATCCCCCATAGACAAAAAGGATCAAATAGTCCTCAAATAACCACAAGCATGTAACAAAGTGAAAACCCGACGCGTGTCGCCATTAGGATGGCTTCATCAGGGGTATGATTTTCACTGACAATACCCATGTTTAAATACCTTACATAGTGGCATATTGATAGACGCAGCTGTAGAAGTTCTCCCACGTGTAACAAGGAGAAATCAGGCAGTGGCGTGCAACACGATCATTGCGCATGCTCCAGCTCATTCTGGCCGGAAAACACCGTTCTATATCCGGTTCTATGCAGCGTATTATACCTCTAAACTGACACATGCGCAGCATTGTGTGGGTGATAATTATACACTGCCCTCACCTCTGAGTGAATTCCTGCCTATGTTTATTGTTGCTTAGCAACTGTGCTTCCCGGTTTAAACATGCTGGTGCCGGCGTCTGCGCAGTGGGTATTATTTACCAGAGACTGGTGTTATGGGCTGATTGCTCTATGCTGCGACGCCGATACCTGCACACATTTGGGCTGCGGTGAGTAATATGTGAGTCTCTATCGCCGAAATGTCTGTATAATTATGATATACTGCTACTAGGGATAGGCGGCTTCTTATTCAGAATACTCAGAGATGTGTAAAACAAAACCTACTGTCCACTATCTGCTTAGCTGTCTGATGCCGATGTGTGTACTATTGACGGCAATCTCCAGCTGGTATACTTGAAGTGTGAGCCTATCCTAGCTCATGTTTACTGCCGATAGGTAACGGTTTTTCGGCCAGAATGAGCAGAATACAGTGCATTATACCTTTAAACTGATACATGCGCAGCATTGTGCGGGTGATCACTATATACTGCCCTCACCTCTGAGCGAATCTTCGCCTATGTTTACTGTTGCTTAGAAACTGTGCTTCCCGGTTTAAACATGCTGGCGCCGGCGCCTGCGCAGTGGGTATTATTTACCAGAGACTGGTGCTCTGGGCTGATCGCTCTATGCTGGGACGCCGATACCTGCACACATTGGGCTGCGGTGAGCAATATGTCATTTTCTACCGCCGAAATGTCTGTATAATTATGATCTACTGTTACTAGGGATAGGCGGCGTCTTATTCAGAAAACTCAGAGATGTGTAAAACAAAACCTACTGTTTACTATCTGCTGAGCTGTTTGATGCCGATGTGTGTACTATTGACGGCAATCTTCAGCTGGTATACTTGAAGTGTGAGCCTATCCTAGCTCATGTTTACTGCTGCTAGGTAACGGTGTTTTCCGGCCAGAATGAGCTGGAGCATGCGCAATGATCGTGTTGCACGCCACTGCCTGATTTCTCCTTGTTACACGTGGGAGAACTTCTACAGCTGCGTCTATCAATATGCCACTATGTAAGGTATTTAAACATGGGTATTGTCAGTGAAAATCATACCCCTGATGAAGCCATCCTAATGGCGACACGCGTCGGGTTTTCACTTTGTTACATGCTTGTGGTTATTTGAGGACTATTTGATCCTTTTTGTCTATGGGGGATTGTTTGGTGTGCCACTTTTTCGCCTGGTCTGTATATGGGCAGCTTGATCACTTAGAGTGATAGACTCGGTGTTCATGTCAGCTTGCGTAAGCTGTGTGATAATAATGATGGTTGAATCTTGGTCCATGTGTACCATCTTGGAAATAGGACTATTTATTTATTGATGCATATATATATATGTTTGTGGGTTCTACCTATGTATATATTGTTGTGCTTTTAAATACTGCCGGCATACCTTCTATTGTTACTATCTTTGAGGTTTTATCATTCGTCCTTTTGTGACTTGCTGGGTTTGCATGTATTTATATATATACTTCTATAGCACCACGCTTCCATCTATGGTTCCCACTATGCCCATGTGGGTGTTTTTCATACCATATTTGCTCATCAATATGCTGTCCACATAGGATTCTTGGGACCAGGTGTACACCTATTCATATATTGTTCCCCTTGTATTTTGTTTTCAGGCATGTGGCCCTATTCTGGGCATGTACTGTTTTTAAATGTTTTTAAATTGTTTTCCTGTGTTATACCTTAATAAAATAATGTGATTTTTTGTATACATTCCTGCTGTTTGGTGATCCCCATTTTCTTTATGGCCTTTGCTGCTTTCTTTTTTTTTTTTTTGTATCTTCATATTCTAAGGCCTAGGTTGGATCCCAAAACTATATATCTGTGGTGCCCCCATACATGTATATATTTTGTGCTTGTTGTATATGTAGTTGCTCTTTTTCACTACATTTTCAGGGTGTTGGCACACGGATCTATACTTTGTATTCTATCTTAGTAATTTGATATAGTTGGATTGTTTAATTTTTACAGTATGGATTTGGCAGCTAGGGAGGCTGCATGGAGCAGCCAGGCCAGTGGCATTTTCTCTGGTGGTTTTGAGGAGATAAGTAATACTGGTGGTGAGAGTGATTTGCTGATTTCCAACAGGTGGCTAGGGAGTTGACTAATTTACATAAATCCCTCACTAAATCATGGTGGAATGTAAAAACACTAGAAGAGTATAAGAAGGTACGGATTGTCCCTAGGGGACTTAGAGTACAGATCTTCCCAGCCTGGGAGGCTGATGGGGAGTTTCAGAGGACTTGGGAAAATGGTTTATTGACTTGTTCAAATATCATTATTGACATGTTGTTGATACATGATCGGGGAGTTCTAGATTCCCTAAAGAACAAGATCAAGACATGTGAAGGCAAATTGGACAAATTTGATAAAAAATCCGTGGTGGAGCCTTTTCAGGCTCAGTTGAAGTCTACTATTGACATCTTTGAGAAAGATGTGATTAATAGAAAAAAGTTAAAATTTAGAAGGGATCAGCTTGACTTCAAACAAGGACGGGCCTTTAAATGGGTACACAGAGGCAACAACAGATCCACTGGTGAAAAAGCATCCATTGAAGGAAATACCAATACACCACCAGAACAACCCTCTAGTGACGATTTTTTATCTTCGGATCTAAGCGACATCGAAGGCGCAATAGGAGGGGCCGCAGGAGGAGGTACGGTACGGAAAAAGCAGTCCGGGAATTACAGAGCTTGGTCCCCTCGTTATGGGAGGAAGACCCGATCGAACAAGAGATACTAGCCACGGATATTCCGGTTGAGTCAAGGGTGGACCCGGGTAAGCTGCAAATTCTGAATTTATCTGAATATGTTTTGTCTGAATTGGAAATTACCGTCTTGGAGAAGGGCTTGTCCTTCTGCCCTACCAGTAGTCTCGACAAATTTACTGTCATTAAAGATGTCTATCTTTTTTGCAGACAACTCACTTTTAAGTTGCTATTCCACCAACCTTCCGTTTTGGATGAACATTCCATGGCTGATAGATTGGTCCTTAGGGATCTCTTGGATTTACTTGAGGAAGGTGACGAAAGTTGTCCTAGAAGAAAAAGATTTACTGGTAGGTTGCTTTCACAAGCCACTCCAGCCTTTTCATTGTTCCCAGTGGTACAAAATTTCTTCAATGCTGTGGTTCGTGATATACAGCAGTTGAGATTGGACCCCAATAGAAATAGAAACATCAGTAAGGCTGAGCAGGCCGCTATCACCAGATTAGGTTCTAATCGGGAATTCGTTATCCGGGAAGCGGATAAGGGGGGTAATTTGGTCATTTGGCCAATTGGTTTATATCTGAAGGAAGCTAGATGTCAACTGCTAAATCAAGAGTGTTATCAGACCCTTCCTTCTGACCCCTCTAATATATTTCAGGCTAAATTGCTTCGCCTCCTAGAGGCCGCCTTCATGAATAACATCATTAACAAACGGGAGAGGGACTTTATGTTCAATAGTCATCCGAAACTTCCCACCTTCTATATGCTCCCGAAGGTGCATAAGTCCCTTGCAGCCCCACCGGGTAGGCCCATAATATCTGGGATAGGAGGACTTCTGGAAAGACCGTGTATTTATGTTGATTTCTTTCTGCAGCCCCTGGTCGTCTCTCTTCAATCCTTTGTCAGAGACTCTACCTTCCTGATACAGCAAGTCCAAGATTTGACACTCCCCGCTGGGACGTGGTTAGAGACTCTCGATGTAGAGTCACTCTACACCTCTATTGGACATGATTTAGGGATACAAGCCGTATCCTATTTTCTCGATAAAAACACGTCTGGGGATAGAAAACATGATTCCTTTCTATTGGATCTTCTTCGGTTCATCTTGGACCAAAATTACTTTACCTTTGACCGTGCGTATTACAGGCAAGTTAGGGGGACTGCCATGGGTGCCCGGTGTGCTCCATCTTACGCCAACCTATTTTTGGGTTGGTGGGAGGCAACCAGGGTGTACTGTCTGGAGGGATTTTCCACCTATATTGTCAAATGGTTACGCTATATTGACGACATTTTATTCCTCTGGACAGGCACCCTGGACCAATGTCAACACTTCATCGGCATCCTGAATGACAATCCGTGGAATATCCGCCTTACTTCACATATGTCACAAACGGACATTGAATTTCTGGACTTGAAACTTCATTTGATGAATTCCAAGATCACTACAAGTTTGTACCGTAAGCCTACCGCGACGAATAGTTTGTTACATTTTAACAGCTTCCATCCACAGCACCTTAAAGAGGGGATACCAAAGGGCCAGTTCTATAGACTCAAAAGAAACTGTACCCGACAGGAGGACTTCTTGAAACACTCTCGTGAACTAACATCAAGGTTCAAAGAAAGAGGATACCCTAAAAAGGTAATCTCGCGTGCCTATATAGATGCTAGGGATCAGGATAGGGCCAAGTTATTATGCCCTCGTGTCAAGACCCCTGGTAGACCTTTGGGGATAATTACATCCTATAACAATCAATGGCATGATGTACGAAATATTCTGTCTAGGTACTGGGGATTACTATTAAGTGAATCTAAGTTAGTACCACATCTTTCGTCCAGGCCTAATTTAATAGCAAGGAGAGCTAGGAATCTTAAAGATTGCCTCAGCCATAGTCATTTCCAACGTCCTACTGTGAGTACCAATGGTGGGTTTCGTCTCCGAGGCACTTTCCCATGTGGAAATTGTAACATATGTCCTTTTACGGCTGGAGATACTGATGTTACATTACCTTCTTTGCCATTTCAGGTTGCCCCCAGAACATACTTCAATTGTAAGACTAAAAATCTTGTGTATGCTTTGGTGGGTCCGTGCCCAAAGGTGTACGTGGGGCAAACAACACAGGAACTAAGAAAGAGAATCCAACAACATTTCTCTAACATCACCACGGCGAAGAAGGACAAGATAAAAGGGAAGGCCCTCACGTCAGTAGCCTCACATTACCTTGTGGAGCACAACTCCCTATGGAAGGGAACGAAGATTTTGGGTTTGGACAAGGTCCCCGTGAATATCAGAGGTGGCAACATAATTTCAGAACTACTCAGACGGGAATCGAAATGGATTTTCAATATGAACTCTGTGGCCCCGATGGGCTTGAATGAGGACCTTTTGTTTACTGGCTTTTACAAATGTATATGACTCCATGCGTGTGTGGGGGAAGGGATAACATACATTTATCTGTATCTTTTGTTTATGTGCAAGTTCTGTCAATTTGGGGCATTTGGTCTCCATACTTTTGATCATGCCTTGAGTTTATGCCTATACGATGTCCTTATTGTTATTTATATCTTTATGGTCAGTATATTGCTTTTATAGGGAAGAGAGCTATGTATATACTACACGGCCTTCTCTTTAGGTTTTTTTCTACCTATATGGACAGCATATTGCATTTTTAGGCAGGAGGTCTTCATTTTAGAGAATGTTCCTTCATTCCCATCTGTTTGGTCGGCTTGCATAACCTCCATTATGATACATTACTTGAGTGATGAGATTTTATAATGAGTGTTGGGGGTTTGCCTGATTCTCAAAGGATGTGTCTATAAGTTATCTGATATTCCCACTATGCTATTTTTCCACCTAATACATGTCCCTTAGTAGTAGTATGTTACTTTCCTCGGGACGTGGTATTTTTAATAGGGCTAGCGGACAATCTCTTTGTTTGCCAAGCCTTTAATGAGATATACCCCCCACTTCTGGGTGATTCCTGGAAATTATGTGGTTTCACTCTCTTTCTTCGGTATACCCCTTATCCTCCTTAATGTGGATGGAGGAAGCCCTCATCATCCACCTTGGCATACTATGTATAAATGTACACTGTTCAATGGTATCTCTTTTTGTGATCCTTACAGTAACTTGATTGGATAAATTCACAACATGAGAGTTGTGTGACTCTATTAAAAGCCTCATACTTAATGATGATTTCTCTGCAATGTTTTCTTTATTTAGGTGTCTTAATACAGGTATTATTTGGACTTACTCATCATTATTATTACTTTTGGTTATGGCATAATCTGGCTGTTGCATGCTTTTCTCTGCATTGGGTAGTCTGGAGCGATTGGTTTGCTCTGGCGTCCTTCAGTGCAAGGCTGACAACCGCGTAACCTGATGGGTATCATGTCCTCTATGCCCCCTACATATCTCTTTTGGTGCTTGTACCGGAATATCCGGTTCTATGCAGCGTATTATACCTCTAAACTGACACATGCGCAGCATTGTGTGGGTGATAATTATACACTGCCCTCACCTCTGAGTGAATTCCTGCCTATGTTTATTGTTGCTTAGCAACTGTGCTTCCCGGTTTAAACATGCTGGTGCCGGCGTCTGCGCAGTGGGTATTATTTACCAGAGACTGGTGTTATGGGCTGATTGCTCTATGCTGCGACGCCGATACCTGCACACATTTGGGCTGCGGTGAGTAATATGTGAGTCTCTATCGCCGAAATGTCTGTATAATTATGATATACTGCTACTAGGGATAGGCGGCTTCTTATTCAGAATACTCAGAGATGTGTAAAACAAAACCTACTGTCCACTATCTGCTTAGCTGTCTGATGCCGATGTGTGTACTATTGACGGCAATCTCCAGCTGGTATACTTGAAGTGTGAGCCTATCCTAGCTCATGTTTACTGCCGATAGGTAACGGTTTTTCGGCCAGAATGAGCAGAATACAGTGCATTATACCTTTAAACTGATACATGCGCAGCATTGTGCGGGTGATCACTATATACTGCCCTCACCTCTGAGCGAATCTTCGCCTATGTTTACTGTTGCTTAGAAACTGTGCTTCCCGGTTTAAACATGCTGGCGCCGGCGCCTGCGCAGTGGGTATTATTTACCAGAGACTGGTGCTCTGGGCTGATCGCTCTATGCTGGGACGCCGATACCTGCACACATTGGGCTGCGGTGAGCAATATGTCATTTTCTACCGCCGAAATGTCTGTATAATTATGATCTACTGTTACTAGGGATAGGCGGCGTCTTATTCAGAAAACTCAGAGATGTGTAAAACAAAACCTACTGTTTACTATCTGCTGAGCTGTTTGATGCCGATGTGTGTACTATTGACGGCAATCTTCAGCTGGTATACTTGAAGTGTGAGCCTATCCTAGCTCATGTTTACTGCTGCTAGGTAACGGTGTTTTCCGGCCAGAATGAGCTGGAGCATGCGCAATGATCGTGTTGCACGCCACTGCCTGATTTCTCCTTGTTACACGTGGGAGAACTTCTACAGCTGCGTCTATCAATATGCCACTATGTAAGGTATTTAAACATGGGTATTGTCAGTGAAAATCATACCCCTGATGAAGCCATCCTAATGGCGACACGCGTCGGGTTTTCACTTTGTTACATGCTTGTGGTTATTTGAGGACTATTTGATCCTTTTTGTCTATGGGGGATTGTTTGGTGTGCCACTTTTTCGCCTGGTCTGTATATGGGCAGCTTGATCACTTAGAGTGATAGACTCGGTGTTCATGTCAGCTTGCGTAAGCTGTGTGATAATAATGATGGTTGAATCTTGGTCCATGTGTACCATCTTGGAAATAGGACTATTTATTTATTGATGCATATATATATATGTTTGTGGGTTCTACCTATGTATATATTGTTGTGCTTTTAAATACTGCCGGCATACCTTCTATTGTTACTATCTTTGAGGTTTTATCATTCGTCCTTTTGTGACTTGCTGGGTTTGCATGTATTTATATATATACTTCTATAGCACCACGCTTCCATCTATGGTTCCCACTATGCCCATGTGGGTGTTTTTCATACCATATTTGCTCATCAATATGCTGTCCACATAGGATTCTTGGGACCAGGTGTACACCTATTCATATATTGTTCCCCTTGTATTTTGTTTTCAGGCATGTGGCCCTATTCTGGGCATGTACTGTTTTTAAATGTTTTTAAATTGTTTTCCTGTGTTATACCTTAATAAAATAATGTGATTTTTTGTATACATTCCTGCTGTTTGGTGATCCCCATTTTCTTTATGGCCTTTGCTGCTTTCTTTTTTTTTTTTTGTATCTTCATATTCTAAGGCCTAGGTTGGATCCCAAAACTATATATCTGTGGTGCCCCCATACATGTATATATTCATTGCACACATCCGGCATCATCGCACCCCACACATAGGGCCCTGTGATTTACCTTGCAGCGGCGCAGCAAGGTAAACGGACATGCTGCGATCTAAAAAGACGTGGCGCATGTCCGGAATCGCAGGGCCGCCGGGTGCGTATTAGCACGCATAGTGGAGAGACGGGATTTCATAAAATCCCCTCCACTATGCTGTAACATCTGGACGCGGCAGATTGAATGCTGCGGCTCTGCTCAGCGTTCAATCCGCTGCTATTCCGGATGTAAAACGGCCTGTGGACACATACCCTAAGACAAACACACTGACGAGCAAAAGAGTAACAATGTTTTGACCTTTTGACTTTCAGGCTCCATATCTCACCATCCACTACTGCTTCCAACGTGAGACTCCCATCATTTTATAGACAATCATCTTGGCTGTCTTATACACAAATGTATTGTTTATTGTTGATGCGTTTCAGATTCCACCGACTCCTTCCTCAGGATAACCATACAAAAATCAATCAATTGTCCTGCAGACGTTACACAAGTCTGGAAGCTGCAAATAAGGTGAGAGACTTCAACTTCACTATTGTGATGAGAAGCGTTGGCTTGAGTTTGCAAAAACGTATGACAAATGGACAGTATAAGATTGAAGATGGGTGATTTGGAGCGATGAGATGAAAGGCAACAGACTAGTCTCTGATGGGTGCAAATGGGTCTGGAAGAAACAAGGGAAAACGGGGCCAATGGCTGCAATCATTGAAGGAACTGTCAAGTTTTGGTAGAGGAAACCTGATCATATGGGGTTGTTTCAGGGTATGTACACACTTTCTGGATTTTTTGCGTTTTTTCGCTATAAAAACGCATACATATGCATCCCATCATTTAGAATGCATTCCGCAATTTTTGTGCATATGTCACTTTTTTTTCCCGCGAAAAAAATGCATCGCGGTAAAAAACGCAGCATGTTCATTAATTTTGCTGATTTTTTGCGGATTTCCCACCATATTATTGCATTTGGAACCCCCGGAAAAATCTGCAAAAAAATCCACACAAAAAATGCGAGAAAAACATGAAAAAACGCACAGGATTTCTTGCAGAAAATGTCCGGTTTTGGTCAGGAAATTTCTGCAAGAAATCCTGACGTGTGCACATAGCCTCACAGCCAAAGATGTTGGATACTTGACCAGGATCGATGGTGGTCTCACGGCTGAGCTATATGTGTATTTTGATCTGACGTTTAGATCGGACTCGGACATCACTAAGATGACAGTTCTGTTCGATTTTTACACAGACCCATAGACTTGCATTGACAATTTTGTTCTGACGTTTGGATCAGTATGGAACATATCTCCATGATTTTGTATGGACTACAAACAATCCCGGACATGTGAACTGCCCCATTCACTATTTTAGGCACAAGTGTTATCTGTGAAAAGCACGGATAGCACATCCCACCCTATTTCCTTATAGATTGTAGCTTGCGAGCAGGACCCTCACTCCTCCTGTACCTGCTGATCTGTGTCACTTTGTGATATATTTATTGTCTGTTCATGTCCCTGCTTAATTGTAAAGTGGTCAGAAAATGTTGGCGCTATAGAAATAAAAATATCATCATCACTAGTATAAGAAAATATAACGTGTGAATGAGCCGTTGATAATTATCAATTGTATTAATTAATTTAGTTCCAAGTTTATTAAGCTAATTTATAGATGAATGGGAAAGTGTCTAATATTTCTAGGGAAGACCACAAATGTATTACATAGGGCAAAAATGTGACGGGTTTGGCAGAGGTTTTAGGACAGTTAGGCCGGCGTCACACTAGCGAGTTTTACGGACGTATGAGCGCAAGAAAATACGTCCGTAAAATACGCATTACACACGGCCCAATGATTCTCTATGGCCCAGCTCCTATCAGCCGTATTTTACGGATCTGTATTATACGGCCGTAGAAAATCGCAGCATGCTGCGTTTGTCACCGTATTGCGCAAAAAAATCGCCAATGAAAGTCTATGGGGGCGAGAAAAATATGGATTACTCACGAACCAGCAGTGTGACTTGCAAGAAATACGCAGCGGTGTTATAGAGAAAAGCCGGCAATTCAATTGCCGGCTTTTGCTATCTCCTTCCCAAACCCGACAGGATATGAGACATGGTTTACATACAGTAAACCATCTCATATCCCTTTTTTTTTTGCATATTCCACACTAATAATGTTAGTAGTGTGTATGTGCAAAATATGGGCCCTCTAGCTATTAAATTAAAGGGTTAAATCACGGAAAAAATTGGCGTGGGCTCCCGCACAATTTTCTCCACCAGAGTGGTAAAGCCAGTGACTGAGGGCAGATATTAATAGCCTGGAGAGGGTCCATGGTTATTGGCCCCCCCCCTGGCTAAAAACATCTGCCCCCAGCCACCCCAGAAAAGGCACATCTGGAAGATGCGCCTATTCTGGCACTTGGCCACTCTCTTCCCACTCCCGTGTAGCAGTGGGATATGGGGTAATGAAGGGTTAATGTCACCTTGCTATTGTAAGGTGACATTAAGCCAGATTAATAACGGAGAGGCGTCAATTATGACACCTATCCATAATTAATCCAATAGTATGAAATGGTTAAGAAAACACACATTATTACAAAGTATTTTAATGAAATAAAGACAGATGTTGTTGTAATATTTTATTAGACTCTTAATCCACCTGAAGACCCTTGTCACCTGAAACAAAGTAAAAAAAAAAACAAACAACAATATTCCATACCTTCTGTCGTTCTGTCCCACGTTGCAAATCCATCTGAAAGGGTTAACTAATTTTACAAGCAGAAGCCTGTTAATGCAGCCGCACCTGCCTGTAAAAACCAGGGGAATGAATGGAAAGCAGGGTGACCTGTAGTTACCTTGAGTTGCGGTGATGCGCCCTCTGCTGGATGTCCTCATGAACTGGAGCCTGTGAAAAGTTCCCACGCTCGAGTTCATATGAGGACATCCAGCAGAGGGCTAGGTAGTAGGTAGGGATGTGAACGCTGTGTTCTGGGATGGGTGGGCGCAGAGGAGTCTGCGGGATGTGCCGTGGTGCTGTGCCTGGATTTGCCATTGTGCCGCGTCGGGATGTGCCGTGATGCTTGGATGTGCCGTGATGCTTGGATGTGCTGTGGTGCCGGCATGTGCCGGTGCCTGCGCCGGGATGTGTCGGCGCCGAGATGTGCCGTGGTGCCGGCATCTGCCGGTGCCTGCGCCGGCATGTGTCGGCGCCGGGATGTGCTGTGGGGCTACGCCGGGCGGTGCGGTGGGTCCGCTGGCCGTGCTGGGGTCTGCTGCAGGCGTCATTGCTGTGTGTGTCTCTGTGTGCAGGCGTCGTCCGATGGGACTACAAGTCCTATCGGACGATGCCTGCTACAGTGACAGTGAGTGACACATTAGCCAATGATGGGACAGTAGTAGTCCCATCATCCAGCTAATATGTTGAATGTAAAAAAAAACAACACACACACACACACACACGTACATACATACAGACATACAGTACATACAACATGCAGACACAGTACATACAGACATACAACATACACCATGTGACATGCAACATGTGGCGACATGAGAGGGAATGCGACATATGACATGCAAAATGTTACATGCAACATGCGACGACATGCAACATGCCACATGCAACATGCAACAACATGTGACGGCATGTGACATGCAACGACATGTGACATGCGTCAACATGCAACATGTGACAACATGCGACATGCGACATGTGACATGAGATGACATGCGAAATGCAACATGTGGCAGCATGCGACATATGACAACATGTGACATGCAACATGCGACGACATGCAGCATTCGATGACATGCAGCATTCGATGACATGCAACATGCGACGACATGCGACGACTTGCGACATGTGACATGCGGCGACATGCAACATTCGACAACATACGACGACATGCAATGACATGCAACATGTGACATGCGACGACATGCAACGACATGCAACATGCGACAACATGCAACATGCGACGGCATGCAACAACATGCAACATGTGACATGCGACGAAATGCGACATACAACATGCGAGGGCATGCGACATGTGACAACATGTAACATGCGACAACATGCAACATGAGACATGTGATATGCGACATGCACCATGCGACAACATGCAACATGCGAGAACATGCAACATGTGACGACATGCAACATGTGACATAAAACATGCAACATGCGACGACATGCAACATACGACATGCAACATGCCACATACAGTACATACATACAGTACATACATACAACATACATACAGACGTACAGTACATAAAACATAGAGTACATACTCACTATCACTTGTCACTTTGTTCCTCGAAGCCAGTGTTACCTGTAAAAAATATTAAAATAATAAACAAACACTATACTCCCTGATCCGCAGAAATCCAATTAAAACGAGTGTCCCTCGCCGATCTCCCGTGGAGAGCAGGAGCATCAGCTGATGCGACCGCTCTCCAGGGGCTCCAGGAATACAATGATGGAAGGTATCCTTCCACAATGTTTTCCCCACAATGTATTCCTACGCCCCTGTGAGAAAATAGTCCCTAGTCTCACTTTTGGCATTGCTGTGTGAGAAAGTTCCCACGCAGCTTTTTGCCATAAAGTGAGACCAGTGAACTATAGTAACCTCTCAGTGATGCACTGCAGGAGCCATTGTCTCCTGTCAGTGTGTCACATAGGGTCCTATAGAGCAGTGACATCACCCGATGTCACTGTTCTATAGGGGAGATCGTCATGGGACACTCGTTATTAATTGGACTACGGTGGACAGGTAGTATACGGTTTATTATTTTACATTTTTTGCAGGCGCCGAAGTATGGTAAGTATGCTTAAATGAAGAATATTAACCCCTTTCTGCCAGCTGACGGAATAGTACGTTAGCTGGCAGATCCCCTGCTTTAAGGTGGGCTCCGGCGGTGAGCCCACCTTAAAGCCGCAATATGTCAGCTGTTTTGTACAGCTGACATGTGTGCGCAATGAGCGCGAGCGGAATCGCGATCCGCCCGCCCCCATTAACTAGTTAAATGCCGCCGTCAAGCGCTGACAGCGGCATTTAACTAGCGCTCCCGGCTGCACGGCCGGAAGTGCTCACACCGCTGACCCCCGTCACATGATCAAGGGTCAGCGGTGCATTGCCATAACAACCAGAGGTCTCCTTGAGACCTCTATGGTTGTTGATGGCCGATTGCTTTGAGCGCCACCCTGTGGTCGGCGCTCAAAGTACACCACCATTTCTACTACATAGAGGTGATCTGTACTTCACCTCTATGTAGCAGA
Organism: Ranitomeya variabilis; assembly: GCF_051348905.1. Taxonomy (NCBI): domain Eukaryota; kingdom Metazoa; phylum Chordata; class Amphibia; order Anura; family Dendrobatidae; genus Ranitomeya; species Ranitomeya variabilis. The sequence continues at coordinate 189,243,468 of NC_135238.1, forward strand.
GCCGATCGTGTAGTGCATGCTTTTAGCCTCCTATGGAGGCTATTGAAGCATGCCAAAATAAAAAAAAAAAGTGTTTAAAAATATAAAAAATATATAAAAGTTTAAATCACCCCCCTTTCGCCCCAATCAAAATAAAACAATTAAAAAAAAAATCAAACCTACACATATTTGGTATCACCGCGTTCAGAATCGCCCGATCTATCAATAAAAACAAAGGATTAACCTGACCACTAAATGGCGTAGCGAGAAAAAAAATCAAAACGCCAAAATTACGGTTTTTTGGTCGCCGCGACATTGCATTAAAGTGCAATAACGGGCGATCAAAGAACGTATCTACACCAAAATGGTATCATTAAAAATGACAGCTTGGCATGCAAAAAAGAAGCGCTCACCTGACCCCAGATCACGAAAATTGGAGACGCTACGGGTATCGGAAAATCGCACACTTTTTTTTTTTTTTTTGCAAACTTTGGAATTTTTATCCACCACTTAGATAAAACATAAACTAGACATGTTAGGTGTCTATGAACTCGTAATGACCTGGAGAATCATAATGGCAGGTTAGTTTTAGCATTTAGTGAACCTAGCAAAAAAGCCAAACGAAAAACAAGTCTGAGATTGCACTTTTTTTGCAATTTCATCACACTTGGAATTTTTTTCCCATTTTCTGTTACATGGCATGGTAAAACCAATGGTATCGTTCAAAAGTACATCTCGTCCCGCAAAAAATAAGCCCTCATATGGCCATATTGACTGAAAAATAAAAAAGTTATGGTTCTGGGAAGTAGGGGAGCGAAAAACAAAAACGAAAAAACGGAAAAAGCTCTGGGGGTGAAGGGGTTAAAATACTTTTTTCCTAATGTGTGTGTGTTTTATTAATCCTTTAATACTATTGGATTAATAACGGATAGGCGTCTTATTGACGCCTCTCCGTTATTAACCCGGCTTAATGTCACCTTACAATAGCAAGGTGACATTAACCCCTTATTACCCCATATCCCACCGCTACACCGGAGTGGGAAGATAGGGGCTAAGTGCCGGAATTGGCGCATCTTACAGATGCGCCATTTCTGGGGCGGCTGCGGACTGGTATTTGTAGCTGGGGGGAGGGCCAATATCCATGGCCCCTCTCTAGGCTATGAATATCAGCCCGCAGCTGTCTGCGTAGCCTTTCTGGCTATGAAATATAGGGGGACCCCACGTCATTTTTTTGGGGGGTCCCCCTATTTTAATAGCCAGTAAAGGCTACGCAGACAGCTGCGGGCTGATATTCATAGCAGGCTACAAATATTGGCCCTCGGCTGTCGGCTTTCCCCCTCTGGTGCAGAAAATTTCGCGGGAGCCCACGCCATATTTTTTTTTCTTCGTTTTTTTTTAACTGAAACATATTGTTCATTAACCCCTTTCTGCCAGCTGACGGAATAGTACATCAGCTGGCATTATCCCCACGCTTTGAGGTGGGCTTCGGCGGTGAGCAACATGTCAGTTGTTTTCATTACAACAAAAAAAATTATGTTTTTTTGGTCGCCGCGACATTGCATCAAAATGCAATAATGGGCAATCAAAAGAACGTATCTGCACAAAAGTGGTATCATTAAAAACGTCAGCTCGGCGAGCAAAAAATTAGCCCTCACCCGACCCAATATCTCAGAAAATATAGACGCTACGGGTATCGGAAAACGGCGCAATTATTTTATTTCTTTTTAGCAAAGTTTTGAATTTTTTTTTACCACTTAGATAAAAAATAATCTACACGTGTTTGGTGTCTATGAACTCGTAATGACCTGGAAAATCATAATGGCAGGTCAATTTTATGCTGTGTGCACACGTTGCAGATTTGGGTGCAGAATTTTCTGCACAAAATCTGCATCTCCTTGCTGAAAACGCAGCTGCGTTTTTTATGCATTTTTTTCACGTTTTTTTCATATTTTTTGCGTGGTTTTCATGCGGGTTTTTTGTGTGGTTTTGATGCAGTTCTTGGTGCGGTTTTTGCGTGGTTTTGATTCAGTTTTTGCTGCAGTATTTGGTGCGGTTTTTTGCGTGGTTTTGATTCAGGTTTTTTATGCTTTTTTATGCAGTTTTTGGTGAAGTTTTGATGCAGTTTTTGATTCAGTTTTGATGCAGTTTTTGGTGCGGTTATGATGCAGTTTTTGGTGCGGTTATGATGCAGTTTTTGGTGCGGTTTTGATGGTGTTTTTGGTGCGGTTTTGATTCAGTTTTTGGTGCAGTTTTGATGCAGTATTTGGTGTGGTTTTGATGCAGTATTTGGTGCTGTTTTGATGCAGTTTTTGGTGCGGTTATGATGCAGTATTTGGTGCGGTTTTGATGCTGTTGTTGGTGCGGTTTTGATGCTGTTTTTGGTGCCGTTTTGCTGCAGTTTTTGATACAGTTCTTGGTGAGGGTTTGATGCATTTTTGATGCAATATTTGGAGCAGTTTTGATGCAGTTTTTGGTGCGGTTTTTGCGCGGTTTTGATTCAGTTTTTGCTGCAGTATTTGGTGCTTTTTTGCGTGGTTTTGATTCAGGTTTTTGATGCTTTTTTATGCAGTTTTTGGCGAACTTTTGATGCAGTATTTGGTGCGGTTTTGATGCAGTATTTGGTGTGGTTTTGATGCAGTTTTTGGTGCGGTTTTGAAGCAGTTTTTTGTGCGTTTAGGCCATGTGCCCACGCTGCGGATTCCGCTGCGGAATTTTCTGCAGCGGATTTGATAAATCCGCAGTGCAAAACCGCTGTGGTTATTACTGCGGATTTATCGCGGTTTCTATAGCGGTTTCCGCTGCGGATTTACACCTGCAGTTTTCTATTGGAGCAGGTTTAAACCCGCAGCGCAATCCGCACAAAGAAATGACATGCTGCGGAATATAAACCGATGCGTTTCCGCTCGTTTTTTCCGCAGCATGTACACTGCGGAATTCATTTCCCATAGGTTTATATTGTACTGTAAACTCATGGGAAACCGCTGCGGACCCGCAGCTGCGGAAACGCTGCGGTTCCGCAGCAAAATCCGCAGCGTGTGCACATACCCTTATGATGCCGTTTTTGGTGCGGTTTTGATGCAGTTTTTGGTACGGTTTTGATGCGGTTTTGATGCAGTTTTTGGTGCGGTTTTGATGCTGTTGTTGGTGGGGTTTTGATACAGTTTTTGGTGCAGTTTTGATGCTGTTGTTGGTGCGGTTTTGATGCAGTTTTTGCTGCAGTTTTGATGCAGTTTTTTGTGGAGTTTTTTCGCGCTTTTGTTGCATTTTTTATTTTTTTTTGGTGCGGTTTTTGCGTGTTTTTTGTGCGTTTTTGTATGCATTTTTGAAAGCTAAATAAAGATGTATTATTGAACAAAAAAAAGATTTGTGATGTCATTATTGTCCAACCTCCTCTTTTACATTTGTCCAACCCACACTCAATTACACACAGATAGATAGACATATAGATGATAGATGAAATGGATAGACAGAGCTACATATAGATAGATCAATAGATGCATACATCTATCTATTCCTATATCTATCTATAGATATATCTGGATAGATATATCTATTGATAGATGTATGGATAGTGTAGGGTGCGTGTCCACTGTCCAGATTACATCCAAATTAGCTGCAAATTGGATGCTGCGTACTTGTAGTCCCATCAGATGATGCCTGCACACACCCCAAAAGACCCCCCGCACAGCCCCGCACACACCCGAACAGTCCCGCACACACCCGAACAGTCCCGCAGACCCCGTCCGCACACACATACACGCACACCATCACCGCCCACACACTTCCCTCCTCCCGAACTGCAGCGTTTCTCGGACCCACATCCGCATCTAAACTGCAGCTCTTTTTTACATCTGCGGTTTTGCTGCAGATGTGCCCGACTCAATGAAAGTCTATGGGTACAGAAACGCTGCAGTTTGGCAAAAAAAGAAGTGATATGCTGCTGAAAAAAAAAAAGCTGCGTTTCGGTGTGTCTTTTTCCGCAGCATGTGCACAACAAGTCTGCTGCTCCCATAGACTTACATTGGTTGAGCACTACACTGCGGATTTGATGCAACTCTGGGCAGCAAAAAACCCTGCGGATCTGCAATCAAATCCGCAACGTGTGCACAGCCTTAGCATTTAGTGAACCTAGCAAAAAAGCCAAGCAAAAAACAAGTGTGGGATTGCACTTTTTTTGCAATTTCATCGCACTTTGACTTTTTTTTCACATTTTCTGTTACACGACATGGTAAAACCAATGGTGTCGTTCAAAAGTAGAACTTGTCCCGCAAAAGATAAGCCCTCACATGGCCATATTGATGGAAACATTATGGCTCTGGAAAGAAGGGGAGAGATAAACGAAAAAAGCTCCAGGGGTGAAGGGGGTTTAGAAACATGGATATGGACATATCTATGGAAATAGACATAGATATATAGATATATCTGTATGTATCTATCTATCCATCCTATATCTCTGTATCTATCTATCTATCTATCTATCTATCTATCTATCTATCTATCTATCTATCTATAATAATAATTTTTATTTATATAGCGCCAACATATTCCGCAGCGCTTTACAACTTATAGAGGGGACTTGTACAGACAATAGACATTACAGCATAACAGAAATCACAGTTCAAAACAGATACCAGGAGGAATGAGGGCCCTGCTCGCAAGCTTACAAACTATGAGGAAAAGGGGAGACACGAGAGGTGGATGGTAACAATTGCTTTAGTTGTTCGGACCAGCCATAGTGTAAGGCTCGGGTGTTCATGTAAAGCTGCATGAACCAGTTAACTGCCTAAGGCCGGCGTCACACTCAGCGTAAGACAATACGGTCCGTATTTTACGGCCGTAATACGGCCGTAATACGGAGAAATGTTCCCAAAATAGTGATCCGTAGTCAGGGTGTGTCAGCGTATTTTGCGCATGGCATCCTCCGTATGTAATCCGTATGGCATCCGTACTGCGAGATTTTCGCGCAGGCTTGCAAAACCGATATCTAATGGATTTATGTGCTCAAATGTTAGGGAAAACATATATACAGTATATATATATATATATATATATGTCATTGAGACACATATATATATATTCTGTATTTAGATTTCATTCAGCGCGATATCTGTGAACAGCCGGTAATTCAATTGCCGGCTTTTCATTTCTCCTGCACAAACCCGACATGATATGAGACATGGTTTACATACAGTAAACCATCTCATATCCCCTTTCTTTTTTTTTGCATATTCCACACTACTAATGTTAGTAGTGTGTATGTGCAAAATTTCAGCGCTGTAGCTGCTGAAATAAAGGGTTAAATGGCGGAAAAAATTGGCGTGGGCTCCCGCGCAATTTTCTCCGCCAGAGTGGTAAAGCCAGTGACTGACGGCAGATATTAATAGCCAGGAGAGGGTCCATGGTTATTGGCCCCCCCGTGGCTAAAAACATCTGCCCCCAGCCACCCCAGAAAAGGCACATCTGGAAGATGCGCCTATTCTGGCACTTGGCCACTCTCTTCCCACTCCCTGTAGCGGTGGGATATGGGGTAATGAAGGGTTAATGCCACCTTGCTATTGGAAGGTGACATTAAGCCAGATTAATAATGGAGAGGCGTCAATGATGACACCTATCCATTATTAATCCAATTGTTGGAAAGGGTTAAAAAACACACACACATGATTTAAAAGTAGTTTAATGAAATAAACACAGCGGTTGTTGTAATAATTTATTGTTCTCGCAATCCATCAGGAACACCCTCGCTTGGAAAAATAATAAACGCACAAGATACATACCTTCTGGTGAACCGTCTCGTCCCACGAAGTAATCCATCTGAAGGGGTTAACTAATATTACAGGCACGAGCTGCGATAAACCTCTCGCTCGTGCCTGTAATCCCCGGGTGCTGAAAGGAAAGCAGTGATCTGTACTTACATTGAGTCGCGGTGATGCGCCCCTGCTGGATGTTCTCATGAACTGCAGCCTGGGAACTTTTTCCCACGCTCCAGGTCATATGAGGACATCCACCAGGGGGCGCATCACCGCGACTGAAGGAAATGTAGGTCAATGACCTACATTTCATTCATTCGCCGGGGATTACAGGCACGGAGCACAGCTGCATTAGCAGGGCTCGTGCCTGTAATATTAGTTAACCCCTTCAGATGGATTACTTTGTGGGACGAGACGGTTCACCAGAAGGTATGTATATTGTGCGTTTATTATTTTTCCAAGCGAGGGTGTTCCTGATGGATTGCGAGAACAATAAATTATTACAACAACCGCTGTGTTTATTTCATTAAACTACTTTTAAATCATGTGTGTGTGTGTGTTTTTAACCCTTTCCAACAATTGGATTAATAATGGATAGGTGTCATAATTGACGCCTCTCCATTATTAATCTGGCTTAATGTCACCTTCCAATAGCAAGGTGGCATTAACCCTTCATTACCCCATATCCCACCGCTACAGGGAGTGGGAAGAGAGTGGCCAAGTGCCAGAATAGGCGCATCTTCCAGATGTGCCTTTTCTGGGGTGGCTGGGGGCAGATGTTTGTAGCCACGGGGGGGCCAATAACCATGGACCCTCTCCTGGCTATTAATATCTGCCCTCAGTCACTGGCTTTACCATTCTGGCGGAGAAAATTGCGCTGGAGCCCACGCCAATTTTTTCCGCTATTTAACCCTTTATTTCAGCAGCTACAGCGCTGAAATTTTGCACATACACACTACTAACAATAGTAGTGTGGAATATGCAAAAAAAAAGGGGATATGAGATGGTTTACTGTATGTAAACCATGTCTCATATCCTGTCGGGTTTGTGCAGGAGAAATGAAAAGCCGGCAATTGAATTACCGACTTTTCACTAACAGCGCTGCGTATTTCTCACAAGTCACACTGCAGGTCCGTGTGGAATCCGTATTTTTCTCGCCCCCATAGACTTTAATTGGCGAATTTTTTGCGCAATACGCTGACAAACGCAGCATGCTGCGATTTTGTACGGCCGTAGAAAGCCGTATAATACTGAACCGTAATATACGGCTGATAGGAGCAGCCCCATTGAGAATAATTGTGCCGTTTATTTTGCGAGTTTTACGGACGTAATTTCTGCGCTCTTACGTCCGTAAAACTCGCCAGTGTGACGCCGGCCTAAGTATGTAGCAGTACAGACACAGAGGGCTATTAACTGCATAAAGTGTATGAGAACATGATGAGAGGAACCTGATAATGTTTATTTTTATTTATTTTTTTATTTTTTTATTTTTTTTAGGCCACACAGGGATAGTTAGGTTAATGCGTTGAGGCGGTAGGCCAGTCTGAACAAATGCGTTTTTAGGGCACGCTTAAAACTGTGGGGATTGGGGATTAATCGTATTAACCTGGGTAGTGCATTCCAAAGAATTGGCGCAGCACGTGTAAAGTCTTGGAGACGGGAATGGGAGGTTCTGATTATTGAGGATGCTAACCTGAGGTCATTAGTGGAGCGGAGGGCACGGGTAGGGTGGTAGACTGAGACCAGAGAGGAGATGTAGGGTGGTGCTGAGCCATGGAGTGCTTTGTGGATGAGGGTAGTAGTTTTGTACTGGATTCTGGAGTGGATGGGTAGCCAGTGTAATGACTGGCACAAGGTAGAGGCATCGGTGTAATGGTTGGTGAGGCATATGATCCTGGCAGCAGCATTCAGGACAGATTGGAGCGGGGAGAGTTTGGTAAGAGGGAGGCCGATTAGTAGAGATTTACAATAGTCCAGACGAGAATGAATAAGTGAGACAGTAAGAGTTTTTGCAGAGTCGAAAGTAAAAAAAGGGCGAATTCTAGAAATGTTTTTGAGATGCAGATAGGAAGAGCGAGCCAGTGATCGGATGTGGGGGATGAATGAAAGCTCGGAATCAAGGATGACCCCAAGGCAGCGGGCATGTTGCTTTGGAGTAATGGTGGAACCGCACACGGAGATGGCAATGTCAGGCAAAGGTAGGTTAGTAGAGGGAGAGAACACGAGGAGTTCAGTTTTTGACAGGTTCAGTTTCAGATAGAGGGAGGACATGATGTTAGAGAGAGACATCTGTGTGTAATGGAGTGTGCGTTGGACAAATGTAAAAGAGGAGGTTGGACAGAAATGACATCACAAATCTTTTTGAAGCTAGAGGAGGTTCCTGCTTAGTGGCAGTGCAATGCATCATGGAACTTGTAGTATTAGAGCACAATAACTCAGGAGAAAGGAAGTTGTCGATTAACCCCATGAGAGCTAGATCCAGCACTGAAGATGTGCTGCTACAGCATGATAAAAGGTAATATTGCTAAAATAAAGACAGTGGATGTTTTCAGTAGCACATAATTGCAAGATTTATGGAAAAAAAAAAAATATTGTAGTGGACAACTTATTTAAGTCTGAAGTTCCAGCCTGGACTCACCGGACTCAAGTTAGTCTGCAGTTAGCTATTAGTTATTAGCTATTCGATTTTCATGTATGGCAGTTAGCTGTTAGTTATTAGTTAGCTATTCGATTTTCATATATGGCAGTTAGCTATTTGTTATTAGTTAGCTATTCGATTTTCATGTATGGTTAATTATGCATAGAGTGGATATTGTTTGGGTAAAATTTTGATCAGGACTTTGAGATGTTTATTTTGACTACTTGTGGTCCTGGGTTATTCACGTAAATCGCTTATGCCGCACATAATCAAACGCACTCAATCGTACGTAAATTCAATTTGAAAACAGGTACCCTTGACCACTAGTATTAAAAATGAACATATCAATGTCCTGAATAATATTTACCAAAAAAATTATCAACTCTGTGTAGTTCAGAAGTTATTCACGTAAATCGCTTATGTCGCGCATAATCAAACACACTCAATCATACGTAAGTTCAATTTGAAAACAGGTACTCTAGACCACTAGTACTCAAAATGACCAGCTCAATGTCCTGAACAATATTTGCCAAAAAAATTATCAACTCTATGTGTAGTTCAGAAGTTATTCACGTAAATCGCTTATTTTTGTATGTTAACAGAACCTTGGAAGAGTTTCACCAGTAACTTGCTAGAACTATCATCAAAATGTACTTCATGGCCAGAATGTTGTCAACTACATCCAGTAAGACATTAATTATTCACAGAATCAGCTTACCTTGAACCACAAGTAGTCAAATGAAACAAGTTCAAGTTCTGCACATAATCTGAAATAAAATATCAGAACTCTGTATAGTTCAGAAGCGAAAAGGAAAAATCACTTATTTCCATGTGTGAAAATAAACATGGTAAAATGTCGTTAATAATGTATTAGGTGTGTTTTCAAAATGTTTTATACCTTGTCAGTAAACAATGCAATCAGTTTGGGAGTTAGGCCGGAGTCACACACAACATATAAAAATACAGTCCGTTTTTGATGGCCGAGATAAGCAGAAAATTTCCTGAACAGTGATCCGTATTCAATGCGAGGATGCAATTTTTTCTCCTACAATTATCCGTGTGCCATCCGTGTGGCATCCGTATGGCGAAATTTTCTCGACGGCTTGCAAAATGGACATAGAATGGTTCCATGGCCTCAAATATTCCTTATAACATATATACAGTCTATATATACACTGTGTTCCAAATTATTATGCAAATAATATTTCCTCATATTTTCTCTAAATTACCTATCTGAATTGCAGTCATTGTTATTTTCCAGTCATCTACTATTCTAGTATAATTGCAATGTTTTGGAAAAAAACTGCCTATGAAAACAGTATCTTTTAAAAAAAAAATAAACACTCAAAATGCATGTTCCAAATTATTATGCACAGCAGAGTTTTCAACCTCTTTTTTTTATTTTGAACAAAAAAAGGTCAATTGTGAAGTTATAAGCATTATCAGCTTATTACAAAATGAAATCAAACAGTTTTCAAGTGAAAACTTTATTCTAGGTGATGTTACATTTGCACATAGGACCCCTTGTTCGAAAAAAGCTTCTGAACTCTCTCGTCCATTGAATTTGTCAGTTTTTGGATGGTTTCTGCTTCATTTGTTTTGCATGTGGACAGAATACCCTCCCAGAGCTGTTGCTTAGATGTGAACTGCCTCCCGCCATCATAGACACTCCTTTTGATGATGCTCCAGAGGTTCTCAATGGGGTTGAGGTCAGGGGAAGATGGTGGCCACACCATAAGTTTGTCCTCTTTTATGCCCATAGCAGCCAGAGATGCAGATGTGTTTTTTGCAGCATGAGATGGTGCATTATCATGCATGAAAATGATCTTGCTGCGGTTCTTCCTCTTGAACCATGGCAGGAAGTGTTGTTTTAGAAACTCCACATAGATTATGGAGTTCATCTTTACCCCTTCAGGGATCATAAAGGGGCCGACAATCTCTCTCCCCATGATTCCAGCCCAAAACATTACTCCACCTCCTTGTTGGCGCCTTAGCCGTGTTTTCATGGGGTGTCCATCAACCAGCCATCCTCCACTCCATCCATCTGGACCATCGAGCGTTGCGCGGCACTCATCGGTGAACAAAACAGTTTGGAAGTCAGTCTTCGTTTGTTTTAAGTTTCTTTTTATTAGTTTTACACAAATAACAGATAGGTAAATGGTAACATGTGGATTTGAGATACATCAGTATGACATATAACCCAATCTCGGGAAGGCTAGTTCAATAATAACATGTAACATTAGTGATGAACATGTAGATAAACATGTGGATAAACATAAGATTACAGTAAGATGCAATCATTAAGAAAGTTCAGATTTGAAGTCTTGTGACTTCCCGAAGGCTAGATCAGAAACCAAAAACAACTCCACATTAATGCGACATTTAACCAATACACACATACTGTAAATAGAAAGAAAGAAGAGGAGAAAGGGGGTAGGTGATAGATTCACTAGAAGGGGAGGGTTCGGCTTATCGTAAAATAGGTGCAAGGGATTTAGAGGGGGGACATCGACACGTTCATTTCTGGATTAGGAAGAGATCCAAACCTCTAAAGAGATTTCTAATTGTTAATGAGAGCCAAATACTCATCACTAGATCTGAAAGATTTCCAGGGGACCTATGTTGTGTGGAATTTCTCTTGTGAGAAAAAAGTGAAAGCAGAAATTTCTTCTATATAGTATAACTGGTCCACTTTGTTGACCCAATCCGAAATGCTCGGGCAGTTTTTAGTCAACCAGTGGACTGGAATAAGAAGCTTAGCTGCTGATAGAAGGAAAGCCAACAGGGATTTATTTTTATATTTCGAGTTGTCCCCCTTCCAGTTTAAAAAAATGAGTGTCAGGGAGGGTGGATGTAGTAATTTGCATATTTTAGTTATATGTTTTAATACTTCTTTCCAAAAAGTTTGTAGTATTTCACAAGACCACCACATATGCAGAAAAGTACCAACGTCTTTAGTACATCTCCAACAGGTTGGTGAAGAATTAGGATACCAAAGATGAGATAGAGTTGGGGTAGTGTACCATCTAGTGACTATTTTATACGAATTTTCCTGTACTCTTATACAACTAGATGGGCCATGCGAATTTTTGTAAATTTGATCTACCTCCCAGTCCTGAAATTCAGTATCAAGGTCTTTTTCCCAGTTATGTATGTAAGCTCTGTGATATATGTGATGCAGTAACCCCTGTAACAGGTAGGGGGCGCTGCATGGTCTCCCCGGAATCTGCACGGAGTTGTATTGAGGCTGTGAGAATTGACCTGCAGTGATGTCAGGATCACGTGACCAGTCCATGTGATCCATTACTGTGGGTGTGGTTACAGGTACATAACGTGACCAGAGTGTGGGTCACATGTTCCTGTGTGGTTCCAGTGTTTGGACCTGAAGGGTCCAAGTGCAAAATCCCTGAGGGAGTTCCTGAGGGCTCGGTGTGTTCCTGTGTTGGAAGCCTGGGAGGAGGCTTCCTGGAAAGCACCTGCTGGCGTGGGAGGTCCTAGTAGGAGGACCGGATCCCGGAGCCGTGCACAGTGGAACTGGGGAAGCTGGAGTCCTTCGGTGAGGTCTGGACTGACTAGTGTGTGCCGGCCAGGCAAGTTGGTGATCCCTGTAAGGCAGCTTACCCGGAGGTGTGGACTGGCGAGGAGTCAGCAGGTGGAGCCGGAGCTCCCGTCAGGTATCGTACAGGCCGTAGTGCTTGTGAAGTCTATGAACTATGTGGTCTCCCTTGGGAACTGGTTAAGGGAGGACCAGCGTGTTAGTGTCCGTGAGGCAAAGCCGTACACTGAAGTGTTAGAAGCTGCAAGTAAATATTACCAGTTGGTGCCTGTTGTGTTTCATGTTATGAACTGTGCGTAACCCGGTTTATGAGGCTTAATAAACCGCATGGACTGCTTTGTTTTATAAACCCGTGCCCGTGTGCTTGAATATCGCGGCCAAGTGAGTGTCCCCCAACACTCTCAGTGAGAGAAACCTTACAATTGGTGGATAATTTTGGCAACAATCCCGCTAGCACACGTGGAGTTAATTGCTGTGGCAGAGCCACGAAGGTGACAAGCGTCTAGCGGTAACTCGGCGGGGTTACGAAAGTGACAAGCGTCTGCTGTGACTCGGCGGGGTCACAAAGGTGACAAGCGGCAGCGGTGGAGCCGTGCAGAGCCGTGTGGAGAGTAGCCGTGGTTGCAGCGAGAGGTTCCACAGCAGGCGGAGCTGTAGTGGCTTGTGGTTGGCAGCACCTGGAGGTGCCGGTTGTGTGTGACTGCAGCGGGAGCTGTGGCGGTACCAGCAGGAGCTGGTGAAAGTGACATAGAGAAAAAAAAAAAAAAAATTCTTTTTGTGCAGACTCTTAAAAGGCCAGTACAAGCCCAGAGACATTGGGGTGTACTGTGTGAACTGGGGCCTGAGTGCCGTGGGGGAGTCCACGGGGTGTATCCCAGGGAGGGGAGTATCCCTAATAGTGAGCGGTGGCCCAAACGGGGATGGTTGCCCAAAAGGGGGCGGAGACCCAAAAAGGGGCGGTAACCCGAATAGGGGTAATGGCCCAAAAAGGGGTGGAATCCCGAAGGGGGGCTGAATCTCGAACCGGGGTGGTATCAAAAAGCGGAGCACTTGCCCAGAAAGGGGGCGGAGCCAAAAAAGGGGCGGCAATCAGTGAGGTGTCACGACTGTGTCCTTTTTGGCTGGATGGAAAGTGTGTGCAAGGGTTGATAGACCCGGGGAGAGAAGCGTCTGTGCTGGGAACCCGTCCAGGAGTTTCTGTGTCACCTGGCGACACTGAATATCTCCAGGTAGCCACTATCTACATTGTCGCAGCGGAGGTTTCCACATACCATGAGGTGGTTGTAGACCCGATCTTGCCGTATCCTATGGTAATAGGACAAGATTTGGTAGCACTGTGGGAAAAGGCTGAAGTGTTTGTGGATATAATGTGGATGTCAGTTAGTAATGTTGAGAAGGCAGGCCTGACCAGAGGGAAAGGTGCGACTGTCCAACTAACTGACCTGACGTCACCTGAAGTGTGCCACAATACGACTGATAGTGGTCTGCTGGATAAAACACGTGGAGCTGACACCCAGACAGAGAGTGACTTGCAGGGTCATCAGACTGTGGGGTGTTACACAGATTCTGGGGGTGACTGTGACAAATCATGGCCAGTAACAAGCGCATATGCCCTGGTGACAGGTGGAGGACGGGGTCCAGGACATGTGGTAACAATAATTAATAACAAGAATAATAATAATAATAATTAGTAACAATAACAATTCAATACAATTAAATGTCATAAGGACTTCAAAAATGGCGTTATTAGACGTAGGCGCCACGAGCTAAATTTCCAGCGCTTTGCCTTTTGCTGATTCGTCAGACCGCTCGCGGTCGGTGGCCAGTAGGAATCGCTGGGAGAATTTAGTTGTGATTTTTAAGAGTTTTAGACGTGTGTGAAAGAAATACTGCAAAGTTAGAATGCTTTAATAAATAGAAGTGTTGATACTTTATTATTATAAATGAACAAAATGCAAAGAGAATGAAAAAGAAGGAAATCAAATCAGGATTCGGCATCCTTCGAAATCGCATCAAAGAACGTATTCTTCTGTGTACACTCGCACAAAGTCATGGATGATGTAGGATTATAGCCGGGTGTATAAACCATTATACAAAGCGGGGGGGAATGATCATCATTTACATAGGAAGGTTAAAATACAGTCGTTGACTGAAACAGAAACAGCTGTGTAGGAGGCTTAATACTGGGCGAAGAACAGCCGAACTCTATACAAAGGTGAGGTTGTGGAAGACAGTTTCATGTTATAGATCTTTCACCATTAAAGTAGAGAGGAGTGCAGTGGATCCCGGGCGCTGCTGCTACTAAGGTTAATCCTCAGGTATGCTTAAGGGAGGAGTAGGTTCTACGCCAACATTTTTATTTATCCTCTGTTCCGGGATCCACCTCACTGATCTTTCCTTTCCTTGTTGTGTCCTCTTTCCATTTGGTCTGCATACGGCGGATATTGGATAATATCTAACTCTTTACATAGTTGTGCCGCACACAACCTGTTCAGATGAGCGACCAACCCTCTGACTTGCCCTGACTAGTGATGAGCGAATATACTGGTTACTCGAGATTTCTCGAGCACGCTCAGGGGTCCTCTGAGTATTTTTTAGTGCTCGGAGATTTAGTTTTTCGTGCCGCAGCTGAATGATTTACATCTCTTAACCAGCTTGATTACATGTGGGGATTCCCTAGCAACCAGGCAACCCCCACATGTACTTATGCTGGCTAACAGATGTAAATCATTCAGCTGAGGTGAGGAAAACTAAATCTCCGAGCACTAAAAAATACTCGGAGGACCCCCGAGCATGCTCGGGAAATCTCGAGTAACGAGTATATTCGCTCATCACTAGCCCTGACCTGTTGCCCACAGTGTTACACAGGGAGCACCTCTTGTATTTTCTCTCTTCAGGTCTTTCACCATAGGCAGACCGAGCCATGGTCTTCAGCTGAGGACCATAGTTGGATGTGAGACTAGTCTGACTCTTCTTGGTATTTTGCAGCACTGCATCAGGTGATTTGCAGTCGTGGGACCCGTCAATCACCTGCTGTGGCACTTGGACTTTCTGGACTTGGTTTCTCTATTGCTATGGTCCACGGCCGGATCTTTAAAGTATATTATCTCTGAAAAAAATATCACTGGCTGTAATCAGGCAGCCAGGCTCTGATTAATGCTGCCTATTGTTTGGGCAGCATAAATCAAGCGACAGGTTTCTTTTAATGGTAACCCGAAGAAAGCCAGCAAGGATTACTATAAATAAAATGGCTCAGTGCTTTCCTAGCATTCTGTAGGGGTCCCAGTGACTTCACCTCCAGGCAATCGGCATAGGTGACATATCCTAGTTATATACCACCACTGTATAAGGCGGGCTGATTATGATACTAAAGATCACTCTCCTTCTTACTGGGCAGAAGTGTAAGTTTAAGGCTTTAAACATTCCAAAGATATTGCATTATTCCTTCCCATAGCATGCTGGTCTTTGGGGTTCTAGGATCCCTGGCGATCCTGAGGATGGGGCTCTTGATAAAGGGAACGAGGCTTGGCATAGTCCAATCTCGAAATGAGCGGTAGGTGCACATGCTCAACCTCCGCACCATTCATTGTGTATGGGACTGCTGGAAATAGCTGAGTGCTAAGCTTGGTTTATAAGCTCCAGTGTTCTTTTTTGGAGATTTTTTTGGGGTATGAGAAGTTGGGACTCCAGCAGCCAGTAAGTCAACCCTTATCTTTAGAAGAGGGGACGATTTACTAAACTAGAAATCACCCTTTAAACTCACCATGTAATTACATGGATGAAATGGGTCTGACACGTTCTCCACCCGATCATTCAAAGGGAGGGTGGGGTGCGATCTTCTTTGATGTCCTTATGCCTCAATAGGTTTGTTTTTATCACCAGATGCTAAAAAATGCTCTGGACAAATAACTTTAAGCTTCATATTCTAATATACAGGGGTGCATATGCTGGCATAAATGTCTATTCATATTATTATTTTTATACTATGTGGATAGGTAGATGCTGTCCTGCCGGTTGCATGGCCAGAAGGGTCACCAGACCTTACCCAGATTGACTTGATTTTTATTTGGGAAGTTATAAAAAATGAGGTTTGTTTAAGAAAATCATGCACAATTGATAACATTCAACTATTATTTAAACTGTACACCGACTTCTGCACCCCCTGTATACCAATACCATATAATAAGTATGTTAAAATGCTGATTGTATAATCTGTATGTGGAAAGAACACAGCCTTACATATAAGTTGTGGGTCCACTATTATTATTATTCCTTTTTTATCTCTTCCTTTACAGATGGCTTTAATCAAAGTGTCTTATCATATCTTGAAGTAACAAGATCTTCTCCGGAGAGAGGAATATCCACTTTCTAAGAAGATGTTGGAAGAAAAGACATAGAATATTTTTATTTCTCTAAGGTCCTAAGCCTTTCGTACAGTCCAGACATGTTCTGCTGGAGGAGGGCTTTGCCTCTTTCTCTGCGCTTCTTTCAGATGCGTAGTATCAGTTCGGATCCGCTCCTGGATCAGTTGATGACTAGCACAAACCAATTCCAGATTTTTCAACTCGTTGGCATCCATAAGTCTAAGCTTACAGTACATCATGTGGGTTGCGCCATCAATACATTATGGGAGCTTCAGAAGGGGAAGCCGAGTGCAAACGCAAATCATGAAACCGTCCGAAATCACCCGGAATTTATTGCTCTTCGGATCCTGGCAGAAAATAAAATTGACTTTATGAGCGACACCACCCTGGTGAATACGCTGTATGCCGTTATAAGGTACGAGCCACTTGCTCCATTGCTCGGTCCTTATGTTGCATCTCGTTTACCATTGTTGTATTCTGTATTTCAAGGTTTAATGTGGAAGCGCACGACTCTTTGGTGCAGCAGCTGCTAATGGAAGGCTGGAGAAGACTGGAAAAGTAAGGCTGGTGGAATGTTTGATTACCAATCCCAGCAGCCATTTTGCCATTTAGTTGCCCAGCATTAGCTCTTTGGCTCTTGAGGTTCGTCATGCTGTGTGTTGCCCAAAGGTTTTCCGCATTGTATCCCTCTTCTCCCACTAGTATACACGTCATAGCATTTCATTGTAGCATCGTAAACATGAGACAAGATGCACAGCCAGGACAGTGGAGTCCTGCACTTTTGCAACTGCGGACTGGAAAAACGAAACCTAAAAAGTTAGATCAATAAATTACTTTTTTATAAAGAAATCTTTTGGATTTTATCCTATATAACTGTATGGCGCATTGTTTGTTATTTTGTATTTATATGATTGATTGTATGTTTTTACCTGTTTCAGGTTTGAACCGGAGACGTTGTCGAAATTCTCAGTTTGTTTGGAAAAACTAGATCTGGGCAGCAGTCCGTTAATGGGAAAGGTAGCCAATGCCCTGAACACGGGCCTGGAGAACATACAAAATATTAGGTAAGCGGTCACCAGTATCTAAGACTACTGGAAGTGATTTAAAGGGATCCTGTCAGGTCACAGTGGCTCTCTCAGAGCTGAAATAATTGTCTTCACAGTCCTTATGTTTCCAAAGGTAATTTATTCCTATTTACTTATATCTACTACTTCCCTATTGTAGTATAACCTGATATGTTTGGTGATGGGTCGACTCCAAAGGGGAAAACTCCTCCTCAGGATGTGAGTTATCTCTGACCAGAGGTGTTGTTTTCATAGAACTATCCGGATAGTGAATGAGGGCAATACAAATGTGGAGGATATGCATAACTTTATGCTACAGGAAGGGCATGATTTTATTGCTGGATTATGGCAAGTAAATCATCATGTCAGCAGTTTGCGAGTCCTGAGTGACCTGACAGGTTTCCTTTAAGAAGCTAACGAGGAGTGGTCCCCATTGACCCCTTAAAGTGGACGCATCACTGTCAAACATATCAAGTTATTTTACAGCGGAGAGATAGCACATATAACTAAATATACAATAAATTACCTTTGGAAGCAATAGGACTGTTAAACAGTCATTTTAGTTCCGCCAAAGTCGTGGTAAATACAGCTCATGGGAGCAGCCATCTTGGCTCCGTCAGCTCTGCCTCTGGTGTTCTAATAGGACACGCCCCCAAATTCCAGCCTTGTTGTTATTTTTCTACTGAATCTTGCATATGTATATTCGTTTTAATTTCTTTTTCACCCATGGATTTCTATAGGCAGAGACTGGTGCAACTATCCTTCAATGTCATCACCCCACACACTAAATAAAAAAAAAAAAACAACAAAAATAAAACATCATTTTTTAAATGTAAGGGTATGTATCCACGTTCAGGAAACGCTGCGTTTTTGACGCAGCGCTGAGCCGCAGCATCAAAAACGCAGCGTCCAGATGTTCCAGCATAGTGGAGGGGATTTAATGAAATCCCGTCTCCACTGTGCATTAAAAAACGCATGCGTTTTTCCTGCGAAAACGCACATGCGGAGCGTTTTTTCAGAACGCAGCATGTTGCTACTATGAGCAAAACACGCAGGAACACCGCAGGTGACCTGCCAGTGACCTCAGGTGCATTTTTGGTCAGGATTTTACCTGCATAAAATCCTGACCAAAGCCTGAAGCAAACCTGACCGTGGACACATACCCTAAGACTTCCATTTACTGTCTGATGTTAAAAATATTACTAATAAATGCGTAAGGCAAAATAGTACTTGTCTACAAAAATAAGACCATATTGACCTGTGGTGACACGCGAATGAAAACAATGAAAAAAAAATTCTAGAATGCTGAAAAGGGAAAAAAATTAACGTGCTTAACTGTTTTTTGTTTTTTTTTAAAAAGCCAAATCTGGAAATGCTGTAAAATAACAAAATAAGTATAACTTCCCTGCTGAAGCCAATGCCGATCCCGCGTTACCTCTCTGCTGATACTTAGAGCAGGGAGATTAATTTGATTAACTTGCTATTTGGGCTCGTGCATAAGACGTATTTTCTCAGATGAGTGCTATGTGTAGTTTTCACTTGTAGCGCTCGTAACTATGATATTCAATAGGGCTGTGCACATGTCCAAAATTTATTTAATCTTTTTATCGGACTCTGCGGGAAAAATGCGGGGAAAAAATGTGGGTTATGTCTGATTTTGACCCATCTGAGTGCAGTATGATGGAGGGGCAGAGACTCTGATTCCAGCGATGTGTCACTTACTGGGCTGCTTGCTGTAGTTTTGATAAAGTTCCTGTTTTCTCTGCTGCAGATCTTGCAGTGCTCTAAATACTGAGCTCTGTATAACCCGGCCCACACCTCTGATTGGCTGCTTTCTGCGTAGGGTGTCAGGATAAGCTCACTGATGGACTCTCAGTTAACTCATTTTGCAAGCCACTCTCTATATCACACACTTCATATGTGCTATAGATCACATTCATGATCCTTTTTAATCCTTTTCCAGATACCTGTCCAGCCTTATGATGAAGACATTCCCGGTCACCTCTAAGCGGTTGCAGCACCGACTGATCAGCAAGGCAGAATCCTTAATGGAGGGGGATAACTACATAGATGTGCACAGCGTGCGCCGGGTCGTCCAGTTTCTGTGCCTTATGAAGTATGACTACCAGCCCCTCTTGGATAAATGCAATCAGATTTTTGTGCGGGACAAGAATAAAATGAGCACGGACACCCTTAAAGGGATGTGATGAATCGGCCCCTTAAAGGGATACTACATATCAGCCCTGAACCAACAGAAAAAATCCCGTAATGCAATGATAATACTCAAATAGAACTCGTATTCCCTAATTAGAGGAAGCTCCTGATTATTTTGTAGTCTAATCTAGGAATTCAGTACTGGAAACAATTGCCAAATGTTGGATTTGTAAAGGTTTGAGCTCCTTTGTTCCCTCCAGGCTTGAAGACGACCTTGTCATACTGGCAGATAAGATCCATCACATCAGTCTGGTGTACGTCCTGGAGACCATGGCGGAGGCCGAGTGCAAGAACCCAATCCTCATTCAGAAGTAAGTGGATCCTCTAAGCCGTGAATGGTTTGGAGCTGGATCCTTCCTGTCCAATCTGACATTGTCCATATTATCACGGTCCGGGTACGGGCTGCACCCCGGCGAGGGTCTGCTGACCCAACTATACATGTGTGAGGCCAGGAGATCCTCGGCCAATTCGGTCCGTACCTGGATCATAATATATGGACGTCTGAATCCTGCTATATTTCCATTTACTGTTCAGATGGATGCTGTTGTTCCCTGTAATCAGCTATTTCAGACTCTTAGTATTCTCCTCCTAGCAAATAAGTACTGAGAGGTTTTATTTTTTTAATGTTTTTTTCCTGATCCCTTTGATGTACAGACCGATGAGTCCGATGGTGGATTTCTCCACTCCTCAATGCATGAGCCACCCTACTGAGCATTCATGTCCATGGGGGGAATAGAGTGAGAGCGAGCTGATGGCCAGATGAACGCTTGGCCGACCCTTACGGTATATGGGGCCTTTACAAACCTATGAGCCATTTTATATGGTGCACACTCGACGTTCATGCACATTCTTGAAGCATCTTTACACTGGAACAAGGAGCGTCCACCACTTATTAGAGACTCTGTCGGCCGTTTCCTAACCTATTGATGACACTGGCGCAGTGTGTTGTGTCGTTTTTGCCATCAAAGTTACAAAAACCCATATGTACATCAGTGGGGCTTGTGGTCTGGGTGAGATATGTTCTGCCACACACGACACCCTGCGTGGGAGCGTCCCTTCTGGATGAGGACGTGGCACGGCGGTGGATGGAGTCTCGTTATGTTGCTTGATGACGTGTGATCTTTTTCTCTCCGTTCAGGATCTGCTCCGCCATCCAGGACAATCTGGATCATTACCATCGCCTGTATCTATGTAAGCTCACAGATGCCGTGGTTTGCCTGCCCTGCCAAAACTATCAACTGTTTGCGGATCTACAGAAACGTCTAACTGCGTAAGTGCAATTTCCATGCATGTGTGGTGAGTAATCGGGTTAAAGGGACATGTGGACGGCCCTATTAGAATGGCGCTGGGTTTACCATGCGGGTAAGACAAGGTCACTATTAAGAATACAAACATATGACTGGTATACCGTGAGGGCCAGGAGCGGACACAGACAGCAGAGGCCCCTGTGCAAGAACAATATATGGACCATTTGCAGCCGGAGAGCTCCTTATAATGCACAATGCCACCTGGTTTGGGGAAAGCAGTGGCCCCCGGACCTCTCGGGCCCCTGTGCGGCTGCACTGGTTGCACCAATGGTATGTCCGCTACTGGTCAAGGTGACATTGGGGAGTCCTCCAGCGTGCATGCGCACAGTGTAACTGCAGAGGCCTGTGCGCGCTCACTGACCGCGCTCACTGACCTCTCTCCTCTGCTGTGGCTGCTCGCTCCACGGAAAGATGCAGAAGTGTGGCGAGCAAGAAGCGTTAAAGAAAGAAGAGGGAGGAAAATCGCATGGCCGCAGCAGAGAGGAGAGAGATCTGTGAGCGCGTGCGCTGGCTCCTGCTGCTACATTGTGTGCTTTCTCCAAGCGAGCGCTGTCAATCAACACAGGAGGCAAAAAAATATCTTGGCCGTGCCAACAACGGACACCCGGATTTTAACATAAATATGCTCAACAATAATAGTTTATTACTACAAACATATGGGTTGTATAAGGACTATTTTATAAGGCTTATTTTAATTAGTAATTTTGGAGTGACACTCATCACAAAGTGTTTTTTTTTTTTTGTTTGTTTTTAATAAATACGTGACATTTTTGTTCTATGGACCTTTTATTTTATCTTTTGCCTGGGGAAACCACAAAAATAAAGCCCACATTAATGTGTTTTGAGGGTTTTGGTGGCTTCTTTTTGTTCCCTTTGTCACATGTATAAATGATTTGATTCTGAGATGGTGACTTGTTTTTGGTGCCTGAAATGTCCCTTCCCGTAGCTTTATGAAGACGTCTCATGTCCCATCTATGGTGGTTATGATGACCAGGTCACTGTCGCTGCTGACCCTTACTAGAGTGGATGAAGCCGTCCTTAGAAAGATTGACGACGTCATTCCCCAGTGTGACCTCAGCGACCTGAATAGCATCGCGAACAGCGTCATCCGGTGGTTACAGCCCGCCCAGCTGTCCAGGCAGAATAAATCCGGGATGTATGAGAAACTCCTCCATAAAGTGAGCCGATACGGACTGGAGAGAGTGAAGAATATGGACGACATTGATCATCTGTTGAATGAGCTGACGTACGTGATGAACGGGCAGTGGCTGCAGAATATGCTGATAGACGACATCCTGCTCACCTGCCAGCGCCTGCTGCACCAGGTCACCTGGAGGAACGCACCGTTTCTGGCGCTGGTTATTAGTTACTGTAATACTCTGTGTCCTCCGGTTCTGGACAAGATCGCAGAAGTCACCATGGAGAATGTCACAAAGGTAGAAGCCCCGTGGAGAGCTCCTGTGTATAATTTCACTAGTGATCACTGTATTATCTGTACACAGACACTGCATACTAAGTAGAGATCTCCTGTGTATAATGGCACTTATGGTGATAGTGTGGTGCTTTTTTTTTATTACTGATCAGAATTGTAGTATTCAGTCACTATGTGGTGGTAATATGTGGTCTGGACATGGTGTTGCGGTATTTGTCCCTTGTATGTGATATTATTCGATCACTGTGGTGGTAATATGCGGTCTGGTCATGGTGTAGCGGTATTTGTTCTTTGTATGTGATATTATTCGATCACTGTGGTGGTAATATGTCATCTTGTCATGGTGTAGCGGTATTTGTTCTTTTTATGTGATATTATTGGTCATTTTAAAAATTGAAAAATAAATAAAAATATACCTAAATTGTTTTGCATATTTTAACAAATATTTAATAGGTTACAGCAGAGTAGTGCCCGGCCAAAAGAGTCTACCGTGTTATGGTGGCGGCTTACAAAAGCTGCCGGCTATATGTGTGATCTGGTGATGGGAACTGTTAGGGTATGTGTCCACGTTAAGTAAACGCTGCGTGTTTGACGCTGCGTGGGGCCACAGCGTCAAACACGCAGCGTCCAGATGTTCCAGCATAGTGAAGGGGATTTTAGGAAATCTCGTCTCCACTATGCGTGGTAACACGCACCCGGCGGGCCTGCGACTCCGGACATGCGGTGCTTCTTTTAAGATCGCAGCATGTCCGTGTTCCTTGCGGCAGCTGCGACGCCGCAAGCTATAACACAGGGCCCTATGTGTGGGGTGCGATGATCCCGGATGTGTGCAATGAACACATCCGGCATCATCGCGTCACAGTAGGGGGCGGGGCTTAGCACCGAGCGGGTTTGCCGCTCTGACGAAACCGCCGGCCATCCTGAAGGTGGATACGTACCCTCAATGTGTGATTGGTGAGAAGTGGAGTTTTTCCAAGAGAGAGCGGTGGGACCGTGGACAGTTCGAGGGGTGGAGAGTGGAGGCGGGGCTGGGGTGGAGCCTGGGCGGAGTCTCAAGGGGGCCCCGAAAATTTTGCCAGTATGGGGCCCCGAAATTTCTAGTGGCAGCCCTGCCCGTGGGTTCAGATTGGAAGGCCAGTCACTGGCCCAAACTAAACATCTGGTGGCCAAAGGTCTATTCAGTGCGTGCACCTGACAGCTGTCTAGGGGCGGCTTAAAGAGCACCAGTCCTGTGTGTTACACTATAGTACCCCCATGTAATAATTATTCTGGGGCATCTTTTCATTGTTGTTCCTCTGTTATTCCTCCAGGAAATCCTTAAAGGGATTCTCTCATCATGTATCTTTGGTAGCACCCATCTCCCCTGCCTCCCGATTTTTCGCTTGCAATGGGGTAAGGGGACAGGGGACAGTGGTGCGCTCCTAAGGTCCAGATGGCCTGCAGAGGCAGATGTGCATGCTGCTTGTCTGGGAAACTGGACACTTCTGACAAGCTGCAGGAGTGGCTGGTAACCTAGACAATGAGCAGTAAACTATAGAATTAAAACTCCTTCCATTATTGCAAACGGAGAGGATTTTAAAGTAAGAAGTAAATTGTTTTTACAAGCACTTTTGGCCACTATAGATGAGACAATTCCTTTAAATGAAGGATTTGGTGTTACTGTTCTACCAGTCAATACTTGTACTCTTAGGACACAATCAGATGACCGAATAAATTGGACTGTGATCGGACCACAATTCACAGACTGGCCGGCGGCTCTCCCGACCTGAGCGTGACCGCTTCATGTTTTCCTGTACAGCCATCATGCTCAGGTCGGTAGAGCCGCTGGACAGTCTTTGCATTGTGGTCCAATCACAGTCCAATTTATATGGTCGTCTGCGCCCTTAGGTCTCAGACGTCTGGTTTTTTTCATACATGTTCTCAGTGTTTCTCACAGATCAGGTACCTGTAAGAGGGTGAACTGTAGTCCCACTGAGAGGGCACTAGGACCCTGTGGTTTTTGCCTGCTGCAGCAGAGAACAGACCCTGGAAGACTCCGAGAGACAATGTGTGCTGGGGGGTGGGGTCTGGTATCTCGTGTGTAAAGTGAAACAAGGAAGTGAGAGGAGAGAGAGAAAGGCGGGAAGAGAGAGCAGAAGCTGCTGTGAATGTGATATAACCAAGAGACTGTGGATTTTACTGTGAGTTTTTTTGGAGAAAAAGAAGCTATTGAGAGACTTTGCATTGCTAACGTTGTCCTGGAGAAAAGCTAACCTTTTGTTCAACTCTGTGAGACACTTTTGTTGCTAACCTTTTATTTTGGAAGACTGAAACTTCACTGCAAACCCACTACGTATTTGAGAGTCTGTGGAATACCTGTGCATTGATTGGAGAACAAGTCTGACAGATTGCTGATACAGAGACGGACGGGTTGTCGTGGAAGCATTCCTAGGAGCTACAGAAGAAGAGACAATATCGTGAGGCCACTAACTAAGTCCCCGGCGTTTGGGCTCGGCATCCGCCGATCAGACAAGAGGAGCTTGCTGTAACTTATTGGCGCTGAAGATATAGACTGGGCTGCAGCCTGTGCGGATTCCTACCTGAGAGGAGATCCATCTTAAGATACGGTACCATAAGTTATAGATACCCGGGTATCCCTGCTCATAGTGTTTACTTGTTACTTAGAGGTGTATCTTATATTAGAGTTGTGTAAGTTATACTCAGTGTGCCATTCCAGGGGCTCCCTTTATAACACTACAATCAATTTACACTTGTTCCTGTTTAGTTGCCCTGTTAGGTAAATTTCTTACTAGTCTTTGTAGCATACAGTTCTCAGGAGACCTTGGAGTGGCACAGTGATTTCAGCTGCTGCTGAGCTGGTGTATCTTTGGGGTGCATATACTTAAATATTTTCCATATTACCTTTATTATTTTGCCTTTGAGTAAAAATACCGTTGGAGATTTCTGCCTTAGTCTTGGTTTGTGACTCACTGGATCTTATTCGGACCTCTGGTCATTACATACCTATTATAGTCTATGGGGCTGTTTACATGTATGTTTTGTTTTTTTGCAGTGCCTGCAAAAAACCAAACTGAGATATGGCCACTTTTGATCTGAATCATGGATCAAATTCTCTGATGCAAGTCTATTGGTCTGTGAAAAAAAAATACAAGAAAATAAAATGCCACAATGGAGGAAAAAGCAAAAAAACAACGGACTTACAGATTAAAAATGGATGAAAATCTGATCCAGCACATTAATGGCAAACAGACCATTTTCTCTGCGATCACTTTATCATTAGCTATCACTGATGACCCAGCAGTAGCAGATTGATGGGTGTAGTGCTCCTCTGAGCTGTGATTTGCACTGATGGGGTATCCTTAGGAAAGATCATCAATGCTGTGATTGCAGAAATCCCTCTCATTTACTGGACTATGTCATGTACACACTGTGTTAGTAAAGACTATTTGTCAGATTAATAATGTATTTTTTTGTTTGTTTTTTTAAGATCCATCCCACAGACTTGAACAGAGTTTTATTTGCCTTTGTCAATCTGGGCTATGATCCCCCGCGAGAAGAAGAATTCTTTACAATGTGTATTCAGCATATTCTCGCTAATTTAAGTAAGTATTCATTGTATTCTCAGTATAAGTGGAGATCTGGCCACGCTTCACCCCAGGAGTAATCACAGCCCTGGAAGATTAAAGAGACACATTTTTCTAACTGTGATTTCCGCCTCCGCGTTGCAAAAAGTGAAAATATGCAAAAAATTCCACATTATCATTAACAAGCTGCAGATTAGAAAACCTAAACCCCACAACTTTTTTTTATTATTTTTAGTACATTGTGGTTATTGTGCAGATAATCACATCAGAATTTCAGTGATGAATTTCCCATATTATAGACTGTGGTCACACGGGCAAGTGAAGAAAAGAGAAAAAAAAAGAATTGTCCCGTTTTCATCTAAAAAATGTAGCCCTAATGTTATAATTTCCTTATCTTTATGGATTGGGCCCTTGTCTAAAATAATTGTTAATAAAGTTGCTACGTCATCCCATATTATGATCCTGAGCTGCAGATTATTTCTTTTCCCTGCCGCTGTCCAACCTATCATCAGAATACAGGCTGCCACGTACAGCAGTCATTGCTCTACACCGCTTCCCCTTAAAAAAAAACAAACAAAAAAAAACATGTTCTGCACAAGAATTCTACCATTTTCTAATCTATTTCTTCCTTTTTCACAAAGAAAATGAAGGTATTGTAGCTGAGTGACATCGCCGCATTTACGCATTTTAAGCCCTAGGAAACAGACACATTCCATAAGGCTCCGTTCACCTCTGTGTCATCTGATCCCAGCGGCGGCTGTCATTTCCCATTGGTTTCTGACAGCAGTATCTTTTCCATTAAAGACTCCGTAACCAGTAGCCGAGCCGCCGGTGCAGATGTGAACAGATCCGTAAAAATGAATGGAATTTGCCCAGAGGGGTCGGGCTGATTCCTCCTCCTGCTAACATACCTTATTCTTAAAGAGTGACTGGCGATTTTGTAATATATTCTATGAGAGAAATGTGCTACTTCCCCTCCTTTCAATCTCCATTCTCTATATAGACAGATTTTCCCATTACTGTGAGATAGGTTGGTGCTTATAAAATTCTATGGAGAGGAGGTGGAGACGGACACAGACTTTCCGCTGTAAGTTCTTCTGAATCGTCAGTTACACTTCTCCATGGAACTTTATGAGCACCAGCTGTCTCCTATCTCAGTAATGGAAGATTTTACTCATGAACTGAGCGTGAAAGATCAGTCCAGGAGGAGAGGAAAAAAAAAGCCGATTTGTCTGATAAGACTTATTTTTATGAGTGCTATTGATTTATGAAATAAAAATGAAAACTCTTTAATACTTCAGCTTCGTCTAATATCAGATCAGGAATGAAAAAAAAAAATGTATAAGATAGTGGTTGTGTTATTTTACCTTCCAGACTCCTTCCCTCCTCATCTCTTGGTTCTGGTGGGCTTCACTCTTGCTGTTGCACAGTATTTCCCAGAAGATCTGATTAAAGCCATTTTCAATATTCATTTCCTAACTAAACTGGATTCCGAACTGGACAGTAAGTGTCATGTGAGCGAATGCTCCACCTTTATCCATTTAGGTTCTATATTGCTCATGTTGCCCCTAGGACTTAGGCTGGCCGTACATGAGAGGCTTTGTCTTCTCTGATCTCCCAGCACCATGTATGCTCGTGTCTTCTGAGCGTGCATCTTTATTTTAATGGGGTAAGGGATCACTTTGCAAATATGCCCCATCCTCATTTCCCCAACATCTGTCATCAGGGTCGGCTAATATAAATCGAATATTTCTTTGCAGCTTTACCTGCATTACCCATCCTGGTGCGAGACCCGGCACAAAAAGCCTAATACCCTATAAAATTTAATAAAGCTTTTATTTAACCCTTACACAACTGGGCAATTTTTTTTTGTTTTGTTTTTAATTATTATTTATTTTCTGTTATTTTTTTTATCATTCTACTTTCAATTTTCAATATTAATTTGTTATTTTTGCACAAGACAAATTGTAATGAATTCAGTTAACCGTATAATGCACACACAAAATTCCAAGAGCAGTGAAATGGTGAAAAAAAGACGCAATTCTGCCATTGTTGTTGTTTGTTTTTTTTTAAACAATAACCCAGCAGTGTGACTCTTCAAGTCGGAACGTTTATAGTTGTCTTGTTTGTTTTAGTTCCTTTTTCTTTTTTTTCACCAATGGTGGGGGTTAGGTTCTTTATATTTCAGTGGCAACAAGAAAATCAGAACTTTCTCTAGTCACCTTCCACGACGGCATATGGAGGTTGCCTCTTTGCCCTAATGGGGAACAGGAAATGGAGAGGTTAAAAGGCCCTCCCACCTCCCTCTCACCAGTGTCTTTCCTGTTCCCCATGGGACAGGAGAGGTTTACTTTCGTATGCAGTGGTGGCCGGTGACTGCTGCATCTAACAAGCGTCGGCTTGTGTGTAACTGGGCAGCATGGGGTCGTATCTTACCTCCCCGCTTATGCTGCTCCCGTCGCGCCGCGCTGCGGTGTCCTCGGGACCTGTGCCTAGCCTTCCCGCGCCCCCGTGAGGGCAAAGCAGGCTAGTGTTTCCTGACCGGAGTCCTCCTGGAGCTCTCCGGTCTCCTTCCCCTCCAACATGCTGCTGGCAACCCGGAAGTGATCGCGCGCGTCACTTCCGGTCCTTTCTGCGCTCCCTGGGGGCACTTCCGCCGGCGGTGTCTCGTGCAGGACGGCGTCCTCCACGCTGGACTATGGAGGGGAAGAGGTGTATCCACATCGCTGGGGGCAGGTGCATACCGCTGCGTATAAAACCTGCCAGAAAACGTCGCAGGTAAGACCGTTCCTATCATGGAGAGCAGTACCTGCCCTGCGCTTGCAGAGCCCAGCGCTGCCCCTGCCACAGTAAGTGCCGCAGGGACAGGGGTCCTTAGATAGTAACTTTGGGGTATCCTTGGTCACTCTCTCTCTCTCCCCTCTCATTGCAGGGAGAAAGGTCTACCCCAAAAACTACTGTTAAAAAGAAGTGTGCCATCTGTAATATTAAGCTGCCACCTTCATGGGAGAAAAAACTCTGCAGGACCTGTACTGACAAAGTTGTCAGGGCAGAGCAACCTTCTTTACTAGAGGAAATCCGGTCCCTAGTCAAGCAAGAGGTGCAATCCTCCCTAGCAGCCTTTACCCCTCCACCCCCTCCACCACCCCCTCCGCCACCCTCTCCAGCCAAAAAAAGGAAGATCCAGGAAGAGGATTCTGAATCTGAGTCAGACCTCTCTTATGCCTCATCCTCAGGTCGTCAGGAGGAATCTGCATCCTCTATTACATCTGAGGCCAGAAAATATCTCTTTTCTTCAGACTGGATTGAGGACTTAGTAGCCGCAGTACGCAGTACTATGGGGCTGGAGGAGGAGCCAGAACCCCAGTCCATACAGGACCAGATGTTTGGTGGCATAACTAAGGGTAAACGGGTGGGGTTTCCAATCCACCAGAATATTTCTGATATGATTGACCAAGAGTGGGAATTACCTGAAAAACGCCTCAGTACTCCATCCGAGATGAAGCGTAGATTCCCCTTAGAAGGCGAAATGACCAAATGGGATGTCCCTAAAGTTGACTCTCAGGTGGCAAGAGTGGCTAAAAGAACGGCTCTTCCATTCGAAGACTCGTCACAATTAAAGGATCCGATGGACAGGAAGATAGAGAGTCTATTAAAGAAATCATGGGAGACCTCCTCGGTAGCCCTCAAAGCTAATATCGCATCAACATGCGTGGCTAGAGCTCTATTCCGCTGGATAGGTGAACTGGAGTCTCACATATCCCAGGGCACTTCAAGAGCTGAATTATTAGACTCCCTTCCTAGTCTCCTTAGAGCCACGGGTTTCCTAGCAGATTCTTCGATGGAAACTATCAGAATTGCTGCAAGGTCGTTAGTACAGACTAACTCGTCCAGAAGGGCGCTGTGGTTAAAAATGTGGTCTGGTGATATCACCTCCAAAGCCAAGTTATGCGCCATACCATTTAAAGGTAACTACGTCTTCGGGCCTTCTCTTGATGACATCTTGGAGAAAGCAACCGATAAAAAGAAAGCCCTCCCAGAACAAAAAACCCCCAAAAAGAAGTTTTTTCGTCCCTTTCAGGCCCAAACCTCTCAGAGAGGGAAAGGCAAGTCCGGGAGGTGGAGTTACCCGAAGGGAGGGGGGAGAAACATCCTCATCCCTCAACAACAGCAGCAGCAGTCTCAACAGGAGAAACGGTGACTTCGATCCAGTGGGGGGGAGACTTTCAAATTTTTACTCCCAGTGGCAAAACATCACCTCTTGCCCCTGGATCCTCAATGTCATCAAAGAGGGTCTCCTAATAGAATTCATTTCCTCCCCCCCACGGGGTCTAAAAGTCACCTCCCTACCTTCTCTGAAAGATCAGTCAAAATTGGCGTCCGGTCTCAGAGCCCTAAAAATGTCAGGTGCGATATCCCAGATACCGGAATCGGAGAGGGATCGAGGCCACTACTCTCGCTTATTCCTGGTTCCCAAGCCATCGGGCGAGTCCCGTGTCATTATAAATCTAAAGAATCTCAATCGGCATATAAAGTACCGAAGATTCAAGATGGAATCAGTGAAGAATGCCATCCCCTTGATAGGTCCACACTCCTTCATGGCCACTCTCGATCTGAAAGATGCCTACTTTCACATCCCCATTCACCAAAGACATCGCCAATATCTCAAATTTGCTGTACAGAGAGGGCGTCTGATAGAGCACTATCAATTCAACGTCCTCCCATTTGGAATTTCCTCGGCTCCAAGGGTATTTTCCAAAATAATGGGGGAGGTAGTCTCCTTTATCCGGAAGCAAGGCGTCTGTATAGTGCCGTACCTAGACGACCTTCTGTTAATAGCTCCTTCCAAACAGGCCCTGGAGTCTCATGTATCCAAGACTCTCGAAATCCTGACATCTCTTGGATGGGTGCCGAATCTGGAAAAATCACACCTACGACCCTCCAAATGCAGGAAATTCCTGGGAGTTCTCCTGGACTCTGCAAAACAAATGTCCTTCCTCCCAGTGGAACACCGTCAAACCCTTTGATCAAAGGTCAAAACATTCAGGGACACCAGATCCCCTACAATCAGAGAAGGCATGTCTCTTGTAGGCTCGATGACAGCCTGCATTCAATCGGTACCATGGGCCCAGGCCCATTCCAGAATTCTTCAGGCACATATCCTGCAGAATTGGGATGGCCATCCCAGTTCTTTGAACAAAAGACTGTACACGTCGGGCCGTGTCAAAGCCTCCCTGGCATGGTGGATGTCCCCAAAAAATTTACAAAAAGGGGTCAGCTGGACGCAAGTCCCACTGACCACAGTAACAACAGACGCCAGCCAGAGAGGCTGGGGGGCCATGATAAATCACACCCCTTTCCAAGGTCTCTGGGACCAGTCAACAAGCAAGAAATCTTCCAACTACAGAGAGCTAAAGGCTGTAGAGGAAGCCCTACTAGTAGGAGGTCATCTGATCAAGGGACATCACGTTCGGATATATTCGGACAATGTGACCACGGTGGCCCACATCAGACATCAGGGCAGCTCAAAAAACAATTGCCTGAAGAATATATCTGCCCGGATATGCTCTTGGGCAGAAAGACATCTCTTATCTCTGACAGCGGTTCACCTGAAAGGCTCCTCCAACATTCAGGCAGACTATCTAAGTCGCCAAGACATACATCCAGGGGAATGGTGCCTGAGCAACCGAAGCTTCGAGATGCTGATGAACAAATGGGGTCTCCCAGAAATCGACCTCTTTGCATCCAGCCGAAATGCGAAAGTCGAAGCATTCTTCTCTCTGAACCCCAGGGACGGCTCCAAAGGAGTGGATGCACTGGTCCAGAAGTGGAATTTCCGGCTGGCTTATGCGTTTCCACCAATCCCAATACTGGCGAAGGTCTTACAGAAAGTGCGAGAAGAACAAACGCCTACCATATTGGTAGCTCCGCTGTGGCCCAAGAGGAGTTGGTACAACCTGATAGTGGACCTTCAGGTGGATGGGCCGCTCCACTTTCCGATAGAAGAAAACCTTCTTTCTCAAGGACCAATCCATCTCCTAGATGCCCACAAGTGGAATCTGGCGGCATGGCTACTGAAGCCCAAATATTAAGAGCCAGAGGACTATCAGAAGCAGTGGTTTCCACACTTCAAAAATCTAGGAAACCTGTAACCATTGCAATATATAATAAAATCTGGAAGAAATTCTCATCCTTTTGTCTCCCTGAGGTGCCGGATCCCTTCAACCCGAATATTTCAAAAATTCTAGACTTTTTGCAAAAGGGCTTAGAAATAGGCCTCAGGCCTAGCACCTTAAAAGTCCAGGTGTCCGCCCTCAGTTCAATATTTGATCAAGATCTGGCAAATCATCGCTGGATCAAGAGATTCATGATATCGGCTTCTAGAATGAACCCTAAGAAGCAAATAACAGTACCACTGTGGGATCTCAACCTAGTATTACAGGGGCTCACAGGTCCCCCCTTCGAACCATTATCCTCCTGCTCCCAGAAAAACCTAATCTACAAAACAATTTTTCTAGTGGCTATTACATCAGCAAGGAGAGTGGGAGAATTACAAGCTCTCTCAATAAGAGAACCATACCTAACCATTCGAGATGACTCTATAGTACTGCGCCTAGACCCTTCCTTTCTTCCAAAGGTCGTATCGGACTTCCACCGCTCCCAGGAAATTATTCTACCTTCTTTTTGCCAAAATCCTGCAAATTCCAAAGAAGAGAGATTCCATATGCTGGATGTCAGGCGCACTGTATTGTTTTACTTAGAACAAACCAGTTCTTACAGAATTGACCACAATCTATTTATCCATCCATCAGGACAAAATAAGGGAAAAAAGGTAGCCAAAAGTACTATTGCCAACTGGATAAAGAAAGCAATAGCAGAGGCATACCTTGCTCAAGACAAAACTCCTCCAGTGGGAATCAAGGCTCATTCGACTAGATCAACCTCAGTCTCCTGGGCAGAAAAAGCAGGTGCATCAGCAGAGCAAATCTGCAGGGCAGCCACATGGTCTTCATTGCATACTTTCTCCAGGCATTACAGATTGGATGTAATGCCCAACAAGGATTTAGCCTTCGGCCGGAAAGTACTCCAGGCCGTTGTCCCTCCCTAGCGCCAATCAGTTGGTATTCCTCCATATGCCGTCGTGGAAGGTGACTAGAGAAAATAGAATTATTCTTACCGTTAATTCGGTTTCTAGGAACCTTCCACGACGGCGCTAGTTCCCTCCCTATACTCCTGGATTTAAATCTGGGATTCAAGGTAAACCGGTGCTATGGTTTCAGTTATAAGTCACTGGTGAGAGGGAGGTGGGAGGGCCTTTTAACCTCTCCATTTCCTGTTCCCCATTAGGGCAAAGAGGCAACCTCCATATGCCGTCGTGGAAGGTTCCTAGAAACCGAATTAACGGTAAGAATAATTCTATTTTTTGTGCATGAACATTTTTAAGTTTGTGACTTTTTCTGAGATCTGGAAGATTTTTGTTTTGTTTTTCCCATTGTTCCATTATTGGAACCAATGTATTAGGCCTTGTTTTTTTTATCAAATGTTTGGGAAATGAGGATCTTTGATAGCAACCAACCTGATCCTTTACTCCATTGAAATAAAGATGCACGATCAGTTGACAAGGTCATACATGGTTCTGGGAGGTCAAACAAGATTGTCACCATTTTGGGGTACTTAAAACCTTTTATATAGAAGGGTTCACATATGTAAGAAAAAATATATATATATAATGTAATGTAATTTTTATTTTGGGATTTTTTTGTATTTTAAAACTGGATAGTAGTACAAAGTAAAAATCTCAGTCTCCTATGATGCCTAAAACTTTACAGGAGTACTAAACTGATGACAATAATAGCCTTTAATAGACCCCCACTGCACTAATAACCCATGGCCACCCCATGGTCTCTTGGGGGGTGGGGTACAGTGGGCAATCGAGGCTAGCGCCAGTCATAGTGTTACAGGCGGGTGCTGGCTGTGTAACGCCGCTGGCACCCGCTATGTACGGCGCAGGCTCAGTATCACATGTTGGGAACGCTTTTGATTTCTGTGTGTTGTAGATTTTCTCTTTCTTCACTAATTATATTATTTTTTAGCTTTTCTGCCTGACAAAAGTGCCAAGATACGAATGCGCCTGATGCAATTAAATCGGGCGGTTTGTCTCGAGTGCCCGGAATACCAAGCCCCATGGTTTCATGAAGAATACTGTCGACAGATGAAGCATAGAGGTGCGGGGCTCGTTTTATTCATTTAGTTGTTAGTTTGTTTTTGTATGCTTAAGAAAAAAAAAAAAAATTGAGTGACACATGATAAAAAAAAAAAAAAATCAGCGCTCAAATTCCAGTGCCGGCTCCCAGCTGAGGCTCTGGTCTCAGTGTTTTAACAGTGATGTTGCGTTGACAGTGCTCAGCACCACTGCAGCCAATCACTGAGCACAGAGGCTCTGCCGCCTACCTCGTTGAGCTTAGGCTGGTTTCACACTTGCGTTTTGATCTGCAGCGTTTTAGCGCTAAAAAACGCATGCGTTTTTTTTTCTGTACTTAACATTAAAAAAATGCATGCGTTTTTTAGCGTGCGTTTTGACGCGTTTTCGGCAACGCATGCGTTTTTTGACGCGTGCGTTCATTTGCAGAAATGCAACCTGCAGTAATTTCTAGCTGCGTTTTTTTCCCGCAAAAAACGCATGCGTTTATTCGCGGCAAAAAAATGCATTGCTGTCTACGCATGCGTTTTTAAGCACATGCGTTTGCTTGCATTAAAAACGCATGCGTTTTTATAGAAAAACACAAGAAAAAAAACAAGAAAACCCTAAACACAAGAAAAAACAAGAAAACCCTAACCCTAGGGTTACTAGGGATCCTAACCCTTAGGTTAGGATCCCTAGTAACCCTAGGGATCCTAACCCTAGGGATCCTAACCCTAACCCTAGGGATCCTAACCCTAACCCTTAGGGTTAGGGTTACGATCCTAACCCTTAGGGTTAGGATCCCTAGGGTTAGGGTTAGGGTTAGGATCCCTAGGGTTAGGGTTAGGATCCCTAGGGTTACTAGGGATCCTAACCCTAACCCTAGCTATTTCTGTTTTTAGTGGGTTTTCTAGTTGATTTTGATGATTGGCAGCTGTCACACACTTCTCAGCCTGCGTTTAAAAAACGCAAACGCAGGAAAAAACGCATGTAAATGCCGCAAAACACCGCGTTTTTTTTTCTGCATGCAAAAACGCATGCGTCTAAAAAACGTGGTGTTTTGCCGCGTTTACATGCGTTTTTTCACCACACGCGTTTTTTTTTAAAACGCTGCAGATCAAAACGCAAGTGTGAAACCAGCCTTAGTGATTGACTACAGCGGTGATTTGGGCTGTCGGACATAACGTCATCTCTGCAGCCCAAACTGAGACCGGAGCAGCGAGAGGGAACCGGCACTGAAACCGGGGAGGACATGTACCTGCTCTGTTTGTTATTTTAGAGTGTTTGGGGTCCACTTTTCTGAAAGTGAACAATCCCTTTAATATTCTCCACTGCAAAAGTATATTGTGCGATTTATGGATATGCAATAAGGAATAATCCTTAGAATATTAAAAAGTTGTTTTTTGTTTGTTTTCTTTTTTTGCTCAGAAGGTAACAGTAAGAGATCCATATACCATCAAATCCACTTATTTCTCGGAGATCTCTTTGGGGGAGTTAATTATGCCAAGATGTTTGTGACTACTCCATATTATTACACAGTAGGTAAGATTGTGAAATGTAAAAAAATATATATTTTGCTGCACTAAGAAATCACAAACGCCGCTCTGCTCTGGAAAGAAATGTTATAATTTAAAGATATGTAAAAATTCATCAAATATTGTGACTGTTTAATAACTTTTGTGCAAATAAAAGCAACACAGCCACAAGCAAAACACTGACATATGAGGCAATGGGAGATCCTGGGGGGATGTAATTCAGGGTGGGGACAGTTTGAGTTGCATTTTAGTATATGATATCACAGGATGACTTCCACACACATCTACTTCATATTATATCACGTTTCTTAGCGGAGGACCCACTGGTGATCGTTGTCTAAAAGCCCGCAGTTCCTTTATTTGTTTAGTTCTTCATACGGTTGTTGCCATAAAAAAAATTAAAACAAAAGTCTATACAGTCAATCAATATTCTGCACAGAATCGTAATTGAGCAGGGGTCGCCCACTCCTTTTTATTCTTTACCGGACTGCTTGAAATGGCTGAGTGCGGTCAGACACCCCCAAGAGATCAGTAACTTGCCTCCTGTTTTATAGAAAGGGGATAACTTTTAAAAACCCTTTTAAGCTGTGTGCACACGTTCCAGATTATTCGCAGATTTTTTGCACGTTTTTTCGCAACCAAAACGCTTAAAAAACGCATACATATGCATTCCATCATTTATAATGGTTTCCACAATTTTTGTGCACATGTTGCGTATTTTTCCGCGAAAAACGCATGCGGAAAAATACGCAGCATGTTCATTAATTTTGCGGATTTTAAGCGGGTTTCCCACTATATTATTACATTGGGAACCTCCGGAAAAAAAGCGAAAAATCCGCGCAAAATACGCGATAAAAACGCGTGCAGAATTCCTGCGGAAAACCTCAGGATTTTCTCAGGAAATTTCTGCATACTTTCCGGATGTGTGCACATACCCTTAAAGTGTTTTTCCGGCTTTTGAAAACAAGTGTCCAATTGATTGTAGTTTGTTTTAAAAACAAACAAAGTGCGCCTGGCTCACCCTCCCCAGGTCCAGCATTGAGCCTCTGCCGCTGTTGCCATTATGTTGACCATAAGTGAGCTCAGCGGCTCTGGTCAAGTTGATGACACTAATTGGCTGTTGATGTGACCTGAGCACTGCACACACCAGGAGCTCGCTGAGTGGACCCAGGGAGGGTTTTTGGAAGGTGTTGGACTGTGATTCTCCTAACATTTGATGCTTGCTTTCTATAGACCTCGAGTGCATCCTGAGCAAAAATAAAAAGCCTACCGCCTACATAGAGGAGAACAAGCTGTCCGCCAATGTGGCCGAAGTCCAGTGGGGCCAGGACAGTCAGATGTGTGATAACAAGTCTCTACCTCAAGGAGCCCAGAGGTCGGTGATTCTGTGTGTAGACATGTGGTGCTAGATCACGACGCAGCCTCATTCTCTTAAAAAATAGCCTTCATTTTAAGTTTTCTTACATAAATCCATAGAAGACATGCAAATAAGAAACTTTGTAATATGTCTGATCATAGAAATCTGCTTCTTTCTCCTCCTGAACTGATCGTTCATTCTCAAAATTCTCAACTTCCAAGTAAAATCTGTTTTCCGTGAATACAGATTTTCCCGTTACTGAGATAGGAGATGACAGTTAGTGCTCACAAAGTTCTATGGAGACTGATATAGCAGAATGTCTGTGTTCCGCTAGCTCCTCTCCCCCCCTCCATAGAATTTTAAAAGCACCAACTGTCATCTCCTATCTTAATCGAGGAGGAGAAAAGGGCGGTTTCTCCATTGAGGAACAGAGGAGCTAGAGAGATGAGCAGTAAAATCAGTATAATTTTTTTTTTTTACAAATGAATGGCTTTTTCCGGTTCAGAAAAATAGCGGTTTGGGCAAATGGATGTTTTTTTGGAAAAATTTGAGTAGAATTCAATTCCTCTTGATTTTGTTTGTTGGATTCTAACATATTATTTCTTTCATCTTTATAGAGTTGCCATTGACTTTCTTAATCCAGTGGCATTTTGCAGAAACTCTTCCAAGATTAAAGGCTTAAATGCCATGAAGAAGAGACATTTGGAGATCCTGGGGTACTATGTAGTTCAGGTTGGTTACAATTCGAGTTGTGTTTTAGGATATTATATCATGATTAGTGTTGAGCGATACCTTCCGATATCGGAAAGTATCGGTATCGGAAAGTATCGGCCGATACCGTCAAAATATCGGATCCAATCCGATACCGATACCCGATCCCAATGCAAGTCAATGGGACGAAAATATCGGAATTAAAATAAACCCTTTATAAACTTGTAGGTTCATTCTACATGAAGGAAAACAACTAAGAATAATGTAGGATGTATTGGGGGACGTGGCGGAGACATTAAAGGCACAGAGGTTTAGCCCAATGTAATAGAATAGCAGGATTTTTTTTTTTTTTATGACGTTCGGCGTTAGAAAGAATTTGACTGTTAATTTTTTTTTTTTTTATGTCAGATATTGATGTTTCACTACTTCCACGCCCTTCACCTTCTTTTTTACTTCTCCCACGCTTTCTTCTTCATTATCCTCATCATCAGCTTCTTTGACATCAACTTCTTCACCTTATTCATCTTCTTCTTCATCTTCTACCTATTATTTTTTTGGTTACATTGTTCATATTCTTTTTATTTTACTATTATCTTCATCATATTCTACTTCTTCATCATATTCTTATTTGTGACAGGCATTCCCGTAGTTGTTATCTATAAAAGTTTGAAGATTACACCTTCCGTTCTGCCTGTCACAAAACAGTTACATTTGTCCGCGTTCAGTTTGGCCTGCAGCATCAGGCTTTATCCAGGGGCACCACGAGGAGGAACGGACTCACCCCCATACACTGCTTAGTCTTCTTCTGCTTATAATTTAGATAATATTTTTTGCTCTGATATTTAGTGTTATGCTTAACCCCTTCATGACCCAGCCTATTTTGGCCTTAATGACCTTGCCGTTTTTTGAAATTCTGACCAGTGTCCCTTTATGAGGTAATAACTCAGGAACGCTTCAACAGATCCTAGCGATTCTGAGATTGTTTTTTCGTGACATATTGGGCTTCATGTTAGTGGTAAATTTAGGTCGATAATTTCTGAGTTTATTTGTGAAAAAAACGGAAATTTGGCAAAAAATTTGAAAATTTCGCAATTTTCACATTTTGAATTTTTATTCTGTTAAACCAGAGAGTTATGTGACACAAAATAGTTAATAAATAACGTTTCCCACATGTCTACTTTACATCAGCACAATTTTGGAAACAATTTTTTTTTTTGCTAGGAAGTTATAAGGGTTAAAATTTGACCAGTGATTTCTCATTTTTACAACAAAATTTACAAAACCATTTTTTTTAGGGACCACCTCACATTTGAAGTCATTTTGAGGGTTCTATATGGCTGAAAATACCCAAAAGTGACACCATTCTAAAAACCGCACCCCTCAAGGTGCTCAAAACCACATTCAAGAAGTTTATTAACCCTTCAGGTGTTTCACAGCAGCAGAAGCAACATGGAAGGAAAAAATGAACATTTAACTTTTTAGTCACAAAAATGATCTTTTAGCAACAATTTTTTTATTTTCCCAGCAGTAAAAGGAGAAACTGGACCACCGACGTTGTTGTCCAATTTGTCCTGAGTACGCTGATACCTCATATGTGGGGGTAAACCACTGTTTGGGCGCACGGCAGGGCTCGGAAGGGAAGGAGCGCCATTTGACTTTTTGAATGAAAAATTGGCTCCAATCTTTAGCGGACACCATGTCACGTTTGGAGAGCCCCCGTGTGCCTAAACATTGGAGCTCCCCCACAAGTGACCCCCATTTTGGAAACTAGACCCCCCCAAGGAACTTATCTAGAAGCATAGTGAGCACTTTAAACCCCCAGGTGCTTCACAAATTAATCCGTAAAAATGAAAAAGTACTTTTTTTTCACAAAAAAATTATTTTAGCCTCAATTTTTTCATTTTCTCATGGGCAACAGGATAAAATGGATCCTAAATTTTGTTGGGCAATTTCTCCTGAGTACACCAATACCTCACATGTGGGGGTAAACCACTGTTTGGGCACATGGTAAGGCTCGGAAGGGAAGGAGCGCCATTTGACTTTTTGAATGAAAAATTATCTCCATCGTTAGCGGACACCATGTCGCGTTTGGAAAGCCCCTGTGTGCCTAAACATTGGAGCTCCTCCACAAGTGACCCCATTTTGGAAACTAGACCCCCCAAGGAACTCATCTAGAGGCATAGTGAGCACTTTAAACCCCCAGGTGCTTCACAAATTGATCCGCAAAAATGAAAAAGTACTTTTTTTTCACACAAAATTTCTTTTAGCCTCAATTCTTTCATTTTCACATGGGCAACAGGATAAAATGGATCCTAAAATTTGTTGGGCAATTTCTCCTGAGTATGCCGATACCTCATATGTGGGGGTAAACCACTGTTTGGGTGCACGGCAAGGCTCGGAAGGGGAGGCGTGCCATTTGACTTTTTGAATGGAAAATTAGCTCCAATCGTTAGCGGACACCATGTCGCGTTTGGAGAGCCCCTGTGTGCCTAAACATTGGAGCTCCCCTACAAGTGACCCCATTTTGGAAACTAGACCCCCCAAGGAACTTATCTAGATGCATAGTGAGCACTTATAACCCCCAGGTGCTTCACAGAAGTTTATAACGCAGAGCCGTGAAAATAAAAAAATAATTTTTCTTTCCTCAAAAATGATTTTTAGCCCAGAATTTTTTATTTTCCCAAGGGTAATAGGAGAAATTGGACCCCAAATGTTGTTGTCCAGTTTGTCCTGAGTACGATGATACCCCATATGTGGGGGTAAACCACTGTTTGGGCGCACGGCAGGGCTCGGAAGGGAAGGCACGCCATTTGGCTTTTTGAATGGAAAATTAGCTCCAATCATTAGCGGACACCATGTCGCGTTTGGAGAGCCCCTGTGTGCCTAAACATTGGAGCTCCCGCACAAGTGACCCCATTTTGGAAACTAGACCTCCCAAGGAACTAATCTAGATGCGTGGTGAGCACTTTGAACCCCCAAGTGCTTCACAGAAGTTTATAACGCAGAGCCGTGAAAATAAAAAATGTTTCCTTTCCTCAAAAATATTTTTTTAGCCCAGAATTTTTTTATTTTTGCAAGAGTAACAGGAGAAATTGGACCCCAAAAGTTGTTGTCCAGTTTCTCCTGAGTACGCTGATACCCCATATGTGGGGGTAAACCACTGTTTTGGCACACGTCGGGGTTCGGAAGGGAAGTAGTGACGTTTTGAAATGCAGACTTTGATGGAATGCTCTGCGGGCATCAGGTTGCGTTTGCAGAGCCCCTGATGTGCCTAAACAGTAGGAACTCCCCACAAGTGACTCCATTTTGGAAACTAGACCCCCAAGGGAACTTATCTAGATGTGTGGTGAGCACTTTGAACCCCCAAGTGCTTCACAGAAGTTTATAACGCAGAGCCGTGAAAATAATAAATGTGTTTCCTTTCCTCAAAAATATTTTTTTAGCCCAGAATTTTTTATTTTTGCAAGAGTAACAGGAGAAATTGGACCCCAACAGTTGTTGTCCAGTTTCTCCTGAGTACACTGATACCCCATATGTGGGGGTAAACCACTGTTTGGGCACATGCCGGGGCTCGGAAGGGAAGTAGTGACGTTTTGGAATGCAGACTTTGATGGAATGGTCTGCGGGCATCATGTTACGTTTGCAGAGCCCCTGATATGCCTAAACAGTAGAAACCCCCCACAAGTGACCCCATTTTGGAAACTAGACCCCCCAAGGAACTTACCTAGATGTGTGGTGAGCACGTTCAACCCCCAAGTGCTTCACAGAAGTTTACAACGCAGAGCCGTGAAAATAAAAAATCATTATTCTTTCCTCAAAAAAGATGTTTTAGCAAGCAATTTTTTATTTTCACAAGGGTAACAGGAGAATTTGGACCCCAATATTTGTTGCCCAGTTTGTTGTGAGTACGCTGATACCCCATATGTGGGGGTAAACCACTGTTTGGGCGCACGTCAGGGCTCGGAAGGGAAGTAGTGACATTTGAAATGCAGACTTTGATGGAATGGTCTGCGGGCGTCACATTGCATTTGCAGAGCCCCTGATGTGCCTAAACAGTAGAAACCCCCCACAAGTGACCCCATTTTGGAAACTAGACCCCCGAAGGAACTTATCTAGATGTGTGGTGAGCACGTTCAACCCCCAAGTGCTTCACAGATGTTTACAACGCAGAGCTGTGAAAATAAAAAATAATTGTTCTTTCCTCAAAAATTATGTTTTAGCAAGTAATTTTTTATTTTTGCAAGGGTAACAGGAGAAATTGGACCCCAACAGTTGTTGCCCAGTTTGTCCTGAGTACGCTGGTACCCCAAATGTGGGGGTAAACCACTGTTTGGGCGCACGTCGGGGCTTGGAAGGGCGGGAGCACCATTTGACTTTTTGAACGCAAGATTGGCTGGAATCAATGGTGGCGCCATGTTGCGTTTGGAGACCCCTGATGTGCCTAAACAGTGGAAACCCCTCAA
Source organism: Ranitomeya variabilis (assembly GCF_051348905.1). Classification (NCBI taxonomy): domain Eukaryota; kingdom Metazoa; phylum Chordata; class Amphibia; order Anura; family Dendrobatidae; genus Ranitomeya; species Ranitomeya variabilis. The sequence continues at coordinate 189,285,601 of NC_135238.1, forward strand.
TTCTAACTTCAACACTAACCCCAACACACCCCTAATCCTAATCCCAACTGTAGCCATAACCCTAATCACAACCCTAACCCCAACACACCCCTAACCACAACCCTAACCGCAACACACCCGTAACCCTAATTCCAACCCTAATCCTAACCCTAATCCCAACCGTAACCCTAATCCCAACCCTAACCACAACTGTAACCCCAACACACCCCTAACCCTATCCGTAACCCTAACCACAAGCCTAATCTTAACCCTATTTCAAACCCTAGCCCTAATTCCAACCCTAACTCTAATTCCAACCCTAACCCTAAGGCTATGTGCCCACGTTGCGGATTCGTGTGAGATTTTTCCGCACGATTTTTGAAAAATCTGCAGGTAAAAGGCACTGCGTTTTGCCTGCGGATTTACAGCAGATTTCCAGTGTTTTTTTGTGCGGATTTCACCTGCGGATTCCTATTGAGGAACAGGTGTAAAACGCTGCGGAATCCGCACAAAGAATTGACATGCTGCGGAAAATACAACGCAGCGTTTCTGCACGGAATTTTCCGCACCATGGGCACAGCGGATTTGGTTTTCCTTAGGTGTACATGGTACTGTAAACCTGATGGAAAACTGCTTCGAATTCGCAGCGGCCGATCCGCGGCCGATCCGCTGCGGATCCGCGGCCGATCCGCTGCGGAACCGCGGCCGATCCGCTGCGGATCCGCGGCCGATCCGCTGCGGATCCGCGGCCGATCCGCTGCCGATCCGCTGCGGATCCGCGGCCGATCCGCTGCGGATCCGCGGCCCATCCGCGGCCGATCCGCTGCGGATCCGCGGCCGATCCACTGCGGATCCGCGGCCGATCCGCTCTGTGTGCACATGCCATAACCCTACCCCTAACCCTACCCGTAACCCTAACCCTACCCCTAGTTCTAACCCTAACCCTAGTGGAAAAAAAAAAAAAAAATTCTTTATTTTATTATTGTCCCTATGGGGGTGATAAAGGGGGGGGGGGGTTATTTATTATTTTTTTTATTTTGATCGCTGTGGTAGAACCTACCACAGCGATCAAAATGTACTTGTAAGGAATCTGCCGACTGGCAGATTCGGCGGGCGCACTAAGCATGCGCCCGCCATTTTGGAAGATGGCGGCGCCCAGCGAGGAGGCGGACGGACACCGGGAGGATCGGTAAGTATGAAGGGGTGGTGGTGGGGGGGAATCGGAGCACAGGGGGGGGGGGGATCGGAGCACAGGGGGGGGTGGATATGAGCAAGGAGGGAGCGGACAGGAGGACGGGGGAGCCGGCAGGCGGACGGAGGGGACCGGACCCCATAACGGAGGACTGGGGGGGCGATCGGTGGGTGTGGGGGGGGTCACTTTAGTATTTCCAGCCATGGCCGATGATATTGCAGCATCGGCCATGGCTGGATTGTAATATTTCACCAGTTTTTCAGGTGAAATATTACAAATCGCTCTGATTGGCAGTTTCACTTTCAACAGCCAATCAGAGCGATCGTAGCCACGGGGGGGTGAAGCCACCCCCCCTGGGCTGAAGTACCACTCCCCCTCTCCCTGCAGATCGGGTAAAATAGGAGTTAACCCCTTCACCCGATCTGCAGGGACGCGATCATTCCATGACGCCACATAGGCGTCATGGGTCGGATTGGCACGGGTTTTCATGACGCCTACGTGGCGTCATGGGTCGGGAAGGGGTTAATGTTCTTCTGCTCTTTGTTCTGCAGCCTCTTGTTCTTCTGCTTCTCGGTCTTCCAGGTCGTCGTCGTCGTCGTCTCCAGGGTCGTCGTCTCCGGGGTCGTCGTCATCGGGGTGGTCTTCAGGGTCGTCGTCTCCGGGGTTGTCGTCATCGGGGTGGTCTTCAGGGTCATCGTCTCCAGGGTCGTCGTCATCACAGTGGTTGTCGTCTCTGGTGTCGTCGTCATCTTAGGGGTGGTCTTCCGGGTCATCGTGTTTAGTCTCTTGAACTTGGAAATGTAGCAGAAGGTACAAGAAGGCTGAGAAAATGCCGAGAACCAGCTGATGGAACTGGAACTCGGATGGCTACCCGAAGGTCCAAGAGCCAATGGAACTACCGAGGACCAGCTGACGTTACTGGAACCCGGTTAGTAAGCAGGAGGTACCCGTGCCTGAAAGCACTACCAAGGACCACCTGACGTTGGTGGAACTCGGATACCCAGAGGGAGGCACCTAAGCCAAAGGCTCTGCCCGGAACCAGCTGACGGTACTGGAACCAGGATGGGGAGCAGAAGGTACAAGAGCAAAAGACACTGCCGAGAACCAGCTGACGGTGCTGGAACCCGGATGGGTAGCCGAAGGTCCAAGAGCCAATGGAACTACCGAGGACCAGCTGACGTTACTGGAACCCGGTTACTAAGCAGGAGGTACCCGTGCCTGAAAGCACTACCAAGGACCACCTGACGTTGGTGGAACTCGGATACCCAGAGGGAGGCACCTAAGCCAAAGGCTCTGCCCGGAACCAGCTGACGGTACTGGAACCAGGATGGGGAGCAGAAGGTACAAGAGCAAGTGTCTGCGTGGCTTTTGCAGGACACGATGCCGGCTGCACAGCAGGGGAACAGCTGGCGGTGCTGAACCCCACTGACACATTGGCTGGTGTTTTTCTCTGTGCAGCTAGCAGTACCGGGCCCCAACTGGCGGTGTTAGAGCCCGGGGTCAGCAGGAGGAGGAGATGGAGCAGAGTGTAGGCCGAAGCCTGCACTGGCGGCAGCTTTGGGTCTGTTGTGCCTGCGTGGCAGTTGCAGGACACGTTGCCGGCTGCACAGCAGGAGAACAGCTGGTGGTGCTGAACCCCACTGACACATTGGCTGGTGTTTTTCTCTGTGCAGCTAGCAGTACCAGGCCCCAACTGGCGGTGTTGGAGCCCGGGCTCTGCAGGGGGAACAGAGTGTAGGCCGAAGCCTAATTGAACCAATTTCAAAGGTAACCTTTAACTCCCCCTCAGGTGTTACAAAGTAGAAAAGCCACAGCTTATGCAGCAGTAGTGCTGCACAAGTCAAAGGTTGCTCTTTTAATTTTTCTCCTTGCACACGCTGAATGAAACACGTATAACATTTAGCCCTTTATACAGTCAAACTGTTGGAGGCGCGAGTTCCCTTTGTAATGAGACGCAGCACAGATGTCAAGAATCCCACCTTGGTGCTTTGCGCGGCCTCCTGAGCATCGTTATTTGTTGCACAGGAGTCTGCGCTTTTGTGTTATCCCTTGGCCTTCCGCTGTTAGCGCTGACCATCCTCTGACATGTTATGTCGGCTGTTGCGGTTTGCGATGACCATGAATCCCAGCCCCCCAGTGTCTTAACATTGTTAAAACACTGCGGGGCTGGGATTCATGGCCTGGCGCAGTACATATGTTCGCCTCTCGCTTGGGTTCTTACATCCGCTTCAGACTATGCGGCGTCAGCTGATCCCTTATCGCATGCCACGGCCATGAAGACGCACAGTCCGAAGAAGGCGGAAGGAGATGAGGGACAGGCGAAGAAATGCACCGTTCATGCCCATCAATCACACCCTCGCAGTACAAATAAATAAGACACCGAGGGGCGTTGTGTGGGGCAAGGCGGCCGCAGAGGCGCAGCCAGCCAAACAATGATGCCAGAAGACGGGCAGCGCTACCAAGGAGCTTGTTGCGTGTGTCAATACAAAGGAAAATCACACCTGAGGGACGTTTTAATGGTCGCAGAGGACTCATTTTTAGACGTGTTCACTTCAACATGGGCAAGGAGAATAAGTTTCTGAGCCACCTTGAACACATGCAGCATTACTGCTGTTCAAGGTAGCTGTAAAACATAGAAACACCTGGGGGAGGGGGGACAGGTTCCCTTCAATTTCAGTTCTTGTGTCTGCGTGGCGGTCGCAGGACACGTTGCCGGCTACACAGCAGGGGAACAGCTGGCGGTGCTGAACCCCACTGACACATTGGCTGGTGTTTTTCTCTGTGCAGCTAGCACATCTGGGCCAAAACTGGCGGTGTTAGAGCCCAGGGTCAGCAGGAGGAGCAGGGGGAGCGGAGTGTAGGCCGAAGCCTGCACTCGAGCAAGTTGAAAGGAAACCTTTAACCCCCCCCCCCCAGGCGTTTGTAGCTGAAAGAGCCATTGTGTACAGCACTAATGCTGGAAAAGGTAAACTTAGCTCTTTTAATTATGGTCCTTGCACATGCGGAACCTAACAGTTATGAAATGTGTCCCCTCACAGCGTTAAACCGTCCGGTAGGTGGAACTTTCCTTTGTCGTGTGACGCAGCACAGCCATCATTTTTACCCCCTTGGCGCCGTGCGCCGCCTCCTCAGCGTTGTTTGAATCTGTCCCGGAGCCTGCGCTGTTAGGTTAGCCCTTGGCCATGCACACATGTTGCGCTGCCCGTCTTCTGACATCATTTGGTGTCAGGCTGGCTGCGCCTGTGCGGGTGCGCTGGCCGAGATCCCGCCTCGCAGTGTCGTCTAATGTAATCCCACCGCGGGCCTGTGATCCGTGCCCATGCGCAGTGCATATCCTCGCCTCTCACTCCCCTCCCTACGGCTTTTTCAGACTGTGCGGTGTCACGGCCGTGGCATGCTATTAGGGATCAGCTGACATCGCACAGTCTGAAGAAGCCGTAGGGAGGGGAGTGAGAGGCGAGGATATGCACTGCGCATGGGCACGGATCACAGGCCCGCGGTGGGATTACATTAGACGACACTGCGAGGCGGGATCTCGGCCAGCGCACCCACACAGGCGCAGCCAGCCTGACACCAAATGATGTCAGAAGACGGGCAGCGCAACATGTGTGCATGGCCAAGGGCTAACCTAACAGCGCAGGCTCCGGGACAGATTCAAACAACGCTGAGGAGTCGGCGCACGGCGCCAAGGGGGTAAAAATGATGGCTGTGCTGCGTCACACGACAAAGGAAAGTTCCACCTACCGGACGGTTTAACGCTGTGTGGGGACACATTTCATAAGTGTTAGGTTCAGCATGTGCAAGGAGCACCACGAAAAGAGGCACTTTTTCCCTTTGCATCATTACTGCTGCACAAGGTGGCTCCTTCAGTAACAAACGCCTGGGGGGGGGGGGCAGGTTCCCTTAAATTTAACTTGTTGTGCCTGCGTGGCGGTCGCAGTACACGTTGCCGTATACACAGCAGGGGAACAGCTGGCGGTGCTGAACCCCACTAACACATTGGCGAGGTGTTTGGCTCTGTGCGTACAGCACTTCTGGACGGCAACTGGCGGTGTTGGAGCCCAGGGACAGGTGGAGGAGGAGGAGGTAGGAGGGATTGCCACACACACAGCAGGGGAACAGCTGACGTTACTGAACCCCAATAACAGAGGAGGGACTGTTGACTGTGCGTACAGCACTTCTGGATGGCAACTGGCGGTGTTGGAGCCCAGGGACAGGTGGAGGAGGAGGAGGTAGGAGGAGGTAGGAGGGATTGCCACACACACAGCAGGGGAACAGCTGACGTTACTGAACCCCAATAACAGAGGAGGGACTGTTGACTGTGCGTACAGCACTTCTGGATGGCAACTGGCGGTGTTGGAGCCCAGGGACAGGTGGAGGAGGACGAGGTAGGAGGAGGTAGGAGGGATTGCCACACACACAGCAGGGGAACAGCTGACGTTACTGAACCCCAATAACAGAGGAGGGACTGTTGACTGTGCGTACAGCACTTCTGGACGGCAACTGGCGGTGTTGGAGCCCAGGGGCAGGTGGAGGTGGAGGAGGTAGGAGGGATTGCCACACACACAGCAGGGGAACAGCTGACGTTACTGAACCCCAATAACAGAGGAGGGACTGTTGACTGTGCGTACAGCACTTCTGGACGGCAACTGGCGGTGTTGGAGCCCAGGGACAGGTGGAGGAGGAGCAGGTAGGAGGAGGTAGGAGGGATTGCCACACACACAGCAGGGGAACAGCTGACGTTACTGAACCCCAATAACAGAGGAGGGACTGTTGACTGTGCGTACATCACTTCTGGACGGCAACTGGCGGGGTTGGAGCCCAGGCACAGGTGGAGGAGGAGGAGGTAGGAGGAGGTAGGAGGGATTGCCACACACACAGCAGGGGAACAGCTGACGTTACTGAACCCCAATAACAGAGGAGGGACTGTTGACTGTGCGTACAGCACTTCTGGATGGCAACTGGCGGTGTTGGAGCCCAGGGACAGGTGGAGGAGGAGGAGGTAGGAGGAGGTAGGAGGGATTGCCACACACACAGCAGGGGAACAGCTGACGTTACTGAACCCCAATAACAGAGGAGGGACTGTTGACTGTGCATACAGCACTTCTGGACGGCAACTGGCGGTGTTGGAGCCCAGGGACAGGTGGAGGTGGAGGAGGTAGGAGGGATTGCCACACACACAGCAGGGGAACAGCTGACGTTACTGAACCCCAATAACAGAGGAGGGACTGTTGACTGTGCGTACAGCACTTCTGGACGGCAACTGGCGGTGTTGGAGCCCAGGGACAGGTGGAGGAGGAGGAGGTAGGAGGAGGTAGGAGGGATTGCCACACACACAGCAGGGGAACAGCTGACGTTACTGAACCCCAATAACAGAGGAGGGACTGTTGACTGTGCGTACAGCACTTCTGGACGGCAACTGGCGGTGTTGGAGCCCAGGGACAGGTGGAGGAGAAGGAGGTAGGAGGAGGTAGGAGGGATTGCCACACACACAGCAGGGGAACAGCTGACGTTACTGAACCCCAATAACAGAGGAGGGACTGTTGACTGTGCGTACAGCACTTCTGGACGGCAACTGGCGGTGTTGGAGCCCAGGGACAGGTGGAGGAGGAGGAGGTAGGAGGAGGTAGGAGGGATTGCCACACACACAGCAGGGGAACAGCTGACGTTACTGAACCCCAATAACAGAGGAGGGACTGTTGACTGTGCGTACAGCACTTCTGGACGGCAACTGGTGGTGTTGGAGCCCAGGGACAGGAGGAGGAGGAGGTAGGAGGAGGTAGGAGGGATTGCCACACACACAGCAGGGGAACAGCTGACGTTACTGAACCCCAATAACAGAGGATGGACTGTTGACTGTGCGTACAGCACTTCTGGACGGCAACTGGCGGTGTTGGAGCCCAGGGGCAGGTGGAAAAGCAGAGGAACACAATGTAGGCCGAAGCCTGAGAAAGTCGAAAGGGAACCTTTAACCCCCCCCCCAAGGCGTTTGTAGCTGAAAGAGCCAGCTTGTGCAGCACAAAAGATGCAAAAGGAAAAGGTGGCTCTTTTCATCATGCTCCTTGCAAACACAGAACTAAACACTTATAAAATGTGTCCCCTGAAACCGTGAAACCGTCCCGGAGGTGGGACTTTCCTTCGTAATATGACGCAGCACAGCCGTCATTCCTACCCCCCCGGCGCCGTGCCCCGGCTCCTCAGCGTTGTTTGATTCCGTCCCGGAGCCTGCGCTGTTATGTTATCCCGTGGCCAGGCACACTTAGCGCTGCCCGTCTTCTGGCATCATTTGGTGTCAGGCTGGCTGCGCCTGTGCGGCCGCGCTGGCCGAGAGCCCGCCTCGCAGTGTCTTCTGATTTAATCCCACTGGGGGCCTGGGATCCATGGCCATGCGCAGTGCATATCCTCGCCTCTCACTCCCCTCCCTACGGCTTCTTAAGACTGTGCGGTGTCACGGCCGTGGCATGCTATTAGGGACCAGCTGACACCGAACAGTCTGAAGAAGCCATAGGGAGATGAGTGAGAGGTGGAGGTTCAGATATGCACTGCGCATGTCCATGGATCCCAGGCCCCCAGTGAGATTAAATCAGAAGACACTGCGAGGCGGGCTCTCGGCCAGCGCGGCCGCACAGGCGCAGCCAGCCTGACACCAAATGATGCCAGAAGACGGGCAGCGCTAAGTGTGCCTGGCCACGGGATAACATAACAGCGCAGGCTCCGGGACGGAATCAAACAACGCTGATGAGCCGGGGCGCGGCGCCGGGGGGGTAGGAATGACGGCTGTGCTGCGTCATATTACGAAGGAAAGTCCCACCTCCGGGACGGTTTTACGGTATCAGTGAACACATTTAATAAGTGTTACGTTTTGCGTGTGCAAGGAGCAAAACCAAAATAGCTACCTTTTTCCTTGTGCAGCATTACTGCTGCACAAGGTGGCTCTTTCAGTAACAAACGCCTTGGGGGGGGGGGGGGACAGATTCCCTTACATTTCAGTTGTTGTGTCAGCGTGGCGGTCGCATGACACATTGCCGGCTACACAGCTGGGGATCAGCTGACGTTACTGAAACCCAATAACACTGGGTCGTATGTTTTGACTGTGCAGACGGCACTTCTGAGCCTCAACTGGCGGTGTTGGAGCCCAGGAATTTAAGTTCAGGTGGTAGAAAGATGAACACAACAGGAGACGTGGATAACGTATACAGTGACCTAATTATTTAATCAGGAGGAGGAGTGGCAAATTCCTGCGAGATCCAGGCCTTGTTCATTTTCAGGAAAGTAAGCCGGTCAACGTTATCGGAGGATAGTCGCATGCGACGGTCAGTTAGAACACCACCTGCAGCACTAAAGACACGTTCCGATAATACACTGGCCGCAGGGCAAGACAGCACCTCCAATGCATACTGGCTTAGCTCTGGCCATGTATCCAGCTTTGAGACCCAAAACTTGAAAGGGGAAGAGCCGTCTGGGAGTACAGCAAGAGGGCAAGACATGTAGTCTGTCACCATCTGACGGAACCGTTGCCTCCTGCTGACTGGAGCCGTCTGTGATGGTGTAGACTTTTGTGGCGGGCACAGAAAACTGTGCCACAGTTGGGCCATACTGGTCTTGCCTTGGGCAGAGGCACTGCTTCTGCTCCCTCTTTGTGCAGAGCCTCCACCACTGCCTGGACGCACTGAGCTGCTTTGGAATGCACTAGCAGCACTTCTCTCAGTTGGAATGGAGAAGATGATGGAATTGACCAGTGTGTCTTGGTACTCCCGCATTTTTCGCTCCCGGTTCAACGGTGTGATGAGGCTTTCTACGTTGTCCCGGTAGCGAGGATCGAGGAGGGTGAACACCCAATAATCAGACATGTTGAGAATGTGGGCGATGCGGCGGTCATTTCTCAGGCACTGCAGCATGTAATCCACCATGTGCTGCAGACTGCCAACTGCCCAAGAAACGCTGTCCCCTGCTGGAGGCGTGATCTCTGCCCGCTCGTCATCACCCCACCCTCGCTGTACACACTGAGTACTGGACAATTCGGTAACTCCCTCCTCTGGACGGATGTCTTCCTCCTCCATTGACTCCTCCTCATCCTCCTCACAAACTGTCCCCTGCCTACGCGTTTGTGAGGAACCCCGTGGCGCTGACTGTCCAGAAGATGATGGAAATGGTGAATCCTCATCCTCCACCTCTTCCACAACATCATCCCTTAGCGCTTGCAGTGATTTTTCAAGCAGGCCGATAAGGGGGACAGTCATGCTGACTAGTGCATCATCTGCACTCGCCATCCGCGTGGAATAATCAAAGGGACGCAAAACCTGGCAGACGTCATTCATAGTGGCCCACTCTGTGGTTGTGAAGTCTGTACGGCGCTGACTGCGACTTCTTTGCGCCTGAAGCAGCTGGTACTCCATTACAGCTTGCTGCTGCTCACACAACCGCTCCAACATATGTAACGTGGAATTCCACCTGGTAGGTAGGTCACATATGATGCGATGTTCCGGCAGGCGGTGTCGGCGCTGCAGAGCCGCAATGCGCGCTTTTGCCGTGCTGGAACGCCGCAAGTGAGCACACTCTAGGCGGACCTTGTGCAGCAGTGCATCAAGATTCGGATAGTCCCTCAAAAAGCTCTGCACGACCAAATTGAGCACATGTGCCAGACATGGGATGTGAGTGAGTGAGGTTGCCGAGGCCCAGAGCTGCCACCAGATTTCGGCCATTATCACACACTACCATGCCTGGCTGGAGATTCGCTGGCACAAACCACACATCGCTCTCCTGCTTGATGGCATTCCAGAGCTCCTGCGCTGTGTGGCTACGATTCCCCCAAAAAATTAATTTCAAGACGGCCTGTTGACGTTTGGCCACGGCTGTGCTCATGTCGGTCGTAACAGGTACACGTTCATCACGGGTCCATGTGGAGGTGGACTGTGACGGCTCCTGCAGCGATGATTCTGAGGAACTGGTGTAAGAGGAGGAGTCAATGCGTACAGAATGGATTCCTGCAATCCTTGGAGTGGGCAGGACACGTCCTGCGCCACTCGCACGGTCTGTACCCGGCTCAACGACATTAACCCAATGGGCAGTGAGGGAAAGGTATCGCCCCTGTCCATGTTGACTGGTCCACGCATCGGTGGTGAGGTGGACCTTGCTACTGACGGCGTTCAGTAGCGCGTGTTTTATGTGTCCCTCCACATGCTTGTGCAGGGCAGGGACGGCTTGCCTGCTGAAGTAAAAGCGGCTGGGCACATTGTACTGTGGGACTGCCAATGACATCAAGTCACGGAAGCTGTCAGTCTCCACCAGCCTGAATGACAGCATTTCCAGTGACAGAAGTTTGGCAATGCCTGCAGTCAGAGCCTGTGCTCGTGGGTGGTTTGACGAGAAAGGCCGCCTTTTCTCCCATGCCTGTACTACCGATGGCTGTAGACTGGGCTGGGAGTGTGTGGATAACTGGGAAAGTGGTGCTGCGGGTGGAATTACAGCGGGTCTCTGGACAACAGGGCCAGAGGTTCTTCCACGGCGATCCTGGGAGGAAGCCGAACCAGCTGCGTGTGAGCTAGAGGAAGAGGCAACACGAGCTGAAGAGGTGGTAGCTGCCGCTGTTGGTTGGCCTACCTCTTCAGTGTGTTTTTCTAACTCCGCCGGGTGCCTGTTGCGCACATGTTTCCACATGTTGGAGGTATTGAGGTTGCTGACATTTCTACCTCTTTTGACTTTTTGATGACACACCTTGCATCTGACATAGCAAATGTCATCTGCAACTGTGTCAAAAAAGGACCAGGCACTGCAAGTCTTGGGAGCGCCCTTTTTTGCTTTTGGAAGAGACATGCTCCTAACGGGTGCCAAAGCGGAGGCTGCAGGATCCGCAGTCTTCCCCCTCCCTCTCCCTCTTTGGGCCGTACGGGGAATCTCTTCCTCAGAGCTGCTCCCACCACCTTCCTGTCCCTCACGCCAAGATGGGTCAAGGACCTCATCATCTACACTACCCTCTGCCCCCAACTGCTCCTCCTGGGTAGTCTCAGCAGCAGAGCACGCACCAGTAAGTGGCACCTGAGTGTCATCATCAGCTGATGCGGCCTGCGATGTGGTGACCGGAGCCACTGGCCCACCCGCCTCTTCAGAGGAAGACAGAAAAAGCTTTTGGGCATCACTGCACCCTGCCTCTTCTTCCATTTCTCCAATGCTGCTTGGCTGGCCCCCTGTTTCCAAGCCAAGAGATTCAGAGAACAGAAGTAGAGACGGCTCCTGTCCTGGGCTCTCTGTCTGCCTGGGCAATTTGGCAGGTGGTGAAGAGACAGATGGCTGCTCTCCAGTGCTCTGTGTCTGAGAGGATGTGGCACTAATGGAAGTTGATGCATTAGCTGCCATCCATCCGACAACAGCTTCAATTTGTTCTTCACGCAGCAGCGGTGTACGGCGCTCTGACACAAAGCTGCGCATGAATGACTGTTGCCTGGTGAAAGTGGGTGCTGATGAGTCACCGGTGCCCGCAGCAGGCACAGAATCCCCACGTCCCCTCCCTGCTCCGCGCCGGCTCCCACGCCCACGTGCCTTACTCACTGCCTTCTTCATCTTGGTTGACTGATAAAGATAAGCAGAAAAGTACTAACGGATTTGTGTGCTTATTCCTGAGCAACTCCTCCTAACAGGTATAAGAAACACTAATTTTCTAAAGTGTGGACTAGACTTTAATATGAGCTAATGTGGCCTACACAAATGTAAAGTGGTGTAACTGGTGTGTTTGGTGAACTTTATTATTTATTTCTTTTTTTGGGGGCTGAACTGACAACAGATAGAGCTGCAGTCACACGGAGACCGTGCAGACAGACGTAAACGGCGCTGCAAGGCCCAAAAACCCTCCTCTACGTTATCCTATGTAGTGTTTTTCCACAAGTTAGCTGGAGACGGGTGGAAAGACACTAATAGGATTTTTTGGAAAAAATGTGCAGCAGCCTGCACTACTTAAAACAAAATGAAAATTGATTTGGCGGTATGACGCAGTGAAGAACCCTGAGCTGGAGACAACCAGGCTATGGCTGCTCACAGACTACAGGGCGAGCTGCAGTCACACGGAGACCATGCAGACAGCCGTAAACGGCGCTGCAAGGCCCAAAAACCCTCCTCTACGTTATCCTATGTAGTGTTTTTCCACAAATTAGCTGGAGACGGGTGGAAAGACACTAATAGGAATTTTTTGAATAAATTAGCAGCAGACTACACTACTTGAAAAAAAAAAAAAAAAAAAAAGAACAGTATGAGGCAATGAACCACCCTCCCTGAACTGAATACAACCAGCTATGGATGGCCTATGTGGCTGCACTCAGACTAGAGAGTGGGCTGCACTCACACACACGCACACACACATACCTTGCAGATCGCTGTGAAAACAGCGCTACAAGGCAAAAGCAAGGTGAATAGTAGGTGAACACAGCGGTTGCTAAATTAGCCTTTGGAAAGCACAAAGAAGCAAATCGCTATCTCTAAACTGTCCCTCAGTCAGCAAACAGCGTCCTGTCACTAACTGAATTCACAGCAGAGTGATCGCAAAATGGCGCCAGCGACTTTTAAACTGCATCATGACATCATTTCAGCAGCCAATCACAGCCTTGCCAGTAGTTTCATGCCCTCCATGCTAAACAGGATGTGCCCACACTTGGAATCATTCTCATTGGCTGAATTTCTGCATTTTGAATCTTGGAACTTCCGATTCCGGTATCCGATACGCGGCAAGTATCGGAATCCCGGTATCGGAATTCCGATACCGCAAGTATCGGCCGATACTTGCGGTATCGGAATGCTCAACACTAATCATGATGGGTTCCTCATGTCTGTATAATAGTATCTTCTCCTATGTCAGTCTGTGTGTTTTATATATATATATAGTGCCTTGCGAAAGTATTCAGGCCCCTTTTCAACCTTTTCCCACATATGCTTCAAATCATGTTTGAAGCATGATATGTGGGAAAAGGTTGAAAAGTTCCAGGGGGCCGAATACTTTAGCAAGGCACTATATATATATATATATATATATATATATATATATATATATATATATATATATTTTCTCTGAGACAATTTCTATAGATGACTTCCCGCAGTTACATGTTAGTTCTCTATTACAGATCCCTAGTTTTGAATGGAATTCAATGGACCTTGGAACAAAGGAAACGTGGATTAACTACCTCCGGAAGAAGATTTTTGCTAGTGAACTGTGAAATGTTTTGTGCCACCCTGTAAATAAAGTATATTTTTTATTCATTCATATATGTGTGTTCTCTTACAAAGGAGCAGTACTTGCACAACATGATTTTTGGCGAAAGGTCAATAAACATAGCTGTATAACGTAAGAAAAACATGGCTGGCATCTGGCACCAAGATATTATCAGCAGATTGGGTTCGTTCTGCTCCGTTCACTGTCGAATTGAGAAGCAAGCGGAGCAGGTGACGTCACATCTGGAGATCGGGGCACGTGTTCCAGCAGGTGGCTAATCTGATGTCAACTACCCCTACCCTTAAAGTTGTGAGGTTCGGGCTCCATGGATCAGACTCGTTTTTTCCTGCACGTCCCAAACACCCAATCTGATTGACATCCGGGAAGTTTGGAGCCCAAGTCATCACTTTGAACTTTTGTCATGTACCTGTCAAGTCCTCCTGGGAGATTTAGGGTTAGAAGATCCCTACGTATTGTGAATCGCAGATCTTCCATTTAGCCTGTGTATTTGTGTCCCATGTTAAATTAATTTGGTGCTGAAGAGGTTAACAACTTTTTCTATGTTGGTCAGAAACTTGCAAGCTCCATTTTCAGCTGCTTCTGATCTGGTCATTGCCTCTCCCTGTTAAACCTGGCCAGACCTTCTCTGCATTGCCAGTGAAATCTTTCCTTCCTAGCTCCTTGGAGACTCTGTGCTGAGTTGTAGATCGTTGTTGCTGCTGGAGATTGTTGCATGCTGTTTTTGGGTGTATGCTTTCCTCATTGTCCTATTCCCATTTGGTTGGTACATTCCTATTCTTCCCTATATGCCTCTTTACCTTTGGTGAGTGTTTGTATTTCTGTTGCTTAGGCTAGGTTCCCATTGCGTTAATGGGAGAGCGCTAACGGACAGCGTTGCACGGCGAAATTAACGCCGTGCACCGCGTCCGTTAGCGCTCCCATTGCCGGCAATGTTAAAGCGCATTGCTAGCGCGTGTCATTTTCGGCACGCGCTAGCGATGTGCCGGTCTTTTGTAGCGCGCCTCGGACGCTGCTTGCAGCGTTCGTGGCGCGCCAGAGGTCCGTTCCCGCGCTCTCGCAGATCGGGGATCTGCGAGAGCGGGGACGTTAACGCGACCCCTAAACGCGGCCCCGAAAAAGACATTGCGTTAGCGCAATCCGCTAGCGCTAAACGGATTGCACTAACGCAACCTGAACCTAGCCTAACTGTTATCCCTGTTTGGTCTTTGTGTCCTGTTTACCTTACATTTCTGTCCCAGAGTGGAGGAGGAGACAGAACAGAGTTTAACAGGAGCATAGTAAGGTTGGAGACTTCTACCTTCAAGAGTACCTCCGGGACAGGGAAAGTTAGGGTCCCAGTTACAGGGACAGTTTTAGGCCCCCCCTTCCTTACTGAAGACGTCACAACGTGACATGAAGTTTTTGCAGCGTGGTACGGGCATTATCCTGCTGAAAGAGGCCACTACTATTAGGAAATTCCATCACTGCAAAGGGGGCTACTTACTTTTGCTGTATAATGTTTAGTTTGATGGTACCTGTCACATCCACATCATATCATTGCTGGGATCTGAGGTTTCCCAGCTGAATGTTGCACATCACTCTGCCGGCCTGTCTTCTTACCATAGTGCATCCTGCACCATCCCTAGTAAGTGACGCTTGAGGCCGGCAGTCCACATAAGATATAAGAAAACATGAACCCTCAAACCAGGGCCCCTTCTTCCATTGCCTCATTGTATGGGTCTGATGCTGACATAACATGCCCAGTACTGATGCTTGCAGCAAAGGACGGGTGAGCTCGGGCACCATGACCTGTCTGTAGCCCCATACATACAGCTGTGCTGACTTAATCACAGCCGGAATTTACTTTTTTTTTAGCAATTTTATCATTTTTGATCTTCTTGTGCACAACCATACCCCACGCCCCCCAAAAAACAAACCAAAACAAAACACCGACAAGTGTTTTCTTAAAGGTAATCTGTCATCAGAATTTTACTACCAATTTATATCCTCCTGTTTCGGGACGACCATAATGGTAAAATGTTGTGCTAGAGGTGTCACTAGTGAGCCTTTATCAAGTCTGATATTTTTTTTTTTTCCCTGATTTTGGTTAAATTAACCCCTTCACCTCGAAGCCTGTTTTCACCTAAGTGACAGAGCCAATTTTTACAATTCTGACCACTGTCACTTTATGAGGTCATAACTCTGAAACGCTTCAACGGATCCTGGTGATTCTGACATTGTTTTCTCGTGACATATTGTATTTTATGATAGTGGTAAAACTTCTTCGATATGACTTGCATTTAATTGTGAAAAAAAACAGAAATTTGTCGAAAATTATGAAAATTTAGCAATTTTCAAATTTTTCATTTTTCTGCCCTCAAATTAGAGAGATATATCACATAATATAGTTAATAAACAACATTTCCCACATGTCTGCTTTACATCAGCACAATTTTGGAAACATAATTTTTTTTTGTTAGGGAGTTATAAGGGTTAAAAGTTGACCAGCGATTTTTCATTTTTGCAACAAAATTTGCAAAACCATTTTTTTTAGGGACCACCTCACACTTGAAGTGACTTTGAGGGGTCTATATGACAGAAAATGCCCAAAAGTGACACCATTCTAAAAACTGCACCCCTCAAGGCACTCAAAACCACATTCAAAAAGTTTATTAACCCTTCAGGTGCTTCACAGGAATTTTTGGAATGTTTAAAAAAAATTGAACATTAAACTTTTTTTTTACAAAATTTTTACTTCAGATCCAATTTGTTTTATCTTACCAAGGGTAACAGGAGAAATTGGACCACAAAAGTCGTTGTACAATTTGTCCTGAGTACGCCGATACCCCACATGTTGGGGTAAACCAATGTTTGGGCACATGGCAGAGCTCGGAAGGGAAGGAGCGCCATTTGACTTTTCAATGCAAAATTGGCTGGAATTGAGATCAGAACCCATGTCGCGTTTGGAGAGCCCCTGACGTGCCTAAACAGTAGAAACCCCCCACAAGTGACCCCATTTTGGAAAGAAGACCCCCTAAGGATCTTATCTAGATGTGTGGTGAGCACTTTTAACCCCCAATTGTTTCACTAAAGTTTAGAATGTAGCGCCGTGAAAATTTGTCCTGAGTACACTGATACCCCATACATGGGGGGAAACCACTGTTTGGGCGCACGGCAGAGCTCGGAAGATAAGGAGCGCCGTTTGAAATGCAGATTTAGATGGATTGGTCTGCAGGCATCATGTTGCATTTGCAGAGTCCCTGATGTACCTAAACAGTAGAACCCCCCCACAAGTGACCCCATATTGGAAACTAGACCCCCCAAGGAACTTATCTAGATGTGTTGTGAGAACTTTGAACCAACAAGTGTTTCACTACAGTTTATAACGCGGAGCCGTGAAAATAAAAAATATTTTTTTTCCACGAAAATGATATTTTAGCCCCCACATTTTTTTTTCCCAAGGGAAACAGGAGAAATTGGACCACAAAAGTTGTTGTCCAATTTGAGCTGAGTACGCTGATACCCCATATATGGGGGGGGGACCTGTTATGGTCTGGTGATTAAGGAGCGACATGCGACTAGCTCTGAGCAGGTGGTAACTATACCGACCGCAGTTCCTGATCTTAACACAGACACTAGCAGTAGCCGTGGGATGTTCCTGTCACTCCCTGGACACCTCGTCACAGCCGGAGAACTAGCTACCCCTAAAGGTAGAAGCAGGAAAGCTATCTTGCCTCAGAGAAAATCCCCAAAGGATAGGACAGCCCCCCACAAATAATGACTGTGAGAGGAGAAGGAAATGACATACGTAGTATGAAACAAGATTTAGCAAAGGAGGCCACTACTAGCTAGAAAGAATTAGTACAGGACAGAACACTGTGCGGTCAGTAATAAAAACTAGAAAAAGTCCACCGCAGAGAAATGCAAAAATCTCCACACCTGACTAAAGGTGTGGAGGGCAAACTCTGCTGCCCAGAGCTTCCAGCTTAGCTGACTAGATACATACTGATAAGCTGGACAAATGAGCAAAACATAGAAAGTGCAAAACAACAAAGTCCACAACAAGTGAACTGCAAAAAGACAAGCAAGGACTTAGCTTTGCTGAAATGGTCAGAGTGACAGGGAAATCCTCAGAGAGCCATGACTCCAAGCTCAACAATTGACAACTGGCATTGAATTAGGGAAAAGGCCAGACTAATATAGCAGAGCCAGAAAGACGATCAGTGAAAACAGCTGCTGATGCTAAATCCAAGAAGCAGCCATACCACTCAAAACCACAGGAGGGAGCCCAAGAGCAGAACTCACAAAAATGCTACTTATAACCACCGGAGGGAGCCCAAGAGCGGAATTCACAACAGGGACCACTGTTTGGGCGCACGGCAGAGCTCGAAAGGGAAGGAGCGCTGTTTGAAATGTAGACTTAGATGGATTGGTCTGCAGGCGTCATGTTGCATTTGCAGAGTCCCTGATGTACCTAAACAGTAGAAACCCCCCACAAGTGACCCCATGTTGGAAACTAGACCCCCCAAGGAACTTATCTAGATGTTTTGTGAGAACTTTGAACCAACAAGTGTTTCACTACAGTTTATAACGCAGAGCCGTGAAAATAAAAAATATTTTTTTTTTCACGAAAATGATTTTTCACGTTTTTATTTTCCCAAGGGCATCAGGAGAAATTGGACCACAAAAGTTGTTATCCAACTTGTCCTAAGAACGTTGATACCCCATATGTTCGGGGGGACCACTGTTTGGGCGCACAGGAGAACTCGGAAGGGAAGGAGCACTGTTTTAGTTTTTCAAAGCAGAATTGGCTGGAATTGAGATCGGACACCATGTCGCGTATGGAAAGCCCCCTGATGTGCCTAAACAGTGGAAACCCCCAATCATAACTGAAACCCTAACCACAGCCCTAACCCTAGCCCTAACCCCGACCTTAACCCTAGCCCTAACCCCAACCCTAACCCTGGCCCTAACTCTAGCCCTAACCCTAGCCCTAACCCTAATCCTAATGGGAAAATGGAAATACATACATTTTTTAAAATTTTATTATTTTTCCCTAACGAAGGGGGTGATGAAGGGGGGTTTGATTTACTTTTATAGCGTTTTTTTGGCGGATTTTTATGGTTGGCAGCCATCACACACTAAAAGACGCTTTTTATTGCAAAAAATAATTTTTGCATCACCACATTTTGAGAGCTATAATTTTTCCATATTTTGGTCCACAGAGTCATGTGAGGTCTTGTTTTTTGTGGGACGAGTTGACGTTTTTATTGGTACCATTTTCGGGCACATGACATTTTTTGATCGCTTTTTATTACGATTTTTGGGAGGCGGAATGAACAAAAACCAGCAATTCCTGAAATTCTTTTAGGGGGGGCGTTTATACCATTCCACGTGTGGTAAAATTGATAAAGCAGCTTTATTCTTCATGTCAGTACGATTACAGCGATACCTCATTTATGTAATTTTTTTATGTTTTGGCGCTTTTACACAATAAAAACTATTTTATATAAAAAAATAATTGTTTTTGCATCGCTTTATTCTGAGAGCTATAACTTTTTTATTTTTCTGCTGATGATGCTGTATGGCAGCTTTTTTTTTGCAAGACAAGATGACGTTTTCAGCGGTACCATGGTTATTTATATCCGTCTTTTTGATCGCGTGTTATTTCACTTTTAGTTTGGCGGTATGAGAATAAAGCGTTTTTTGCCTTTTTTTTTTTTACGGTGTTCACTGAAGGGGTTAACTAGTGATATAGTTTTATAGGTGGGGTCGTTACGGACGCGGCAATACTAAATATGTGTACTTTTATTGTGTGATTTTTTTTTTAAATTTAGATAAAGAAATGTATTTATGGGAATATTTTTTTTTTTTTTATTTATTTAGGATTTTTTTTTTAATTTTTTTTTTACACATGTGGACTTTTTTTTTTTTTTACTTTTTTACTTTGCCCCGGGGGGGACATCACAGATCGGTGATCTGACAGTGTGCACAGCACTCTGTCAGATCACCGATCTCACAGACAAGGGCAGAGGCTTGCCGGCGCCTGCTCTCAGCAGCTCTTGCAGGCGCCGGCAAGCCAGGTCAGTAAATGACCCGGAAGGAGTCCCGCAGCCATCTTGGATCCGGGGACTCCTTCCAGGTCACCGGAGCAGCGCGATCTCATCGCGTTGCTCCGGTGGGAGAGCGCAGGGAGCCCCCGTCCCTGCGCGATCCCCCTCTATGCCGCTGTCACTATTGACAGCGGCATCAGAGGGGTTAAATGCCCGTGATCGGCGATAGCGCCGATCGTGGGCATTGCTGCGGGGTGTCAGCTGTCATATACAGCTGACACCCGCACCCGATCACCGCGGCGCTCAGCGTGAGACCGCGGTGATCGGTCCGCCGTACTAGTACTGCGGCTGGCACAAATGCAGTGCCGGCAGCGCAGTACTAGTACGGCGGATGTCGCGAAGGGGTTAATATCTGACATTCTTATCCCCCTGCCTTGTTAGCAAATAGTTTCAGACATGCTGTGTATTTACATCACATGGCCAAAGAAATTGGGTGGGAGCCACTGATTTACTATATATCTAACTCCAAGTGACTGTACATTTACTTAAAGTCATAGGAAAGGGTCTAATGCTCAAATGACTTTATACAATTGTTTTCTTTGCATCCACCCAAGAACTGGTTGCAAATTCATGACCACTAGGGGTCTCACTAATCCACTGTCCACAGTCTGCGAGGCGTGGTCCTTCTGGGCAGCAAAAACAGGAACTATGGGAGTGTCCTACACGATCTGATTCTGCAGGGGAAGTGCATGTCTTCAGTGCCATCTCACAGATCTGCGGAGCATCATTTCTCTCTGTACGATATACCTTGATTCAACTTGTCCAAGTGTTTTTGCAGTACCATTATATCTCCATCCATGATTTCTCAAGCACTTTTCCAAAATTGTGTAGTCAAGCTAAGTGAATTCACTATATACCTTTCTGTTATTTCATAAGCAGTTGCGATGATCGGCATCTTCTCTGAAGTACTGATGAAAACAGAATCATTTTACTTCTTTTCAAGAACAGTTTAGTGCTTCTATTGGTTTCTGTTCTAACTTGGCTTGTCCCATGACTTCTATCTCACTAAGGCCAGTCTCACACGTCCAGATAATTACGGCACTGGAAAAATCGGTACCGGAGTTATCCGTGTCCGTGTGTCCGTGAGCTCACGTGGCACATCAGTGTGGCACACGTGCGGCAGCCGTGTGCCGCCCGTGTGCCAACTGGGTACCACACGAACCGTGCAGGAGACAGCGCTACAGTAAGCGCTGTCCCCTGCTTTGGGTGCTGAAGCCGCTATTCATTTCTTCTCTCCAGCAGCATTCGCTGGAGAGAAAGAATGAAAAATCATTGTTTTTTTATTTTTTTTTTCCGGTTAAAATAAAGTACCCTGTAACCAACCCCCTCCCACCTACTGTGCGCCCGCCCGCTGGAAATAAAATACTCACCCAGCTCCCTCGATGCGTCCTCTCAGCGCCGCAGCTTGTCCTGTATGAGCGGTCACATAGTGCTGCTCATTACAGTGATGAATATGCGGCTCCACCTCCCATAGGGACACACAGATGGCATACGGACAGCATCCGTGTGCGGTACGTGTTTTACACGGACCCATTGACTTTAATGATGTGTGATACGTGCGCTCCCACGAACACTGACATGTCTCCGTGTTTTTCAAACGGACACACGGTCCGTGAAAACACACTGACATGTGCAGAGACACATTGATTTTAATGTGTCTACGTGAGTCAGTGTCTCCGGTACGTGAGAAAGCTGTCACCACACGTACCGGAGCCACTGACGTGTGAAACCGGCCTAATGATACAAGGAGTTTTCCATTCTCTACCAATGATGTAGCAGCATGTCTCCCCAGTGTCAGACTGGGGTGTTTAGAGCCCAATAGACGAATGCGAAGGGTCACCCCACAGCTGCAAGAAAAGATTTTCTTTTTGATCTTATGCTCAAGGACCAAGTGTTCTACCATTCAGTACATGTGCAAAACAGGACCCTAATGTACATGCTCCAAGTTAAAAATTAGGTGTCCATCAAGCAATTAAAACCCTTTTTTAACAACTTCCACTGCCAATAATAATAATAATAATAATCTTTATTTATATAGCGCCAACATATTCCGCAGAGCTTTACAGTTTAACAGTTTCAAACACAGCAGTCATAGGTAACAACGTTAACAATACAGTAATAAAGCACAATAAGACGACCCTGCTCGTGAGAGCTTACAATCTACAATGAGGTGGGGAGATACAACGTACAGAAGCTTATTTACAATGATGGTCCAGCCATCTTCAGGGGGTGGGGGGTAGATGGAGATAGTGAATGGGCTACACACACACACAAACATAAAATGAGTTTGATTAGGGAACGTGACAGGCCGCTCTGAACAAATTTGTTTTGAGCGAGCGCTTAAAACTATGCAAGTTGTGGCTGGTCCTAATATCTTGGGGTAGAGCATTCCAGAGGATTGGCGCAGCACGGGAGAAGTCTTGGAGTCGGGAGTGGGAGGTACGGATTAGTGCAGAGGTTAGTCGAAAGTCATTTTGCAGAGCGCAGCGGTCGGTTAGGCCGATAATGGCAGGGAGTGCTGCTGTGTGCTGGAAAAAATCAAGGTAAAGTTTATTGTTACTGTTGTACAAATATGTATAAACCTAGATTTGCTATTTCTTTTAAAATCTTTGCATACCCTTTCCACCTTTTTCATAACTCATCACATTTTTCTCCTGTTAATTGTAATGTAGGCCAGCCTCTTGTCTCCGTACATTTCATAATACACTGTTGGGGGAACATTTATCAGGACCGTCATGTCATATGACGGTCTTGATATCTCCCTTGCAGGTGCAGGATGTCCCATAGGGTCACATGACTGATATTTTTGGTTCATGTTTTGGCAGTGTAGTGCGCAAGCTTCCTCCCTCCTTATTTTCTTCCTGACTTCTCGATGTATACATCCTGAATGCGCCCAGTGGCATGAGGTACTGCACTATGTGTGTCTTACAACACAATGAGTGTTATAAAGAGTAAAAATACGCGTGGAAAATAAAATTGAGTTGAAAATATTGTTTGCATGCAGTTTCAGATCTATCCAATATATTTTTTTGCTGTGTTACACAAAAGCATTCCACCTCAAGCCACAAATATTAATTACTTTTAATAACATATTGTAAAGTAATATCTTATAAAATTAAAAAAATGTATGTCTGTCTATCACCCTACCTGTTCCCTCTGTTCTGCTAATGACCTAAGGCCGACGTCACACTGGCATATTGCATCGGATGCGAGAGCACAGTCCTCTGCACAGTCAAAACACATGATCCAGTGTTATTGGGTTTTAGTAACGTCAGCTGATCCCCAGCTGTGTATGCGGCAATGTGTCCTGCAACCGCCACGCTGACACAACAACTGAAATTTAAGGGAACCTGTCCCCCCCACAAGCGTTTGTTACTGAAAGAGCCATCTTGTGCAGCAGTAATGCTGCACAAGGTACAGGTAGCTCTTTTAGTTTTGCTCCTTGCTCATGCTGAACTTAACACTTATACAATGTGTCCCCTGATGCCGTAAAACTGTCCCGGAGGTGGGACTTTCCTTCGTAACGGGACTTTCCCAGCCGTCATCCCTACCCCCTTGGCGCCATGCGCCACCTCCTTAGCGTTGTTTGAATCTGTCTAGTAGCCTGTGCTGTTTTGTTCAACCTTGGCCATGCGCAGTCTGCGCTGCCCGTCTTCTGACATCATTTGGTGTCAGGCAGACTGGGCCTGTGAGGCCGCGCTGCCCGAGATCCCTCCTCGCAGTCTCTTCTGATTTAATCATACTGCGGGCCTGGGATCCATGGGCATGCGCAGTGCATATCTTCACCTCAGGCTCTCACTCATCTCCCTCCGCCTTCTTCAGACTGGGCCACTGCCGTGACGCGCGGTGCATATATTCGCCTCTCACTCATCTCCTTCCGCCTTCTTCAGACTGTGCGGCTTCACGGCCGTGGCATGTGATTAGGGATCAGCTACCGCCGCACAGTCTAAAGCAGGCGAAAGGACGTGAGTGAGAGGCGAACATATTTACTGCGCAAGGCCATGAATCCCAGCCCCACAGTGTGAATAAATCACAAGACACTGCGGGGCTGGGATTCATGGGCAGCGCGACCGCACAGGCTGACATCAAATGATGTCAGAAGACAGGCAGCGCTAACAGCGCATGGCCAAGGGATAACAGCGCAGACTCCGGTACACAAAAAAGCAGCGCTCAGGAGGCTGCGCCCAGCGCCAAGGGGGTATTTTTAACAGCTGTGCTGCGTGTCATTAAGAAGGAAAGTCCCGCCTCCATGACGGTTTCACGGTATGAGTGGCACAATTTTAAAAGTGTTTCGTTCAGCGTGTGCAAGGAGCATAATTAAAAGAGCAACCTTTTCCTTGTGCAGCATTACTGTTGCACAAGCTGGCTCTTCTAGTTACTAACGCCTGGGGGTTTAAAGGTTCACTTTCAATTTGCTCCAATTAGGCCTCAGCCTATACTCTGCTCCTCCTGCTGACCCTGGGCTCCAACACCGCTAGTTGCTGCCTGGAAGTGCTGAGAAAAACAATTGCTCCTGTGTTAGTGGGGTTCAGTAACGTCAGCTGCTCCCCTGCTGTGTAACCGACAATGTGTCCTGCGACCGCCACGCTGACACTCCATCAGATATTAAAGTGCCTCCAGTGCAGGCTTCGGCCTGCACTCTGCTCCTCCTGCTGACCCTGGGCTCCAACACCGCTAGGGGCTGTAGGATGACAATCTTGAATAGGCCCCCATCCTGGTTCCAGTACTGTCAGCTGGTTCCAGGCAGAGCCTTTGGCTTAGGTGCCTCCTTCTGGGTATCCGAGTTCCACCAACGTCAGGTGGTCCTTGGTAGTGCTTTCTGGCACGGGTACATCCTGCTTACTAACCGGGTTCCAGTAACGTCAGCTGGTCCTCGGTAGTTCCATTGGCTCTTGGACCTTTGGGTAGCCATCCGGGTTCCAGTTCCATCAGCTGGTTCTCGGCATTTTCTCAGCCTTCATGTACCTTCTGCTACATTTCCAAGTTCAAGACCCTAAAGATGACGACCCTGAAGACCACCCCTAAGATGACAACGACACCAGAGACAACAACCCCTGAGATGACGACCCTGGAGACGACGACCCTGAAGACCACCCCGATGACAACGACGACCCTGGAGACGACGACACGGAAGACCGAGAAGCAGAAGAACAAGACGCTGCAGAACAAAGAGCAGAAGAACATTAAGCATAAGACTAAACATCAGAGCAAAAGATATTATCTAAATTATAAGCAGAAGAAGACTAAGCAGTGTATGGGGGTGAGTCCGTTCCTCCTCGTGGTGCCCCTGGATAAAGCCTGATGCTGCAGGCCTAACTGAACGCAGACAAATGTAACTCTTTTGTGACAGGCAGAACGGAAGGTGTAATCTTCAAACTTTTATAGACAACAACTACAGGAATGCCTGTCACAAATAAGAATATGATGAAGAAGTAGAATATGAAGAAGAATAATAGTTTAATAAAAAGAATATGAAGAATGTAACAAAAAAAATAATAGGTAGAAGATGAAGAAGAAGATGAATAAGGTGAAGAAGAAGTTGATGTCAAAGATGCTGCTGAGGATGATGAAGAAGAAAGTGTGGGAGAAGTAAAAAAGAAGGTGAAGGGCATGGAAGTAGTGAAAGATCAATATCTGACAAATTAAAAAAAATCTTAACATGGTCAATATGTTTGTAACTCCGAACGTCTTAAATTTTTTTTTAAATTCCTGCTATTCTATTTGATTGGGCTAAACCTCTGTGCCTTTAATGTCTCCGCCACCTCCCCCAATACATCCTACATTATTCTTAGCTGTTTTCCTTCATGTAGAATGAACCTACAAGGAAAGAAAGGGTTTATTTTAATTCCGATATTTTGGTCCCATTGACTTGCATTGGTATCGGGTATCGGTATCGGCGATATCCGATATTTTTTGATTATCGGCCGATCCAATCCGATACTGATACTTTCCGATATCGGAAGGTATCGCTCAACACTAATTGCGACGTATTGCCACACGTCGCAACCGTCGTGCGACGGTTGCGTCGTGTTTTGGGGACCGCCGCAACAAAAAAATGTTACATGTAACATTTTTTTGTGCATCTAGTCCGCCATTTCCAACCGCGCATGCGCGGCCGAAACGCCGTGCCCTCCTCCCTGGACCTTGCAATGGGGCAGCGGAAGCGTCGTAAGACTACTTCCGCTGCCACGTCGGGCATTTTTTTCACAGTATGCGTCGGTACGTCGGGCCGACGCAGTGCGACGACCCTGTACCGACGCTAGTGTGAAAGCAGCCTAATGGAACTGTTGCTGTATTGCAGGGTAGTCTGTAACCATGGAAATGAGAAGTGTATACTGCAATAGAAAGATGAGTCAACCCAACAAAGGAGGCAATGTGGACAATTACAAAATACTAGTAAGTGCCATAGATTTACTTTCTGTACACAGTCAATATCATTTATTAATGTGAAGCAGCCCGTTTAAGAAGCAAAAAAGGGACAATGAAGTTTGAGAAAAAAAGGGGAAAATAACAAAAGTTTATATTTTTGGTTTATCGCTTTCCACTCCCGCCATTCTCGCAGCCATAGCTTTATATATTCATATAGTTTTATGACCAGCTTATCTTTTTGCAGGACAATTTGTAAGTTCTAATGGCTGCACTTAATATTGGGTTCAAGTGGAAAGCAGAAAAAAAAGCAAAATGGGGTGCAATTTGAAAATTCAATTTTGTCACAATTTTATGACTTTTATTTTAATGCCGTTCCCCACGTGCTTTGTGGAACCTGTCAGCAGGATTGTGTTCAGCAAACTACACACAGTGTCAGGTCGGCGCCGTTATACTGATTACAGTGAGACCTGGTGCTGAAATCCGTCTTGTGGTTGTTGTTTAATCTTTATTTTCAGTATTGAGTTAATGATATGCTTGTGCTTCGGGGCGGCCTGTGGGGGTCTTCATGTGATGCTGTGATTAGCTATTCATAATGCAAAATGCTGACAGGTCACTGATCCCTCACTGACCCGCCCCCTAGTTTCCATAATGAATACAATCACATAGTGAATAAAAAAAAGAAACGCTTTTGCAGGCAGATGCCAGCCTTGGCCCCTGCACTGCAGCATAATCGCATGGTTACTGTGCACTTAATCCCTTTTGCAGATTTCCTTGAGCAAAAATAAAATATCAATTTTGTCAGTGGCACTTGGGGCACCTGTGCAATAGCAGCTATCGGTTTGTATAGAGATCCGATAGCTGCAACTGCGCATGCGCCAGCGTCACCATCTTACTAGAGAAGATTTTAAAAATCCTCATCAAATATGGCGCCGCTTGCGCAGTAGCAGCTGTCGGGGATCGCCAAGGGATCAGTGACCTGTCAGCAGTCTGCATTATGAATACCTAATCAGAGCACCACATACATGAACCCCGTGTTAGGACTCGAGCATATCAGCACCACAAAACTGAGAATAAAGATTAAGAAACAACAAGATAGATTTCATCACCAGGTATCATTGTAATCAGTATGACGCCGCCGACCTGACACTGTGTGTCGGTTACTGTGCACAATCCTGCCGACAGGTTCCCTTTGACGTCCTTCTCCAGGTCAGTATGACTACAGCAGCACAACAATAAGTAGAGCTTTACTTGTGTTTACTAGAAAAAAACTAAACGTGGGAACATTTTTATTCTGCTTGTTTCATTGCCATATTCTAATATATTTTTTTTATATTTCCGGATCTGTGTGAGAGCTCATTTTTTGGTGTCACAGCCTTTACTTTTTAATTATATGATTATATAGTGTGTATCACTTTTTGAATAATTTTGATTCGATATTTTCACAGATGTGACGTCACTAACCAAAAGGAGAATCAGCCATTTAGATTTCTTTTCTATTATGCTGTTTGCCGTATGGAATCCAAAAATATATTGTAATAGTGCAGGCAACTTCAGATGGTAGAACACTTGGTCCTTGAGCATAAGAGCAAAAAGAAAATCTTTTCTTGCAGCTGTGAGGTGACCCTTCGCATTCGTCTATTGGGCTCTAAACACCCCGGTCTGACACTGGGGAGACATGCTGCTACATCATTGGGAGAGAATGGAAAACCCCTTGTAGCATTAGTGAGATAGAAGTCATGGGACAAGCCAAGTTAGAACAGAAATCAAGAGAAGCACTAACCTGTTCTTGAAACGAAGTAAAATGATTGTGTTTTCATCAGTACTTCAGAGAAGATGCCGGTCATCGCAACTGCTTATGAAATAACAGAAAGGTAGATAGTGAATTCACTTAGCTTGACTACACAATTTTGGAAAAGTGCTTGAGAAATCATGGATGGAGATATAATGGTACTGCAAAAACACTTGGCCAAGTTGAATCAAGGTATAACTTACAGAGAGAAATGATGCTCCGCAGATCTGTGAGATGGCACTGAAGACATGCACATCCCCGGCGAAAAAAAAACGGATCCGGCGGAAAAAAACGGATCCGGCGGGAAAAAAACGGATCCGGCACAAAAAAAAACAGATCAGCAGGAAAAAACGGATCCGTCGGAAAAAACGGATCCGTTGGAAAAAAAACGGATCTGGCTTGTCAAAAAAACAGATCCGGCGCAAAAAAAACCCCGATTGGCGGGAACAAAACGGATTCGGCAAAAAGAAAAAACGGATCGGCGGAAAAAAACGGATCTGGCGGAAAAAAACGGATCTGGCGTAAAAAAAACGGATTAGGTGGGAAAAAACGGATCGGCGAAAAAAAACGGATTAGGTAAAAAAAAACGGATCGGCGAAAAAAAAACGGATCTGGCTTGTAAAAAAACGGATCCGGCGCAAAAAAACCCCGATCGGCGGAAAAACATGGATCCGGCGAAAAAAAAATGGATCTGGGGTAAAAAAAAAACGGATCCGGCGCAAAAACAAACAGATTGGCGGAAAAAAACGGATTCGGCAAAAAAAAACGGATCTGCGGAAAAAAACCGAATCCGGCGGAAAAAAAACCCGGATCCGGCGGAAAAACGGATCGGCGGAAAAATACGGATCCGGCGAAAAAAAACGGATCTGGTGTAAAAAAACGGATCCGGCGCAAAAACAAACCGATTGGCGGAAAAAAACAGATTCGGCAAAAAAACACGGATCGGCGGGAAAAAAACGGATCCAGCGGAAAAACAAATAGATTGGCGGGAAAAAAAACGGATTCGGCAAAAAAAAAACGGATCTGCGGAAAAAAAACGAATCCGGCGGAAAAAAAACGGATCCGGCGGAAAAACGGATCGGCGGAAAAATACGGATCCGGCGGAAAAACGGATCGGCGGAAAAATACGGATCCGGCGAAAAAAAACGGATCTGGCGTAAAAAAAACGGATCCGGCGCAAAAACAAACCGATTGGCGGAAAAAAACAGATTCGGCAAAAAAACACGGATCGGCGGAAAAAAAACGGATCCAGCGGAAAAACAAACAGATTGGCGGGAAAAAAAACGGATTCGGCAAAAAAAAACCGGATCTGCGGAAAAAAAACGAATCCGGCGGAAAAAAAACGGATCCGGCGGAAAAACGGATCGGCGGAAAAATACGGATCCGGCGAAAAAAACCGGATCTGGTGTAAAAAACCGGATCCGGCGCAAAAACAAACCGACTGGTGAAAAAACGACGGATTCGGCAAAAAAAACCCGGATCGGCGGAAAAAACGGATCCGGCAGAAAGATAAAACCAATCCGGCGGAAAAAAAAAAGGATCCGGCCGACAAAAAATGGATCCTGCGTCTAGAGACTACAGCCGTCGGCCTTACCATTGCACCACAAGGTCAAGTGATCCCAGGTACTAATTTTTGCTAATTTTACTAATTTTACTAATTTCCTGTATCAGAGTCAAGTATCAGACTCCGGTATCAGACAGAGTATTTCTGAGGTTTGACTTTCATTTGTGACTTTGATATGTGAAAGTCAGGTATCAGAATCAAGTATCAGACTCCGGTGTCAGAGTATTTCTGAGGTTATTTCTGATGTTACTGTGATTTGTGACCATGTTGCAGCGGTATACTGACTTATGTTACTGACTTTATGGCAGGTTCATCCTGCAGACACTAGATGGCGCTGTGGCTCCCGATGACGTCACGGCTCCTTGCAGCCTCTAGTCAGTAATAGCAGCACTAGACAATCGCCGGGCGCGGTGGCGTGCGCCTGTAATCCTAGTTACCAGGGAGGCTGAGTGCTGGAGCGCTTGAGTCCAGGTGTTCTGGGCTGCCCTGTGCTATGCCGATTGGGGTGTCAACATCAGGTCGGTATTTGTGACCCTGGGGGACCTCAGAACTAACCAGTGGTCCTGAAGTGGGAGGAGGCCGGACGCGGCCTAAGAGACCCCATGCCGATCAGCGGTGCGGATCGCCCCGTCCATAGCCCTCGTTGTAGAGTCTACAATGGGGAGCAGGCTGGACAACACAGCGTGACAACCACTTTTTATACACACAGAAAATATTCATTTTAGATCGGGAAATCATTATTAATGTAGAAAAAGATCCAATTTCTTAAAATTGTGATGTTTATTAGAAAATTCAATGCAAACATTCAAGACTGTCTATGTAAATACTATGCATTGAACTTTGTACTTAGTTCTCTAATAAACATCGACATTTTAAGACGCTGAATTGTTTCTACATTTGATCCCTTGGCTTCCGTGCTACAATGCCCCTAGAGTCGGAGCTGTTTTTTCTTTTTTCACCAGATCATTATTAACCCTCAGTCACATCTGCAATAATTATTATTCGGTTGCTGCTTTGAAGGTAAAAATAATGAACTATGCAAAATATGAAAATGTAAATATATATATATATATATTCCTCCTGTACTTTCTCACTATCTCCCCAGATTCTGATATTACGTCTCCTTATCTCTCTGTGATGCGGTTACACTGAGCGCTACTGACACCTACTGGCGAAACCAATAAAATGCTTCCATCTGTTGTGCAGTACTAGGTGTTACCAGCAGAGGCCACTCCAGCTCTAAACCTTCAGGACGAAACATGAATCACCTGCAAATATCACATTATAATGAGGTTACGCTGAAGGCCTCATGAGAAAATGACCTATTGTTTATATCAGGTTTTTTTTCTTCAATGTATTTTTTTCCATATAACAATCTGTATTAAAAATATAGTAGTAATATAATATATCAAAAATTATTAACACAAATAAATATATTTAAAAAATTACCAATAATAAGTATAAAATAAACAGACCACAAATCAACCCCCTAAAAACACAAGAAGATCCTAAGGGTGCGTGTCCACGTTCAGGATGGCCGGCGCTTTGGACGGAGCGGAAAACTCGCTCTGCCCTAAGCCCCGCCCCCTTCTGGAGACACGATGATGCCGGATGTGTTCATTGCACACATCCGGCATCATCGCACCCCACACATAGGGCCCTGTGATTTACCTTGCAGCGGCGCAGCAAGGTAAACGGACATGCTGCGATCTAAAAAGACGCGCCGCATGTCCGGAATCGCAGGGCCGCCGGGTGCGTATTAGCACGCATAGTGGAGAGACGGGATTTCATAAAATCCCCTCCACTATGCTGTAACATCTGGACGCGGCAGATTGAATGCTGCGGCTCTGCTCAGCGTTCAATCCGCTGCTATTCCGGATGTAAAACGGCCCGTGGACACATACCCTAAGACAAACACACTGACGAGCAAAAGAGTAACAATGTTTTGACCTTTTGACTTTCAGGCTCCATATCTCACCATCCACTACTGCTTCCAACGTGAGACTCCCATCATTTTATAGACAATCATCTTGGCTGTCTTATACACAAATGTATTGTTTATTGTTGATGCGTTTCAGATTCCACCGACTCCTTCCTCAGGATAACCATACAAAAATCAATCAATTGTCCTGCAGACGTTACACAAGTCTGGAAGCTGCAAATAAGGTGAGAGACTTCAACTTCACTATTGTGATGAGAAGCGTTGGCTTGAGTTTGCAAAAACGTATGACAAATGGACAGTATAAGATTGAAGATGGGTGATTTGGAGCGATGAGTTGAAAGGCAACAGACTAGTCTCTGATGGGTGCAAATGGGTCTGGAAGAAACAAGGGAAAACGGGGCCAATGGCTGCAATCATTGAAGGAACTGTCAAGTTTTGGTAGAGGAAACCTGATCATATGGGGTTGTTTCAGGGTATGTACACACTTTCCGGATTTTTTGCGTTTTTTCGCTATAAAAACGCATACATATGCATCCCATCATTTAGAATGCATTCCGCAATTTTTGTGCATATGTCACTTTTTTTTCCCACGAAAAAAATGCATCGCGGTAAAAAACGCAGCATGTTCATTAATTTTGCTGATTTTTTGCGGATTTCCCACCATATTATTGCATTTGGAACCCCCGGAAAAATCTGCAAAAAAATCCACACAAAAAATGCGAGAAAAACATGAAAAAACGCACAGGATTTCTTGCAGAAAATGTCCGGTTTTGGTCAGGAAATTTCTGCAAGAAATCCTGACGTGTGCACATAGCCTCACAGCCAAAGATGTTGGATACTTGACCAGGATCGATGGTGGTCTCACGGCTGAGCTATATGTGTATTTTGATCTGACGTTTAGATCGGACTCGGACATCACTAAGATGACAGTTCTGTTCGATTTTTACACAGACCCATAGACTTGCATTGACAATTTTGTTCTGACGTTTGGATCAGTATGGAACATATCTCCATGATTTTGTATGGACTACAAACAATCCCGGACATGTGAACTGCCCCATTCACTATTTTAGGCACAAGTGTTATCTGTGAAAAGCACGGATAGCACATCCCACCCTATTTCCTTATAGATTGTAGCTTGCGAGCAGGACCCTCACTCCTCCTGTACCTGCTGATCTGTGTCACTTTGTGATATATTTATTGTCTGTTCATGTCCCTGCTTAATTGTAAAGTGGTCAGAAAATGTTGGCGCTATAGAAATAAAAATATCATCATCACTAGTATAAGAAAATATAACGTGTGAATGAGCCGTTGATAATTATCAATTGTATTAATTAATTTAGTTCCAAGTTTATTAAGCTAATTTATAGATGAATGGGAAAGTGTCTAATATTTCTAGGGAAGACCACAAATGTATTACATAGGGCAAAAATGTGACGGGTTTGGCAGAGGTTTTAGGACAGTTAGGCCGGCGTCACACTAGCGAGTTTTACAGACGTATGAGCGCAAGAAAATACGTCCGTAAAATACGCATTACACACGGCCCAATGATTCTCTATGGCCCAGCTCCTATCAGCCGTATTTTACGGATCTGTATTATACGGCCGTAGAAAATCGCAGCATGCTGCGTTTGTCACCGTATTGCGCAAAAAAATTGCCAATGAAAGTCTATGGGGGCGAGAAAAATATGGATTTCTCACGAACCAGCAGTGTGACTTGCAAGAAATACGCAACGGTGTTATAGAGAAAAGCCGGCAATTCAATTGCCGGCTTTTGCTATCTCCTTCCCAAACCCGACAGGATATGAGACATGGTTTACATACAGTAGACCATCTCATATCCCTTTTTTTTTGCATATTCCACACTAATAATGTTAGTAGTGTGTATGTGCAAAATTTGGGCCCTCTAGCTATTAAATTAAAGGGTTAAATCACGGAAAAAATTGGCGTGGGCTCCCGCACAATTTTCTCCACCAGAGTGGTAAAGCCAGTGACTGAGGGCAGATATTAATAGCCTGGAGAGGGTCCATGGTTATTGGCCCCCCCCCTGGCTAAAAACATCTGCCCCCAGCCACCCCAGAAAAGGCACATCTGGAAGATGCGCCTATTCTGGCACTTGGCCACTCTCTTCCCACTCCCGTGTAGCGGTGGGATATGGGGTAATGAAGGGTTAATGTCACCTTGCTATTGTAAGGTGACATTAAGCCAGATTAATAACGGAGAGGCGTCAATTATGACACCTATCCATTATTAATCCAATAGTATGAAATGGTTAAGAAAACACACATTATTACAAAGTATTTTAATGAAATAAAGACAGATGTTGTTGTAATATTTTATTAGACTCTTAATCCACCTGAAGACCCTTGTCACCTGAAACAAAGTAAAAAAAAAACAAACAACAATATTCCATACCTTCTGTCGTTCTGTCCCACGTTGCAAATCCATCTGAAAGGGTTAACTAATTTTACAAGCAGAAGCCTGTTAATGCAGCCGCACCTGCCTGTAAAAACCAGGGGAATGAATGGAAAGCAGGGTGACCTGTAGTTACCTTGAGTTGCGGTGATGCGCCCTCTGCTGGATGTCCTCATGAACTGGAGCCTGTGAAAAGTTCCCACGCTCGAGTTCATATGAGGACATCCAGCAGAGGGCTAGGTAGTAGGTAGGGATGTGAACGCTGTGTTCTGGGATGGGTGGGCGCAGAGGAGTCTGCGGGATGTGCCGTGGTGCTGTGCCTGGATTTGCCATTGTGCCGCGTCGGGATGTGCCGTGATGCTTGGATGTGCCGTGATGCTTGGATGTGCTGTGGTGCCGGCATGTGCCGGTGCCTGCGCCGGGATGTGTTGGCGCCGAGATGTGCCGTGGTGCCGGCATCTGCCGGTGCCTGCGCCGGCATGTGTCGGCGCCGGGATGTGCTGTGGGGCTACGCCGGGCGGTGCGGTGGGTCCGCTGGCCGTGCTGGGGTCTGCTGCAGGCGTCATTGCTGTGTGTGTCTCTGTGTGCAGGCGTCGTCCGATGGGACTACAAGTCCTATCGGACGATGCCTGCTACAGTGACAGTGAGTGACACATTAGCCAATGATGGGACAGTAGTAGTCCCATCATCCAGCTAATGTGTTGAATGTAAAAAAAAACAACACACACACACACACACGTACATACATACAGACATACAGTACATACAACATGCAGACACAGTACATACAGACATACAACATACACCATGTGACATGCAACATGTGGCGACATGAGAGGGAATGCGACATATGACATGCAAAATGTTACATGCAACATGCGACGACATGCAACATGCCACATGCAACATGCAACAACATGTGACGGCATGTGACATGCAACGACATGTGACATGCGTCAACATGCAACATGTGACAACATGCGACATGCGACATGTGACATGAGATGACATGCGAAATGCAACATGTGGCAGCATGCGACATATGACAACATGTGACATGCAACATGCGACGACATGCAGCATTCGACGACATGCAGCATTCGACGACATGCAACATGCGACAACATGCGACGACATGCGACATGTGACATGCGGCGACATGCAACATTCGACAACATACGACGACATGCAATGACATGCAACATGTGACATGCGACGACATGCAACGACATGCAACATGCGACAACATGCAACATGCGACGGCATGCAACAACATGCAACATGTGACATGCGACGAAATGCGACATACAACATGCGAGGGCATGCGACATGTGACAACATGTGACATGCGACAACATGCATCATGAGACATGTGATATGCGACATGCACCATGCGACAACATGCAACATGCGAGAACATGCAACATGTGACGACATGCAACATGTGACATGAAACATGCAACATGCGACGACATGCAACATACGACATGCAACATGCCACATACAGTACATACATACAGTACATACATACAACATACATACAGACGTACAGTACATAAAACATAGAGTACATACTCACTATCACTTGTCACTTTGTTCCTCGAAGCCAGTGTTACCTGTAAAAAATATTAAAATAATAAACAAACACTATACTCCCTGATCCGCAGAAATCCAATTAAAACGAGTGTCCCTCGCCGATCTCCCGTGGAGAGCAGGAGCATCAGCTGATGCGACCGCTCTCCAGGGGCTCCAGGAATACAATGATGGAAGGTATCCTTCCACAATGTTTTCCCCACAATGTATTCCTACGCCCCTGTGAGATAATAGTCCCTAGTCTCACTTTTGGCATTGCTGTGTGAGAAAGTTCCCACGCAGCTTTTTGCCATAAAGTGAGACCAGTGAACTATAGTAACCTCTCAGTGATGCACTGCAGGAGCCATTGTCTCCTGTCAGTGTGTCACATAGGGTCCTATAGAGCAGTGACATCACCCGATGTCACTGTTCTATAGGGGAGATCGTCATGGGACACTCGTTATTAATTGGACTACGGTGGACAGGTAGTATACGGTTTATTATTTTACATTTTTTGCAGGCGCCGAAGTATGGTAAGTATGCTTAAATGAAGAATATTAACCCCTTTCTGCCAGCTGACGGAATAGTACGTTAGCTGGCAGATCCCCTGCTTTAAGGTGGGCTCCGGCGGTGAGCCCACCTTAAAGCCGCAATATGTCAGCTGTTTTGTACAGCTGACATGTGTGCGCAATGAGCGCGAGCGGAATCGCGATCCGCCCGCCCCCATTAACTAGTTAAATGTCGCCGTCAAGCGCTGACAGCGGCATTTAACTAGCGCTCCCGGCTGCACGGCCGGAAGTGCTCACACCGCTGACCCCCGTCACATGATCAAGGGTCAGCGGTGCATTGCCATAACAACCAGAGGTCTCCTTGAGACCTCTATGGTTGTTGATGGCCAATTGCTTTGAGCGCCACCCTGTGGTCGGCGCTCAAAGTACACCACCATTTCTACTACATAGAGGTGATCTGTACTTCACCTCTATGTAGCAGAGCCGATCGTGTAGTGCATGCTTTTAGCCTCCTATGGAGGCTATTGAAGCATGCCAAAAAAAAAAAAAAAAAAGTGTTTAAAAATATAAAAAATATATAAAAGTTTAAATCACCCCCCTTTCGCCCCAATCAAAATAAAACAATTAAAAAAAAATCAAACCTACACATATTTGGTATCACCGCGTTCAGAATCGCCCGATCTATCAATAAAAACAAAGGATTAACCTGACCACTAAATGGCGTAGCGAGAAAAAAAATCAAAACGCCAAAATTACGGTTTTTTGGTCGCCGCGACATTGCATTAAA
Source organism: Ranitomeya variabilis (assembly GCF_051348905.1). Classification (NCBI taxonomy): domain Eukaryota; kingdom Metazoa; phylum Chordata; class Amphibia; order Anura; family Dendrobatidae; genus Ranitomeya; species Ranitomeya variabilis. The sequence goes on from NC_135238.1 coordinate 189,322,027, forward strand.
GTGCAATAACGGGCGATCAAAGAACGTATCTACACCAAAATGGTATCATTAAAAATGACAGCTTGGCATGCAAAAAAGAAGCGCTTACCTGACCCCAGATCACGAAAATTGGAGACGCTACGGGTATCGGAAAATCGCACACTTTTTTTTTTTTTTTGCAAACTTTGGAATTTTTATCCACCACTTAGATAAAACATAAACTAGACATGTTAGGTGTCTATGAACTCGTAATGACCTGGAGAATCATAATGGCAGGTTAGTTTTAGCATTTAGTGAACCTAGCAAAAAAGCCAAACGAAAAACAAGTCTGAGATTGCACTTTTTTTTGCAATTTCATCACACTTGGAATTTTTTTCCCATTTTCTGTTACATGGCATGGTAAAACCAATGGTATCGTTCAAAAGTACATCTCGTCCCGCAAAAAATAAGCCCTCATATGGCCATATTGACTGAAAAATAAAAAAGTTATGGTTCTGGGAAGTAGGGGAGCGAAAAACAAAAACGAAAAAACGGAAAAAGCTCTGGGGGTGAAGGGGTTAAAATACTTTTTTCCTAATGTGTGTGTGTTTTATTAATCCTTTAATACTATTGGATTAATAACGGATAGGCGTCTTATTGACGCCTCTCCGTTATTAACCCGGCTTAATGTCACCTTACAATAGCAAGGTGACATTAACCCCTTATTACCCCATATCCCACCGCTACACCGGAGTGGGAAGATAGGGGCTAAGTGCCGGAATTGGCGCATCTTACAGATGCGCCATTTCTGGGGCGGCTGCGGACTGGTATTTGTAGCTGGGGGGAGGGCCAATATCCATGGCCCCTCTCTAGGCTATGAATATCAGCCCGCAGCTGTCTGCGTAGCCTTTCTGGCTATGAAATATAGGGGGACCCCACGTCATTTTTTTTGGGGGGTCCCCCTATTTTAATAGCCAGTAAAGGCTACGCAGACAGCTGCGGGCTGATATTCATAGCAGGCTATGTCATGGTTCCCTAATGGCAAGAGAACATAAATACAGACTAGCTCTTGGAAGATGGAATCTCGAGCTGACCGTGAGCTAAACCTATCGCACAACTAGCAGTGGCCGGGTAGCGTGCCTACGTTTTTATCCCTAGACGCCCAGCGCCAGCCGGAGGACTAAATAACCCTAGCAGAGGAAAGTACAGACCTGGCTTACCTCTAGAGAAATTTTTCCCCAAAGGCAGACAGAAGCCCCCCACATATATTGTCGGTGAATGCAGAGGAAATTGACAAACGTAGTATGATGATAGGTTCAGCAAAGGGAGGTCCGCTTACTAGATAGAAGAAGACAGAAAAGGGAACTTCACGGTCAACTGAAAACCCTTACAAAAAAACATCCTGAAATTACTTTAAGACTCTAATATCAACTCATGATACCAGAGTGGCAATTTCAGCTCACAAGAGCTTCCAGCCACAGAAATAATCAATCTCTGAGAACTGGAACAAAAATGCAAACAAACATAGGACAAAAGTCCAACTTAGCTGATAGTTGACTAGTAGCAGGAACATGCAACAGAAAGGCTTCTGGTTACATTGATGGCCGGCATAGGAATGACTGAGGAGCAAGGCTAAATAGAAAACTCCCACATCCTGATGGAAACAGGTGAACAGAGAAGGTGAAGCACACAAGTCCAGTACCACCAGTGACCACCGGAGGAGCCCAAAAACCAAATTCACAACAGTACCCCCCCCTCAAGGAGGGGGCACCGAACCCTCACAAGAACCACCAGGACGATCAGGATGAGCCCTATGAAATGCACGGACCAAATCGGAGGCATGAACATCAGAGGCTGTCACCCAAGAATTATCCTCCTGACCGTAGCCCTTCCACTTGACCAGATACTGAAGTTTCCATCTGGAAACACGGGAGTCCAAGATCTTCTCCACTACGTACTCCAACTCACCCTCAACCAACACCGGAGCAGGAGGCTCAACGGAAGGCACAACCGGTACCTCATACCTGCGCAATAATGACCGATGGAAGACATTATGAATAGAAAAAGATGCAGGAAGGTCCAAACGAAAGGACACAGGGTTAAGAATCTCCAATATCTTGTACGGGCCGATGAACTGAGGCTTAAACTTGGGAGAAGAAACCCTCATAGGGACAAAACGAGAAGACAACCACACCAAGTCCCCAACACTAAGACGAGGACCAACACGACGACGGCGGTTAGCAAAATGCTGAGTCTTCTCCTGGGACAACTCCAAATTGTCCATCACCTGCCCCCAAATCTGATGCAACCTCTCCACCACAGCATCCACTCCAGGACAATCCGAAGACTCCACCTGACCGGAAGAAAAACGAGGATGAAACCCCGAATTACAGAAAAAAGGAGAAACCAAGGTGGCAGAACTAGCCCGATTATTGAGGGCAAACTCCGCCAACGGCAAAAAGGCAACCCAATCATCCTGATCCGCAGACACAAAACACCTCAAATAAGTCTCCAAGGTCTGATTAGTTCGCTCGGTCTGGCCATTAGTCTGAGGATGGAAAGCAGACGAAAAAGACAAATCAATGCCCATCCTAGCACAGAACGCCCGCCAAAATCTAGACACGAATCGAGTCCCCCTGTCAGAAACGATATTCTCCGGAATACCATGCAAGCGAACCACATTCTGAAAAAACAGAGGAACCAACTCGGATGAGGAAGGCAATTTAGGCAAGGGAACCAAATGGACCATCTTAGAGAAACGGTCACACACCACCCAGATGACAGACATTTTCTGAGAAACAGGGAGATCAGAAATAAAATCCATCGAGATGTGAGTCCAAGGCCTCTTCGGAATAGGCAAGGATAACAACAATCCACTAGCCCGAGAACAACAAGGCTTGGCCCGAGCACAAACATCACAAGACTGCACAAAACCTCGCACATCTCGCGACAGGGAAGGCCACCAGAAGGACCTAGCCACCAAATCCCTGGTACCAAAGATTCCAGGATGACCTGCCAATGCAGAAGAATGGACCTCCGAGATGACTCTACTGGTCCAATCATCAGGAACAAACAGTCTACCAGGCGGGCAACGATCAGGTCTATCCGCCTGAAACTCCTGCAAGGCCCGTCGCAGGTCTGGGGAGACAGCAGACAATATCACTCCCTCCCTAAGGATACCTGTAGGTTCAGAATTACCAGGGGAATCAGGCTCAAAACTCCTAGAAAGGGCATCCGCCTTCACATTCTTGGAACCCGGTAGGTAAGAAACCACAAAATTAAATCGAGAGAAAAATAACGACCAGCGCGCCTGTCTAGGATTCAGGCGCCTGGCAGACTCAAGATAAATCAAATTCTTGTGGTCGGTCAATACCACCACCTGATGTCTAGCCCCCTCTAGCCAATGACGCCACTCCTCAAAAGCCCACTTCATAGCCAAGAGCTCCCGATTACCAATATCGTAATTTCGCTCGGCGGGCGAAAATTTTCGAGAAAAGAACGCACAAGGTCTCATCACGGAGCAGTCGGAGCTTTTCTGCGACAAAACCGCCCCAGCTCCGATTTCAGAAGCGTCGACCTCAACCTGAAAAGGAAGAGCAACATCAGGCTGACGCAACACAGGGGCGGAAGAAAAGCGGCGCTTAAGCTCCCGAAAGGCTTCCACAGCAGCAGGGGACCAATCAGCAACATCAGCACCCTTTTTAGTCAAATCAGTCAACGGTTTAGCAACATCAGAAAAACCAGTTATAAATCGACGATAAAAATTAGCAAAGCCCAAAAATTTCTGAAGGCTCTTAAGAGAAGAGGGTTGCGTCCAATCACAAATAGCCTGAACCTTGACAGGATCCATCTCAATGGAAGAGGGGGAAAAAATGTACCCCAAAAAAGAGATCTTTTGAACCCCAAACACACACTTAGAACCCTTCACACACAAGGAATTAGACCGCAAAACCTGAAAAACCCTCCTGACCTGTTGGACATGAGAGTCCCAGTCATCCGAAAAAATCAAAATATCATCAAGATACACAATCATAAATTTATCCAAATATTCACGGAAAATGTCATGCATAAAGGACTGAAAGACTGAAGGGGCATTTGAAAGACCAAAAGGCATTACTAAATACTCAAAGTGGCCCTCGGGCGTATTAAATGCAGTTTTCCACTCATCCCCCTGCTTAATTCGCACTAAATTATACGCCCCACGAAGATCAATCTTAGAGAACCACTTGGCCCCCTTTATTCGAGCAAACAAATCAGTCAGTAGTGGCAAAGGATACTGATATTTAACCGTGATTTTATTCAAAAGCCGATAATCAATACATGGCCTCAAGGAGCCATCTTTTTTAGATACAAAGAAAAAACCGGCTCCTAAGGGAGATGATGAAGGACGAATATGTCCCTTTTCCAAGGACTCTTTAATATATTCACGCATAGCAGCATGTTCAGGCACAGATAGATTAAATAAACGACCCTTAGGGAATTTACTGCCCGGAATCAAATCTATGGTACAATCGCAATCTCTGTGCGGAGGTAGTGAACCAAGCTTAGGCTCCTCAAAAATGTCACGATAATCAGATAAAAATTCCGGAATCTCAGAGGGAATAGATGACGAAATGGAAACCAAAGGTACGTCCCCATGAGCCCCCTGACATCCCCAGCTTAACACAGACATAGCTTTCCAGTCGAGGACTGGGTTATGAGATTGCAGCCATGGCAATCCAAGCACCAACACATCATGTAGATTAAACAACACAAGGAAGCGAATAATCTCCTGGTGGTCCGGATTAATACGCATAGTTACTTGTGTCCAGTATTGTGGTTTATTACTAGCCAATGGCGTGGAGTCAATACCCTTCAGAGGTATAGGAACTTCCAGAGGCTCTAAATCATACCCACAGCGCTTGGCAAAGGACCAATCCATCAGACTCAAAGCGGCGCCAGAGTCGACATAGGCGTCCGCGGTAATTGATGATAAAGAACAAATCAGGGTCACAGACAGAATAAACTTAGACTGTAAAGTGCCAATTGAAACAGACTTATCAACCTTCTTAGTACGTTTAGAGCATGCTGATATAACATGAGTTGAATCACCACAATAGAAGCACAACCCATTTTTTCGCCTAAAATTCTGCCGTTCGCTTCTGGACAGAATTCTATCACATTGCATATTCTCTGGCGCCTTCTCAGTAGACACCGCCAAATGGTGCACAGGTTTGCGCTCCCGCAAACGCCGATCAATCTGAATAGCCATTGTCATGGACTCATCCAGACCTGTAGGCACAGGGAACCCCACCATAACATCCTTTACGGCATCAGAGAGACCCTCTCTGAAATTCGCCGCCAGGGCGCACTCATTCCACTGAGTGAGCACAGACCATTTACGAAATTTTTGGCAGTATATTTCAGCTTCATCTTGCCCTTGAGACAGGGCCATCAAGGCTTTTTCAGCCTGAATCTCTAAATGAGGTTCCTCATAAAGCAACCCCAAGGCCAGAAAAAACGCATCCACATTGAGCAACGCAGGATCCCCTGGTGCCAATGCAAATGCCCAATCCTGAGGGTCGCCCCGGAGCAAGGAAATTACAATCCTGACCTGCTGTGCGGGATCTCCAGCGGAGCGAGATCTCAGAGACAAAAACAATTTACAATTATGTTTGAAATTCTGAAAGCGAGATCTATCCCCGGAGAAAAATTCAGGTAAAGGAATTCTAGGTTCAGATACAGGAGCATGAATAACAAAATCCTGCAAACTTTGAACCTTCGTAGCGAGATTATTCAAACCTGTAGCCAAACTCTGAGGATCCATTTTAATCAGGTGAGATCAGAGCCATTCAAGGATTAGAAGGAGAGAGAGACGAAGGCTGCAATATACACAGGGATGCTAGTGATTCAACTATAGAGCAAACTCTACCAAAAAAAAAAAAAAATTTCCTGCAGACTTCTTTTTCTCTCCTTTCTTCTGCCAATTATTTTAACCCTTGGCCGGCCATACTGTCATGGTTCCCTAATGGCAAGAGAACATAAATACAGACTAGCTCTTGGAAGATGGAATCTCGAGCTGACCGTGAGCTAAACCTATCGCACAACTAGCAGTGGCCGGGTAGCGTGCCTACGTTTTTATCCCTAGACGCCCAGCACCAGCCGGAGGACTAAATAACCCTAGCAGAGGAAAGTACAGACCTGGCTTACCTCTAGAGAAATTTTTCCCCAAAGGCAGACAGAAGCCTTCCACATATATTGTCGGTGAATGCAGAGGAAATTGACAAACGTAGTATGATGATAGGTTCAGCAAAGGGAGGTCCGCTTACTAGATAGAAGAAGACAGAAAAGGGAACTTCACGGTCAACTGAAAACCCTTACAAAAAACCATCCTGAAATTACTTTAAGACTCTAATATCAACTCATGATACCAGAGTGGCAATTTCAGCTCACAAGAGCTTCCAGCCACAGAAATAATCAATCACTGAGAACTGGAACAAAAATGCAAACAAACATAGGACAAAAGTCCAACTTAGCTGATAGTTGACTAGTAGCAGGAACATGCAACAGAAAGGCTTCTGGTTACATTGATGGCCGGCATAGGAATGACTGAGGAGCAAGGCTAAATAGAAAACTCCCACATCCTGATGGAAACAGGTGAACAGAGAAGGTGAAGCACACAAGTCCAGTACCACCAGTGACCACCGGAGGAGCCCAAAAACCAAATTCACAACAAGGCTACAAATATTGGCCCTCGGCTGTCGGCTTTCCCCCTCTGGCGCAGAAAATTTCGCGGGAGCCCACGCCATATTTTTTTTTCTTCGTTTTTTTTTAACTGAAACATATTGTTCATTAACCCCTTTCTGCCAGCTGACGGAATAGTACATTAGCTGGCATTATCCCCACGCTTTGAGGTGGGCTTCGGCGGTGAGCAACATGTCAGTTGTTTTCATTACAACAAAAAAAATTATGTTTTTTTGGTCGCCGCGACATTGCATCAAAATGCAATAATGGGCAATCAAAAGAACGTATCTGCACAAAAGTGGTATCATTAAAAACGTCAGCTCGGCGAGCAAAAAATTAGCCCTCACCCGACCCAATATCTCAGAAAATATAGAAGCTACGGGTATCGGAAAACGGCGCAATTATTTTATTTCTTTTTAGCAAAGTTTTGAATTTTTTTTTACCACTTAGATAAAAAATAATCTACACGTGTTTGGTGTCTATGAACTCGTAATGACCTGGAAAATCATAATGGCAGGTCAATTTTATGCTATGTGCACACGTTGCAGATTTGGGTTCCGCATTTTCTGCACAAAATCTGCATCTCCTTGCTGAAAACGCAGCTGCGTTTTTTATGCATTTTTTTCACGTTTTTTTCATATTTTTTGCGTGGTTTTCATGCGGGTTTTTTGTGTGGTTTTGCTGCAGTATTTGGTGCGGTTTTTTGCGTGGTTTTGATTCAGGTTTTTGATGCTTTTTTATGCAGTTTTTGGTGAAGTTTTGATGCAGTTTTTGATTCAGTTTTGATACAGTTTTTGGTGCGGTTATGATGCAGTTTTTGGTGCGGTTTTGATGCAGTTTTTGGTGCGGTTTTGATGCTGTTTTTGGTGCGGTTTTGATTCAGTTTTTGGTGCAGTTTTGATGCAGTATTTGGTGTGGTTTTGATGCAGTATTTGGTGCTGTTTTGATGCAGTTTTTGGTGCGGTTATGATGCAGTATTTGGTGCGGTTTTGATGCTGTTGTTGGTGCGGTTTTGATGCTGTTTTTGGTGCCGTTTTGCTGCAGTTTTTGATACAGTTCTTGGTGAGGGTTTGATGCATTTTTGGTGCATTTTTGATGCAATATTTGGAGCAGTTTTGATGCAGTTTTTGGTGCGGTTTTTGCGCGGTTTTGATTCAGTTTTTGCTGCAGTATTTGGTGCTTTTTTGCGTGGTTTTGAATCAGGTTTTTGATGCTTTTTTATGCAGTTTTTGGCGAACTTTTGATGCAGTATTTGGTGCGGTTTTGATGCAGTATTTGGTGTGGTTTTGATGCAGTGTTTGGTGCGGTTTTGAAGCAGTTTTTTGTGCGTTTAGGCCATGTGCCCACGCTGCGGATTTCGCTGCGGAATTTTCTGCAGCGGATTTGATAAATCCGCAGTGCAAAACCGCTGTGGTTATTACTGCGGATTTATCGCGGTTTCTATAGCGGTTTCCGCTGCGGATTTACACCTGCAGTTTTCTATTGGAGCAGGTTTAAACCCGCAGCGCAATCCGCACAAAGAAATGACATGCTGCGGAATATAAACCGATGCGTTTCCGCTCGTTTTTTCCGCAGCATGTACACTGCGGAATTCATTTCCCATAGGTTTATATTGTACTGTAAACTCATGGGAAACCACTGCGGGCCCGCAGCTGCGGAAACGCTGCGGTTCCGCAGCAAAATCCGCAGCGTGTGCACATACCCTTATGATGCCGTTTTTGGTGCGGTTTTGATGCAGTTTTTGGTGCGGTTTTGATGCGGTTTTGATGCAGTTTTTTGGTGCGGTTTTGATGCTGTTGTTGGTGGGGTTTTGATACAGTTTTTGGTGCAGTTTTGATGCTGTTGTTGGTGCGGTTTTGATGCAGTTTTTGCTGCAGTTTTGATGCAGTTTTTTGTGGAGTTTTTTCGCGCTTTTGATGCATTTTTTAATTTTTTTTGGTGCGGTTTTTGCGTGTTTTTTGTGCGTTTTTGTATGCATTTTTGAAAGCTAAATAAAGATGTATTATTGAACAAAAAAAAGATTTGTGATGTCATTATTGTCCAACCTCCTCTTTTACATTTGTCCAACCCACACTCAATTACACACAGATAGATAGACATATAGATGATAGATGAAATGGATAGACAGAGCTACATATAGATAGATCTATAGATGCATACATCTATCTATTCCTATATCTATCTATAGATATATCTGGATAGATATCTATTGATAGATGTATGGATAGTGTAGGGTGCGTGTCCACTGTCCAGATTACATCCAAATTAGCTGCAAATTGGATGCTGCGTACTTGTAGTCCCATCAGATGATGCCTGCACACACCCCAAAAGACCCCCCGCACAGCCCCGCACACACCCGAACAGTCCCGCACACACCCGAACAGTCCCGCAGACCCCGTCCGCACACACATACACGCACACCATCACCGCCCACACACTTCCCTCCTCCCGAACTGCAGCGTTTCTCAGACCCACATCCGCATCTAAACTGCAGCTCTTTTTTACATCTGCGGTTTTGCTGCAGATGTGCCCGACTCAATGAAAGTCTATGGGTACAGAAACGCTGCAGTTTGGCAAAAAAAGAAGTGATATGCTGCTGAAAAAAAAAAGCTGCGTTTCGGTGTGTCTTTTTCCGCAGCATGTGCACAACAAGTCTGCTGCTCCCATAGACTTACATTGGTTGAGCACTACACTGCGGATTTGATGCAACTCTGGGCAGCAAAAAACCCTGCGGATCTGCAATCAAATCCGCAACGTGTGCACAGCCTTAGCATTTAGTGAACCTAGCAAAAAAGCCAAGCAAAAAACAAGTGTGGGATTGCACTTTTTTTGCAATTTCATCGCACTTTGACTTTTTTTTCACATTTTCTGTTACACGACATGGTAAAACCAATGGTGTCGTTCAAAAGTAGAACTTGTCCCGCAAAAGATAAGCCCTCACATGGCCATATTGATGGAAACATTATGGCTCTGGAAAGAAGGGGAGAGATAAACGAAAAAAGCTCCAGGGGTGAAGGGGGTTTAGAAACATGGATATGGACATATCTATGGAAATAGACATAGATATATAGATATATCTGTATGTATCTATCTATCCATCCTATATCTCTGTATCTATCTATCTATCTATAATAATAATTTTTATTTATATAGCGCCAACATATTCCGCAGCGCTTTACAACTTATAGAGGGGACTTGTACAGACAATAGACATTACAGCATAACAGAAATCACAGTTCAAAACAGATACCAGGAGGAATGAGGGCCCTGCTCGCAAGCTTACAAACTATGAGGAAAAGGGGAGACACGAGAGGTGGATGGTAACAATTGCTTTAGTTGTTCGGACCAGCCATAGTGTAAGGCTCGGGTGTTCATGTAAAGCTGCATGAACCAGTTAACTGCCTAAGTATGTAGCAGTACAGACACAGAGGGCTATTAACTGCATAAAGTGTATGAGAACATGATGAGAGGAACCTGATAATGTTTATTTTTATTTATTTATTTTTTTTATTTTTTTTAGGCCACACAGGGATAGTTAGGTTAATGCGTTGAGGCGGTAGGCCAGTCTGAACAAATGCGTTTTTAGGGCACGCTTAAAACTGTGGGGATTGGGGATTAATCGTATTAACCTGGGTAGTGCATTCCAAAGAATTGGCGCAGCACGTGTAAAGTCTTGGAGACGAGAATGGGAGGTTCTGATTATTGAGGATGCTAACCTGAGGTCATTAGCGGAGCGGAGGGCACGGGTAGGGTGGTAGACTGAGACCAGAGAGGAGATGTAGGGTGGTGCTGAGCCATGGAGTGCTTTGTGGATGAGGGTAGTAGTTTTGTACTGGATTCTGGAGTAGATGGGTAGCCAGTGTAATGACTGGCACAAGGTAGAGGCATCGGTGTAATGGTTGGTGAGGCATATGATCCCGGCAGCAGCATTCAGGACAGATTGGAGCGGGGAGAGTTTGGTAAGAGGGAGGCCGATTAGTAGAGAGTTACAATAGTCCAGACGAGAATGAATAAGTGAGACAGTAAGAGTTTTTGCAGAGTCGAAAGTAAAAAAAGGGCGAATTCTAGAAATGTTTTTGAGATGCAGATAGGAAGAGCGAGCCAGTGATCGGATGTGGGGGATGAATGAAAGCTCGGAATCAAGGATGACCCCAAGGCAGCGGGCATGTTGCTTTGGAGTAATGGTGGAACCGCACACGGAGATGGCAATGTCAGGCAAAGGTAGGTTAGTAGAGGGAGAGAACACGAGGAGTTCAGTTTTTGACAGGTTCAGTTTCAGATAGAGGGAGGACATGATGTTAGAGAGAGACATCTGTGTGTAATGGAGTGTGCGTTGGACAAATGTAAAAGAGGAGGTTGGACAGAAATGACATCACAAATCTTTTTGAAGCTAGAGGAGGTTCCTGCTTAGTGGCAGTGCAATGCATCATGGAACTTGTAGTATTAGAGCACAATAACTCAGGAGAAAGGAAGTTGTCGATTAACCCCATGAGAGCTAGATCCAGCACTGAAGATGTGCTGCTACAGCATGATAAAAGGTAATATTGCTAAAATAAAGACAGTGGATGTTTTCAGTAGCACATAATTGCAAGATTTATGAAAAAAAAAAAATTATTGTAGTGGACAACTTATTTAAGTCTGAAGTTCCAGCCTGGACTCACCGGACTCAAGTTAGTCTGCAGTTAGCTATTAGTTATTAGCTATTCGATTTTCATGTATGGCAGTTAGCTGTTAGTTATTAGTTAGCTATTCGATTTTCATATATGGCAGTTAGCTATTTGTTATTAGTTAGCTATTCGATTTTCATGTATGGTTAATTATACATAGAGTGGATATTGTTTGGGTAAAATTTTGATCAGTACTTTGAGATGTTTATTTTGACTACTTGTGGTTAGGGTTGAGCGAAACGGGTCGATCATTTTCAAAAGTCGCCGACTTTTGGCTAAGTCGGCGTCTCATGAAACCCGATCCGACCCCTGTGCTTGTCGGCCATGCGGTACGCGACTTTCGCGCCAAAGTCGCGTTTCAATGACGCGAAAAGCGCCATTTCTCAGCCAATGAAGGTGAACGCAGAGTGTGGGCAGCGTGATGACATAGATCCTGGTCCCCACCATCTTAGAGAAGGGCATTGCAGTGATTGGCTTGCTGTCTGCGGCGTCACAGGGGCTATAAAGGGGCGTTCCCGCCGACCGCCATCTCACTGCTGCTGATCTGAGCTTAGGGACAGGTTGCTGCCGCTTCGTCAGAAGCAGGGAGAGCGTTAGGCAGGGTCCACTAACCACCAAACCGCTTGTGCTGCAGCGATTTCCACTGTCCAACACCACCTTCGGTGTGCAGGGACTGTGGAAGCTATTTTTTTTTTTTTTTCCCCTCAGCGCTGTAGCTCATTGGGCTGCCGTAGAAGGCTCCGTGATAGCTGTATTGCTGTGTGTACGCCACTGTGGAAACCAACTGCTTTTTTCAAAGCACATATCCTCTTGTTCCTTCCTTTCTGCACAGCTATCTTTTTTGTTTGTCCACACTTTTTATTTAATTTGTGCATCAGTCCACTCCTATTGCTGCCTGCCATACCTGGCTTAATTACTGCAGGGAGATAGTAATTGTAGGACAGTCCCTGTTTTTTTTTTGTTTTTTTTGTGGGAGATTAAGATTGGCATTTCTGCTACAGTGCCATCCCTGTGTGTGCCATCTCTCACTGAGTGGGCCATAGAAAGCCTATTTATTTTTTCCGTGATTTGTGTTCTAAATTCTACCTCAACACAAAAACACTACATCAATCAGTGGGAGAAAAATATTGGCCTCAGTCAGGGCTTGTGTGCCACTGCTGTGTGTGCTATCTCTCATTCAGTGGGCTATAGAAAGCCTATTTATTTATTATTTTTTTTAATATTATTTGGTTTCTAAAGTCTCCCTGAAAAAAAAAAAACCTAAAAAAACAGTGGGAGAGTAATATTGCCCTTTCAGCTTGTGTGCCAGTCTTGACTCCTGGGTGTGCCACCTCTCTCCCTCTCATTCAGTGGGCCATAGAAAGCCTATTTATTTTTTTTGTAAAATATTATTGGGTTTCTAAAGTCTCCCTTAAAGAACAAAAAATACATAAAAAAACAGTGGGAGAGTAATATTGCCCTTTCAGCTTGTGTGCCAGTCTTGACTCCTGGGTGTGCCACCTCTCTCCCTCTCATTCAGTGGGCCATAGAAAGCCTATCTATTTTTTTAAAAAAATATTATTGGGTTTCTAAAGTCTCCCTTAAAAAACAAAAAATACATAAAAAAACAGTGGGAGAGTAATATTGCCCTTTCAGCTTGTGTGCCAGTCTTGACTCCTGGGTGTGCCACCTCTCTCTCATTCAGTGGGCCATAGAAAGCATTTTTTTTTCTTTGATTTGTGTTCTAAAATCTACCTCAACACAAAAACACTACATCAATCAGTGGGAGAAAAATATTGGCCTCAGTCAGGGCTTGTGTGCCACTGCTGTGTGTGCTATCTCTCATTCAGTGGGCTATAGAAAGCCTATTTATTTTAATTTTTTTTTTAATATTATTTGGTTTCTAAAGTCTCCCTGAAAAAACAAAAAATACCTAAAAAAACAGTGGGAGAGTAATATTGCCCTTTCAGCTTGTGTGCCAGTCTTGACTCCTGGGTGTGCCACCTCTCTCTCTCATTCAGTGGGCCATAGAAAGGCTATTTATTTTTTTTGTTTTTTTAATATTATTTGGTTTCTAAAGTCTCCCTGAAAAAACAAAAAATACCTAAAAAAAACAGTGGGAGAGTAATATTGCCCTTTCAGCTTGTGTGCCAGTCTTGACTCCTGGGTGTGCCACCTTTCTCTCTCATTCAGTGGGCCATAGAAAGGCTATTTATTTATTTATTTTTTTTAAATATTATTTGGTTTCTAAAGTCTCCCTGAAAATAAAAATAAAAAAACAGTGGGAGAGTAATATTGCCCTTTCAGCTTGTGTGCCAGTTTTGACTCCTGGGTGTGCCACCTTTCTCTCTCGTTCAGTGGGCCATAGAAAGGCTATTTATTTTTTTATTTTTTTTTTATATTATTTGGTTTCTAAAGTCTCCCTGAAAATAAAAATAAAAAAACAGTGGGAGAGTAATATTGCCCTTTCAGCTTGTGTGCCAGTTTTGACTCCTGGGTGTGCCACCTTTCTCTCTCGTTCAGTGGGCCATAGAAAGGCTATTTATTTTTTTATTTTTTTTTTATATTATTTGGTTTCTAAAGTCTCCCTGAAAATAAAAATAAAAAAACAGTGGGAGAGTAATATTGCCCTTTCAGCTTGTGTGCCAGTTTTGACTCCTGGGTGTGCCACCTTTCTCTCTCGTTCAGTGGGCCATAGAAAGGCTATTTATTTTTTTATTTTTTTTTTATATTATTTGGTTTCTAAAGTCTCCCTGAAAATAAAAATAAAAAAACAGTGGGAGAGTAATATTGCCCTTTCAGCTTGTGCGCCAGTCTTGACTCCTGGGTGTGCCACCTCTCTCTCTCATTCAGTGGGCCATAGAAAGGCTATTTATTTTTTTGTTTTTTTTAATATTATTTGGTTTCTAAAGTCTCCCTGAAAAAAAAAAAAACATAAAAAAAACAGTGGGAGAGTAATATTGCCCTTTCAGCTTGTGCGCCAGTCTTGACTCCTGGGTGTGCCACCTTTCTCTCTCATTCAGTGGGCCATAGAAAGGCTATTTATTTTTTTTGTTTTTTTAATATTATTTGGTTTCTAAAGTCTCCCTGAAAAAAAAAAAAAAAAAACAGTGGGAGAGTAATATTGCCCTTTCAGCTTGTGCGCCAGTCTTGACTCCTGGGTGTGCCACCTTTCTCTCTCATTCAGTGGGCCATAGAAAGGCTATTTATTTTTTTTGTTTTTTTAATATTATTTGGTTTCTAAAGTCTCCCTGAAAATAAAAATAAAAAAACAGTGGGAGAGTAATATTGCCCTTTCAGCTTGTGTGCCAGTTTTGACTCCTGGGTGTGCCACCTTTCTCTCTCGTTCAGTGGGCCATAGAAAGGCTATTTATTTTTTTATTTTTTTTTTATATTATTTGGTTTCTAAAGTCTCCCTGAAAATAAAAATAAAAAAACAGTGGGAGAGTAATATTGCCCTTTCAGCTTGTGTGCCAGTTTTGACTCCTGGGTGTGCCACCTCTCTCTCTCATTCAGTGGGCCATAGAAAGGCTATTTATTTTTTTGTTTTTTTTAATATTATTTGGTTTCTAAAGTCTCCCTGAAAAAAAAAAAAACATAAAAAAAACAGTGGGAGAGTAATATTGCCCTTTCAGCTTGTGCGCCAGTCTTGACTCCTGGGTGTGCCACCTTTCTCTCTCATTCAGTGGGCCATAGAAAGGCTATTTATTTTTTTTGTTTTTTTAATATTATTTGGTTTCTAAAGTCTCCCTGAAAAAAAAAAAAAAAAAACAGTGGGAGAGTAATATTGCCCTTTCAGCTTGTGCGCCAGTCTTGACTCCTGGGTGTGCCACCTTTCTCTCTCATTCAGTGGGCCATAGAAAGGCTATTTATTTTTTTTGTTTTTTTAATATTATTTGGTTTCTAAAGTCTCCCTGAAAATAAAAATAAAAAAACAGTGGGAGAGTAATATTGCCCTTTCAGCTTGTGTGCCAGTTTTGACTCCTGGGTGTGCCACCTTTCTCTCTCGTTCAGTGGGCCATAGAAAGGCTATTTATTTTTTTATTTTTTTTTTATATTATTTGGTTTCTAAAGTCTCCCTGAAAATAAAAATAAAAAAACAGTGGGAGAGTAATATTGCCCTTTCAGCTTGTGTGCCAGTTTTGACTCCTGGGTGTGCCACCTCTCTCTCTCATTCAGTGGGCCATAGAAAGGCTATTTATTTTTTTGTTTTTTTTAATATTATTTGGTTTCTAAAGTCTCCCTGAAAAAAAAAAAAACATAAAAAAAACAGTGGGAGAGTAATATTGCCCTTTCAGCTTGTGCGCCAGTCTTGACTCCTGGGTGTGCCACCTTTCTCTCTCATTCAGTGGGCCATAGAAAGGCTATTTATTTTTTTTGTTTTTTTAATATTATTTGGTTTCTAAAGTCTCCCTGAAAAAAAAAAAAAAAAAACAGTGGGAGAGTAATATTGCCCTTTCAGCTTGTGCGCCAGTCTTGACTCCTGGGTGTGCCACCTTTCTCTCTCATTCAGTGGGCCATAGAAAGGCTATTTATTTTTTTTTGTTTTTTTAATATTATTTGGTTTCTAAAGTCTCCCTGAAAAAAAAAAAAAAAAAAACAGTGGGAGAGTAATATTGCCCTTTCAGCTTGTGCGCCAGTCTTGACTCCTGGGTGTGCCACCTTTCTCTCTCATTCAGTGGGCCATAGAAAGGCTATTTATTTTTTTTGTTTTTTTAATATTATTTGGTTTCTAAAGTCTCCCTGAAAATAAAAAAAAAAAAACAGTGGGAGAGTAATATTGCCCTTTCAGCTTGTGCGCCAGTCTTGACTCCTGGGTGTGCCACCTTTCTCTCTCGTTCAGTGGGCCATAGAAAGGCTATTTATTTTTTTTTTTTTTTTAATATTATTTGGTTTCTAAAGTCTCCCTGAAAATAAAAATAAAAAAACAGTGGGAGAGTAATATTGCCCTTTCAGCTTGTGTGCCAGTCTTGACTCCTGGGTGTGCCACCTCTCTCTCTAATTGTGGGCCATAGAAAGCCTTTAAATTTTTTTCCTTCATTTGTGTTTTAAAATCTACCTCAACACAAAAACACTACATCAGTCAGTGGGAGAAAAATATTGGCCTCTGTCAGGGCTTGTGTGCCACTCCTGTGCGTGCCATCTCTCATTCAGTGGGCCATAGAAAGGCTTTTTTTTTTTTTTTTTAAATATTCTTGGGTTTCTAAAGTCTCCCTGAGAAAAAAAAATAATAATTAGGTGGGAGATTAACATTGACAATAGTGCTTGAGTGACAGTCCTGCGTGTGTGTCATCTCTGTGATTTGGTGCCACAGAAAACAGAGTGTGTAACATTGTGCCTGATTTTCGTTGTGGTCTCACCAACCTGTTAAGGGATATAGAAATCATACTGAAGTTATAGCTCACCGTGTAAGTTGTTTGACAGCAACAAATAAAGTTACTTTGGTTAAGATTTTAAAACAATGAGGAAGTCTGGTGCAAGAGGTCGTCGTGGGCGTTCATTGTCAGCTGGTAATGATGGTAGTGGTAGTGGAGCATCAGGTGGTCGTGGGGATAAAAATATTCCACCTAAGTCTGGAGCTGTGGAGCCAGTTTCGTCGTCAGGCTACACAAGGCCTCGAACGCTCTCTTTTCTGGGAGTAGGAAAACCGCTTTTAAAGGCGGAGCAGCAACAGCAAGTTTTGGCTTACATTGCAGACTCAGCCTCTAGCTCTTTTGCCTCCTCTTCAGAAACTGGTAAATGTAAAAGCAGCGCGTCGCTTGTGGATGTTCACGGTCAGGGACAAGTCGCTTCCTTGTCCTCCTCAGCAAAAACTACAACAAGAGAGAAGGATGCAGCAGGCGACACAACGGGTCAATCCATGGAGCTCTTTACACATACCGTCCCTGGCTTAGAAAGTGAAACATTTAACAGGCCATGCCCATTACAAGTAGATTCTGACATGGAGTGCACTGATGCACAGCCACAGCCAGAGTACTATGCTGCTCCTTTGACTCAGACCACCACATTGCCCTCTCAGGGTACAGATCCACAATCAGACCCTGATGAGACTATGTTGCCCCGCCACGAACGCTATACCACCGACCGACACAGTGACACAGACGAAGTTGCACACGAGCTCGAAGAGGAGGTAATAGATGACCCAGTTGTTGACCCCGATTGGCAGCCATTGGGGGAACAGGGTGCAGGCAGCAGTAGTTCAGAAGCGGAGGTGGAGGAGGGGCCGCAGCAGGCATCAACATCGCAACAGGTTCCATCTGCCGGGCCCGTATCTGGCCCAAAACGCGTGTCAAAGCCAAAACCTGTTGGAGGACAGCGTGGCCATCCGGTTAAAGCTCAGTCTGCAATCCCTGAAAAGGGATCCGAGTCTAGGAAGAGTGCAGTCTGGCATTTTTTTAAACAACATCCAACTGATCAGCGCAAAGTCATCTGTCAAAAATGTTCAACTAGCTTAAGCAGAGGTCAGAATCTGAAAAGTCTAAATACTAGTTGCATGCATAGACACTTAACCACCATGCATTTTCAAGCCTGGACTAACTACCAAACGTCCCTTAAGGTTGTAGCACCCTCGGCCAATGAAGCTAGTCAGCAACGCAACATCCCTTCCGTCACTGTAAGGCCACCATTTTCCGCACCACCGGCAGTATCTGTGCAGGTTTCTTTGCCAGCCAAAAGCAGTCAGGGTCAGGGAATCACCAGTTTTGTAGGAGGAAATATTGCATCTAGGGCACCGGCGGAAACAATACCGTCTCCAACCGTCTCTCAGTCTGCCATGTACACCGGCACACCCGAAAGTTCCACGATCTCCAGCTCTCCAGTCCAGCTCACCCTACATGAGACTCTGGTTAGAAAAAGGAAGTACTTATCCTCGCATCCGCGTACACAGGGTTTTAACGCCCACATAGCTAGACTAATCTCGTTAGAGATGATGCCCTACCGGTTAGTTGAAAGCGAAGCTTTCAAAGCCCTGATGGAGTACGCTGAACCACGATACGAGCTACCCAGTCGACACTTTTTTTCCAGAAAAGCCATCCCAGCCCTGCACCAGCATGTTAAACAGCGCATCGTCCATGCACTCAGGCAATCTGTGAGTACAAAGGTGCACCTGACTACAGATGCATGGACCAGTAGGCATGGCCAGGGACGTTATGTGTCCATCACGGCACACTGGGTGAATGTGGTGGATGCAGGGTCCACAGGCGACATCAATTTAGGGACAGTTGTGCCTAGCCCACGGTCTAGGAAACACTTGGCTGTAGGCGTTCGCACCCCCTCCTCCTCCTCCTCCTCCTCCTCGTCCTCCTGCAGAAGCTACAGCTCTTCCACAGAACGCAGTCTGCCAACCACTCCATCGGCAGATGACACTGTTGCACACCAGTTGTCCCATTATGGGCCAGCTACTGCCAAGCGTCAGCAGGCTGTATTGGCTATGAAGTGTTTGGGCGACAACAGACACACCGCGGAAGTTCTGTCCGAGTTCTTGCAACAAGAAACGCAGTCGTGGCTGGGCACAGTAGATCTTGAGGCAGGCAAGGTAGTGAGTGATAACGGAAGGAATTTCATGGCTGCCATCTCCCTTTCCCAACTGAAACACATTCCTTGCCTGGCTCACACCTTAAACCTGGTGGTGCAGTGCTTATTGAAAACTTATCCTGGGTTCTCCGACCTGCTCCTCAAAGTGCGTGCACTTTGCTCACATATCCGACGTTCGCCTGTACACGCCAGCCGTATGCAGACCTATCAGCGGTCTTTGAACCTTCCCCAGCATCGCCTAATCATAGACGTTGCAACAAGGTGGAACTCAACACTGCACATGCTTCAGAGACTGTGCGAACAGAGGCGTGCTGTTATTTATTTGTGGGAGGATACACGGGCAGGCAGTAGGATGGCAGACATGGAGTTGTCAGGTGTGCAGTGGTCTAAGATACAAGACATGTGTCAAGTCCTTCAGTGTTTTGAGGAATGCACACGGCTGGTTAGTGCAGACAACGCCGTAATAAGCATGAGCATCCCCCTAATGCGTCTGCTGATGCAAAGTTTGACGCACATAAAGGAGCAGGCATCTGCACCAGAGGAAGAGGAAAGCCTTGATGACAGTCAGCCATTGTCTGGTCAGGGCAGTGTACAGGACGAGGTAGCGGGCGAAGAGGAAGTGGAGGACGAGGAGGATGATGGGGATGAGTATATTTTTAATGCGGAACCTTTCCCGGGGGCACAGGAAATTGGTTACGTGTCACGGCCGGGTTCTGGTTTTTGGAGGGACACAAGTGACGTAGATTTGCCTGCAACTGCCCCTCAACCAATCACAACCGGAGATTTGACAACTGGAACTTTGGCCCACATGGCGGATTATGCCTTACGTATCCTAAAAAGGGACACACGCATTACGAAAATGATGAACGATGACGATTACTGGTTGGCCTGCCTCCTTGATCCACGCTATAAAGGCAAATTGCAAAATATTATGCCACATGAGAACTTGGAACTAATATTAGCAACCAAACAATCAACTCTTGTTGACCGTTTGCTTCAGGCATTCCCAGCACACAGCGCACGTGATCGTTCTCACACGAGCTCCAGGGGGCAGCAGACTAGGAGTGTTAGGGGTGCACACATCAGAAGTGGCGTTGGACAGAGGGGTTTTCTGACCAGGTTGTGGAGTGATTTTGCTATGACCGCAGACAGGACAGGTACTGCTGCATCAATTGAAAGTGACAGGAGACAACATTTGTCCAGTATGGTTACTAACTATTTTTCATCCCTTATCGATGTTCTCCCTCAACCGTCATTCCCATTTGATTACTGGGCCTCCAAATTAGACACCTGGCCAGAATTGGCAGAATATGCATTGCAGGAGCTTGCTTGCCCGGCAGCAAGTGTCCTATCAGAAAGAGTATTCAGTGCTGCAGGTTCAATATTAACCGAAAAAAGGACTCGTTTGGCTACCCAAAATGTTGACGATCTAACATTCATTAAAATGAACCACAACTGGATTTCGAAATCTTTTGCCCCACCTTGCCCGGCCGACACCTAGCTTTCCTATGAAAAGCTCTTGCCTGTGAATTACTTTTCTAATGTCTAATTTGCTGCAGCTGATTGTACAGCATACGACATGTTTACACCTCCCTAAATGGCCAAACTCCCCACACGGGGCCGTGGTATCGCGACTTGGCGCAAGCACCCGTGAGACTGCTGTTTGTCTGAAGAGGTGGGTGTGCTCGCTTTTGGTTGACGGCATTGCCACTGGGTCCCTCATAGTACAATGTAGTGTCTCTGGCGGTGGTGGTGCGCACCCAACGTCAGACACACCGTTGTAACATGAGGGGCCCTGGGGCGGTCCCGCCGGCCTCAAGAGAGTTCCCCCCTACCCCAGCTCAAAATGTGCTCTACCACGTGCAAAATTATGTCGCACAGCTCCACCAATCTTTAGTCTATTCGCTGACATCATTCAATGTCTGGCACTGACAATACAAATTTGTAGACATCTATGATGCAACTTAAAGTAGTCTGTGTCTGTGTCCTATATTGGCACCATTAAATAGTTACTGCCAAATTACTATGTCTGAAACTCAGTAGATGAGCCCACCCCTGTACCTAAGTATGCCACCTTTTTTTTTGTTTTGGTTGTTTTGCGAGACATTAACATCTATTTATATTTTGGGAGTACTGGGACAGACACTCCTTGCACTACTCCTCCACTCACCACCAAGCTGCCTGTGTATCCATGTAACCGCTGTAAAACTGCCATGAGCCTATTGTTTGTTATTTTAGGCCTTTGATAGCCTGTCTGCGGTCCCTACTTTAAATACTCCTCCACTCATCACCAGCTGCCTGCCCGTGTATCCATGTAACCGCTGTAAAACTGCCATGAGCCTATTGTTTGTTATTTTAGGCCTTTGATAGCCTGTGTGCGGTCCCTACTTTAAATACTCCTCCACTCATCACCAGCTGCCTGCCCGTGTATCCATGTAACCGCTGTAAAACTGCCATGAGCCTATTGTTTGTTATTTTAGGCCTTTGATAGCCTGTCTGCGGCCCCTACTTGCAATACTCCTCCACTCACCACCAAGCTGCCTGTGTATCCATGTAACCGCTGTAAAACTGCCATGAGCCTATTGTTTGTTATTTTAGGCCTTTGATAGCCTGTCTGCGGTCCCTACTTTAAATACTCCTCCACTCATCACCAGCTGCCTGCCCGTGTATCCATGTAACCGCTGTAAAACTGCCATGAGCCTATTGTTTGTTATTTTAGGCCTTTGATAGCCTGTGTGCGGTCCCTACTTTAAATACTCCTCCACTCATCACCAGCTGCCTGCCCGTGTATCCATGTAACCGCTGTAAAACTGCCATGAGCCTATTGTTTGTTATTTTAGGCCTTTGATAGCCTGTGTGCGGTCCCTACTTTAAATACTCCTCCACTCATCACCAGCTGCCTGCCCGTGTATCCATGTAACCGCTGTAAAACTGCCATGAGCCTATTGTTTGTTATTTTAGGCCTTTGATAGCCTGTGTGCGGTCCCTACTTTAAATACTCCTCCACTCATCACCAGCTGCCTGCCCGTGTATCCATGTAACCGCTGTAAAACTGCCATGAGCCTATTGTTTGTTATTTTAGGCCTTTGATAGCCTGTCTGCGGCCCCTACTTGCAATACTCCTCCACTCACCACCAAGCTGCCTGTGTATCCATGTAACCGCTGTAAAACTGCCATGAGCCTATTGTTTGTTATTTTAGGCCTTTGATAGCCTGTCTGCGGTCCCTACTTTAAATACTCCTCCACTCATCACTAGCTGCCTGCCCGTGTATCCATGTAACCGCTGTAAAACTGCCATGAGCCTATTGTTTGTTATTTTAGGCCTTTGATAGCCTGTCTGCGGTCCCTCCTTCCACTAGTCCTCCACTGGCCAGACCACTGCTGCCCGTGTACCCCTGGAACCAATTATAAAGTGCCTACAGCCAGCCCATTTTTTTATGTTAGGCCTTTGAAGCCTGTCTGCGGTCCCTCCTTCCACTAGTCCTCCACTGACCAGACCACTGCTGCCCATGTACCCCTGGAACCAATTATAAAGTGCCTACAGCCAGCCCATTTTTTTATGTTAGGCCTTTGAAGCCTGTCTGCGGTCCCTCCTTCCACTAGTCCTCCACTGACCAGACCACTGCTGCCCGTGTACCCCTGGAACCAATTATAAAGTGCCTACAGCCAGCCCATTTTTTTATGTTAGGCCTTTGAAGCCTGTCTGCGGTCCCTCCTTCCACTAGTCCTCCACTGACCAGACCACTGCTGCCCGTGTACCCCTGGAACCAATTATAAAGTGCCTACAGCCAGCCCATTTTTTTATGTTAGGCCTTTGAAGCCTGTCTGCGGTCCCTCCTTCCACTAGTCCTCCACTGACCAGACCACTGCTGCCCGTGTACCCCTGGAACCAATTATAAAGTGCCTACAGCCAGCCCATTTTTTTATGTTAGGCCTTTGAAGCCTGTCTGCGGTCCCTACTTTAAATACTCCTCCACTCACCACCAAGCTGCCTGCCCGTGTATCCATGTAACCGATGTAAAACTGCCATGAGCCTATTGTTTGTTATTTTAGGCCTTTGATAGCCTGTCTGCGGCCCCTACTTGCAATACTCCTCCACTCACCACCAAGCTGCCTGTGTATCCATGTAACCGCTGTAAAACTGCCATGAGCCTATTGTTTGTTATTTTAGGCCTTTGATAGCCTGTCTGCGGTCCCTACTTTAAATACTCCTCCACTCATCACTAGCTGCCTGCCCGTGTATCCATGTAACCGCTGTAAAACTGCCATGAGCCTATTGTTTGTTATTTTAGGCCTTTGATAGCCTGTCTGCGGTCCCTCCTTCCACTAGTCCTCCACTGGCCAGACCACTGCTGCCCGTGTACCCCTGGAACCAATTATAAAGTGCCTACAGCCAGCCCATTTTTTTATGTTAGGCCTTTGAAGCCTGTCTGCGGTCCCTCCTTCCACTAGTCCTCCACTGACCAGACCACTGCTGCCCATGTACCCCTGGAACCAATTATAAAGTGCCTACAGCCAGCCCATTTTTTTATGTTAGGCCTTTGAAGCCTGTCTGCGGTCCCTCCTTCCACTAGTCCTCCACTGACCAGACCACTGCTGCCCGTGTACCCCTGGAACCAATTATAAAGTGCCTACAGCCAGCCCATTTTTTTATGTTAGGCCTTTGAAGCCTGTCTGCGGTCCCTCCTTCCACTAGTCCTCCACTGACCAGACCACTGCTGCCCGTGTACCCCTGGAACCAATTATAAAGTGCCTACAGCCAGCCCATTTTTTTATGTTAGGCCTTTGAAGCCTGTCTGCGGTCCCTCCTTCCACTAGTCCTCCACTGACCAGACCACTGCTGCCCGTGTACCCCTGGAACCAATTATAAAGTGCCTACAGCCAGCCCATTTTTTTATGTTAGGCCTTTGAAGCCTGTCTGCGGTCCCTACTTTAAATACTCCTCCACTCACCACCAAGCTGCCTGCCCGTGTATCCATGTAACCGATGTAAAACTGCCATGAGCCTATTGTTTGTTATTTTAGGCCTTTGATAGCCTGTCTGCGGCCCCTACTTGCAATACTCCTCCACTGACCACAATGCTGCCTGGAGTGCCTGCCTGTGTATCCATGTAACCGATGTAAAACTGCCATGACTGCCTACTGTTTGTTATTTTAGGCCTTTGATAGCCTGTCTGCGGCCCCTACTTGCAATACTCCTCCACTGACCACAATGCTGCCTGGAGTGCCTGCCTGTGTATCCATGAAACCGATGTAAAACTGCCATGACTGCCTACTGTTTGTTATTTTAGGCCTTTGATAGCCTGTCTGCGGCCCCTACTTGCAATACTCCTCCACTGACCACAATGCTGCCTGGAGTGCCTGCCTGTGTATCCATGTAACCGATGTAAAACTGCCATGACTGCCTACTGTTTGTTATTTTAGGCCTTTGATAGCCTGTCTGCGGCCCCTACTTGCAATACTCCTCCACTGACCACAATGCTGCCTGGAGTGCCTGCCTGTGTATCCATGTAACCGATGTAAAACTGCCATGACTGCCTACTGTTTGTTATTTTAGGCCTTTGATAGCCTGTCTGCGGCCCCTACTTGCAATACTCCTCCACTGACCACAATGCTGCCTGGAGTGCCTGCCTGTGTATCCATGTAACCGATGTAAAACTGCCATGACTGCCTACTGTTTGTTATTTTAGGCCTTTGATAGCCTGTCTGCAGCCCCTACTTGCAATACTCCTCCACTGACCACACCAATGCTGCCCGTGTACCCCTGGAACCTATTTAAAAGTTCATAGAGCCTAGTTATATATTTTATTTACTATTAATAAGGCCATGATGGACTACGCTGTACCACGCTACAAGCTAACCAGTCGACACTTCTTTTGCGAGAAAAGCCATCCCAACCCTCCACCAGCATGTAGAAGACCGCATTGTCCATGCACTCTGGCAATCTGTGAGTACAAAGGTGCACCTGACAACAGACGCATGGACCTGTAGGCATGGCCACGGAAGATTACGTGTCCATTACGGCGCAATGGGTTAATGTGTTGGATGCATGGTCCACAGGGGACAGCCTACTAAGTCTGTCTGCAGTCCCTAATTCAAATTGTCCTCCACTGTCTAAATCGGAGCTTCCACCTTCTGGCTTTCGGCCTATAGTATCAGAAATTAAACTGCATTTGGCCTTCAACTTTGGTTAGGGCCTACTACCGGCTTCTGCCCCTCCCTGGTGTTGCCCTCAACTAAATAAAGCTGAGCTTCAACCTTCTGCTCCAAATTACCATTTTAAAAAATGCAATAGGCTTTTCCGGCCTACTAAAGGTGTCTGTCTGTGTGCCCCTGCCTGGTGTTGTCCTCAACTGAATAAAGCTGAGCTTCAACCTTCTGCTCCAAATTACCATTTTAAAAAATGCAATAGGCTTTTCCGGCCTACTAAAGGTGTCTGTCTGTGTGCCCCTGCCTGGTGTTGTCCTCAACTGAATAAAGCTGAGCTTCAACCTTCTGCTCCAAATTACCATTTTAAAAAATGCAATAGGCTTTTCCGGCCTACTAAAGGTGTCTGTCTGTGTGCCCCTGCCTGGTGTTGTCCTCAACTGAATAAAGCTGAGCTTCAACCTTCTGCTCCAAATTACCATTTTAAAAAATGCAATAGGCTTTTCCGGCCTACTAAAGGTGTCCGTCTGTGTGCCCCTGCCTGGTGTTGTCCTCAACTGAATAAAGCTGAGCTTCAACCTTCCGGCTCTCATTAAGTGGTTTGTAAAAAACAAAATGGTGGTTAGGGCCTACTACCGGCTTCTGCCCCTCCCTGGTGTTGCCCTCAACTAAATAAAGCTGAGCTTCAACCTTCTGCTCCAAATTACCATTTTAAAAAATGCAATAGGCTTTTCCGGCCTACTAAAGGTGTCTGTCTGTGTGCCCCTGCCTGGTGTTGTCCTCAACTGAATAAAGCTGAGCTTCAACCTTCCGGCTCTCATTAAGTGGTTTGTAAAAAACAAAATGGTGGTTAGGGCCTACTACCGGCTTCTGCCCCTCCCTGGTGTTGCCCTCAACTAAATAAAGCTGAGCTTCAACCTTCTGCTCCAAATTACCATTTTAAAAAATGCAATAGGCTTTTCCGGCCTACTAAAGGTGTCTGTCTGTGTGCCCCTGCCTGGTGTTGTCCTCAACTGAATAAAGCTGAGCTTCAACCTTCTGCTCCAAATTACCATTTTAAAAAATGCAATAGGCTTTTCCGGCCTACTAAAGGTGTCTGTCTGTGTGCCCCTGCCTGGTGTTGTCCTCAACTGAATAAAGCTGAGCTTCAACCTTCTGCTCCAAATTACCATTTTAAAAAATGCAATAGGCTTTTCCGGCCTACTAAAGGTGTCCGTCTGTGTGCCCCTGCCTGGTGTTGTCCTCAACTGAATAAAGCTGAGCTTCAACCTTCCGGCTCTCATTAAGTGGTTTGTAAAAAACAAAATGGTGGTTAGGGCCTACTACCGGCTTCTGCCCCTCCCTGGTGTTGCCCTCAACTAAATAAAGCTGAGCTTCAACCTTCTGCTCCAAATTACCATTTTAAAAAATGCAATAGGCTTTTCCGGCCTACTAAAGGTGTCTGTCTGTGTGCCCCTGCCTGGTGTTGTCCTCAACTGAATAAAGCTGAGCTTCAACCTTCCGGCTCTCATTAAGTGGTTTGTAAAAAACAAAATGGTGGTTAGGGCCTACTACCGGCTTCTGCCCCTCCCTGGTGTTGCCCTCAACTAAATAAAGCTGAGCTTCAACCTTCTGCTCCAAATTACCATTTTAAAAAATGCAATAGGCTTTTCCGGCCTACTAAAGGTGTCTGTCTGTGTGCCCCTGCCTGGTGTTGTCCTCAACTGAATAAAGCTGAGCTTCAACCTTCCGGCTCTCATTAAGTGGTTTGTAAAAAACAAAATGGTGGTTAGGGCCTACTACCGGCTTCTGCCCCTCCCTGGTGTTGCCCTCAACTAAATAAAGCTGAGCTTCAACCTTCTGCTCCAAATTACCATTTTAAAAAATGCAATAGGCTTTTCCGGCCTACTAAAGGTGTCTGTCTGTGTGCCCCTGCCTGGTGTTGTCCTCAACTGAATAAAGCTGAGCTTCAACCTTCTGCTCCAAATTACCATTTTAAAAAATGCAATAGGCTTTTCCGGCCTACTAAAGGTGTCTGTCTGTGTGCCCCTGCCTGGTGTTGTCCTCAACTGAATAAAGCTGAGCTTCAACCTTCCGGCTCTCATTAAGTGGTTTGTAAAAAACAAAATGGTGGTTAGGGCCTACTACCGGCTTCTGCCCCTCCCTGGTGTTGCCCTCAACTAAATAAAGCTGAGCTTCAACCTTCTGCTCCAAATTACCATTTTAAAAAATGCAATAGGCTTTTCCGGCCTACTAAAGGTGAATGTCTGCCCCTGCCTGGTGTTGTCCTCAACTGAATAAAGCTGAGCTTCTACCTTCTGTTCCAAATTACCATTTTTAAAAATGCAATTGGCTGTTCCGGCCTACTAACGGTGTCTGTCTGCCCCTGCCTGGTGTTGTCCTCAACTGAATAAAGCTGAGCTTCTACCTTCCGGCTCTGATTAACTGCTGTTTTTAAAAAAAATTGGTGGTTCCGGCCTACTAACGGTGTCTGCCCCTCCCTGGTGTTGTCCTCAACTGAATAAAGCTGAGCTTCTACCTTCTGGCTTTGATTAACTGCTGTTTTTAAAAAAAAAATGGTGGTTCCGGCCTACTAACGGTGTCTGCCCCTGCCTTCTGTTGTCCTCAACTGAATAAAGCTGAGCTTCTACCTTCCGGCTCTGATTAACTGCTGTTTTTAAAAAAAATTGGTGGTTCCGGCCTACTAACGGTGTCTGCCCCTGCCTTCTGTTGTCCTCAACTGAATAAAGCTGAGCTTCTACCTTCCGGCTCTGATTAACTGCTGTTTTTAAAAAAAATTGGTGGTTCCGGCCTACTAACGGTGTCTGCCCCTGCCTTCTGTTGTCCTCAACTGAATAAAGCTGAGCTTCTACCTTCTGGCTTTGATTAACTGCTGTTTTTAAAAAAAAAATGGTGGTTCCGGCCTACTAACGGTGTCTGCCCCTCCCTGGTGTTGTCCTCAACTGAATAAAGCTGAGCTTCTACCTTCTGTTCCAAATTACCATTTTTAAAAATGCAATTGGCTGTTCCGGCCTACTAAAGGTGTCTGTCTGCCCCTGCCTTCTGTTGTCCTCAACTGAATAAAGCTGAGCTTCTACCTTCCGGCTCTGATTAACTGCTGTTTTTAAAAAAAATTGGTGGTTCCGGCCTACTAACGGTGTCTGCCCCTGCCTTCTGTTGTCCTCAACTGAATAAAGCTGAGCTTCTACCTTCTGGCTTTGATTAACTGCTGTTTTTAAAAAAAAAATGGTGGTTCCGGCCTACTAACGGTGTCTGCCCCTCCCTGGTGTTGTACTCAACTGAATAAAGCTGAGCTTCTACCTTCCGGCTCTGATTAACTGCAGTTTTTAAACACATTGGTGGTTTCGGCCTACTAACGGTGTCTGCCCCTGCCTTCTGTTGTCCTCAACTGAATAAAGCTGAGCTTCTACCTTCCGGCTCTGATTAACTGCTGTTTTTAAAAAAAATTGGTGGTTCCGGCCTACTAACGGTGTCTGCCCCTGCCTTCTGTTGTCCTCAACTGAATAAAGCTGAGCTTCTACCTTCTGGCTTTGATTAACTGCTGTTTTTAAAAAAAAAAATGGTGCTTCCGGCCTACTAACGGTGTCTGCCCCTCCCTGGTGTTGTCCTCAACTGAATAAAGCTGAGCTTCTACCTTCTGTTCCAAATTACCATTTTTAAAAATGCAATTGGCTGTTCCGGCCTACTAAAGGTGTCTGTCTGCCCCTGCCTTCTGTTGTCCTCAACTGAATAAAGCTGAGCTTCTACCTTCCGGCTCTGATTAACTGCTGTTTTTAAAAATAATTGGTGGTTCCGGCCTACTAACGGTGTCTGCCCCTGCCTTCTGTTGTCCTCAACTGAATAAAGCTGAGCTTCTACCTTCTGGCTTTGATTAACTGCTGTTTTTAAAAAAAAAATGGTGGTTCCGGCCTACTAACGGTGTCTGCCCCTCCCTGGTGTTGTCCTCCACTGAATAAAGCTGAGCTTCTACCTTCCGGCTCTGATTAACTGCAGTTTTTAAACACATTGGTGGTTCCGGCCTACTAACGGTGTCTGCCCCTCCCTGGTGTTGTCCTCAACTGAATAAAGCTGTGCTTCAACCTTCTGTTCCTGATTAAGATTTAAAAAAAAAAAAAAAAATGTTTAGGGCCTACTAACGGTGTCTGCCCCTGCCTGGTGTTGTCCTCCACTGAACAAAGCTGAGCTTCTACCTTCTGGCTCTTATTAAGATTTAAAAAAAAAAAAAATGTTTAGGGCCTACTAACGGTGTCTGCCCCTGCCTGGTGTTGTCCTCCACTGAACAAAGCTGAGTTTCCACCTTCTGGCTCTTTTTTTTTTTTTTTTTTTTTTTAATTGCTGGATGGGGCCTAATAGCTCTGTTTGCTCCTCCCTGGTGTTTGTCCTCAACTAAAAAAAGCTGAGCTTCAACCTTCTGGCTTTCGGCCTATAGTATCAGATATTAAACTGCATTTGGCCTTCAACTTTGGTTCCGGCCTACTAACGGTGTCTGCCCCTGCGTGGTGTTTGTCCTCAACTGAATAAAGCTGAGCTTCAACCTTCTGGCTTTTGGCCTACAGTAGCAGATATTAAACTGCATTTGGCCTATTAGTGTGTTTGGGCCCTTAAAACAGTGTCTGCTGCTCCTGGGTTTGCTACTCCACTCAACAAAGCAATGCCGCCTGTTTAGTCCTGTTACCAATTTTGAACTGCATTTAGCCTACTTTATTCTTTGGCCCTATATCTGTTTCCTCCTCATCCTGCCCACTGCCCAGCCACTGCTACATGAGTCTGCTGGTACATTGACCTAGACCACTACATTCCCCTTGCACTCTACACAGCCAGAATCTGACCCTGCTGAAAGTCAGGTTCCCCTTCCCGCATGTTATACCACCTTACACAGGGACAAAGAGGAAGGTGCAGATGAAAGTGCAGGTTCCTTCATCAGGTGGGGGGGGCATACTCGTTGGCGATGTCACTGGCACAGGGCCCCTCAGAGTACGCAAAAGTGTCGCTGCTGGTGGGAGGCGCCCCCGCCATGCAAACACACCGCCGTACTTTGAGGGGCCCTGTGCCAGTGCCAATGCGAACGAGTGGGCCCCCCCCTGCTTGCTCAGGATCACAGCACTTGCAACGTTTAAATACTTACCTTTCCCTGCAACACCGCCGTGACGTAGTCCGCATTTCCTGGGCCCACGAAAAACTTGAGCCAGCCCTACTCCCCCCACAACTTTTGCCAAATGACCCCCAATTCCCTATGCCCAACTATTATTATACAGTTAATTAAGATTGGCAAGCTTCAGAAACAAGAATGGATGTTTTTGGCATTAAAATGGGCACTGTAGGTGTTTTCCTGGCCTCCACTCACTGCCGACTATGCTTCCCCATTGACTTGCATTGGGTTTCGTGTTTCGGTCGATCCCCGACTTTTAGCGATAATCGGCCGACTGCACTCGACTCGACTCTGGACAAAATCGGGTTTCCCAAAACCCTACTCGATCTTAAAAAAATGAAAGTCGCTCAACCCTACTTGTGGTCCTGGGTTATTCACGTAAATCGCTTATGCCGCACATAATCAAACGCACTCAATCGTACGTAAATTCAATTTGAAAACAGGTACCCTTGACCACTAGTATTAAAAATGAACATATCAATGTCCTGAATAATATTTACCAAAAAAATTATCAACTCTGTGTAGTTCAGAAGTTATTCACGTAAATCGCTTATGTCGCGCATAATCAAACACACTCAATCATACGTAAGTTCAATTTGAAAACAGGTACTCTAGACCACTAGTACTCAAAATGACCAGCTCAATGTCCTGAACAATATTTGCCAAAAAAATGATCAACTCTATGTGTAGTTCAGAAGTTATTCACGTAAATCGCTTATTTTTGTATGTTAACAGAACCTTGGAAGAGTTTCACCAGTAACTTGCTAGAACTATCATCAAAATGTACTTCATGGCCAGAATGTTGTCAACTACATCCAGTAAGACATTAATTATTCACAGAATCAGCTTACCTTGAACCACAAGTAGTCAAATGAAACAAGTTCAAGTTCTGCACATAATCTGAAATAAAATATCAGAACTCTGTATAGTTCAGAAGCGAAAAGGAAAAATCACTTATTTCCATGTGTGAAAATAAACATGGTAAAATGTCGTTAATAATGTATTAGGTGTGTTTTCAAAATGTTTTATACCTTGTCAGTAAACAATGCAATCAGTTTGGGAGTTAGGCGGAGTCACACACAACATATAAAAATACAGTCCGTTTTTGATGGCCGAGATAAGCAGAAAATTTCCTGAACAGTGATCCGTATTCAATGCGAGGATGCAGTTTTTTCTCCTACAATTATCCGTGTGCCATCCGTGTGGCATCCGTATGGCGAAATTTTCTCGACGGCTTGCAAAATGGACATAGAATGGTTCCATGGCCTCAAATATTCCTTATAACATATATACAGTCTATATATACACTGTGTTCCAAATTATTATGCAAATAATATTTCCTCATATTTTCTCTAAATTACCTATCTGAATTGCAGTCATTGTTATTTTCCAGTCATCTACTATTCTAGTATAATTGCAATGTTTTGGAAAAAACTGCCTATGAAAACAGTATCTTTTAAAAAAAAAATAAACACTCAAAATGCATGTTCCAAATTATTATGCACAGCAGAGTTTTCAACCTCTTTTTTTTATTTTGAACAAAAAAAGGTCAATTGTGAAGTTATAAGCATTATCAGCTTATTACAAAATGAAATCAAACAGTTTTCAAGTGAAAACTTTATTCTAGGT
Source organism: Ranitomeya variabilis (assembly GCF_051348905.1). Taxonomy (NCBI): domain Eukaryota; kingdom Metazoa; phylum Chordata; class Amphibia; order Anura; family Dendrobatidae; genus Ranitomeya; species Ranitomeya variabilis. The sequence continues at coordinate 189,353,811 of NC_135238.1, forward strand.
GATGTTACATTTGCACATAGGACCCCTTGTTCAAAAAAAGCTTCTGAACTCTCTCGTCCATTGACTTTGTCAGTTTTTGGATGGTTTCTGCTTCATTTGTTTTGCATGTGGACAGAATACCCTCCCAGAGCTGTTGCTTAGATGTGAACTGCCTCCCGCCATCATAGACACTCCTTTTGATGATGCTCCAGAGGTTCTCAATGGGGTTGAGGTCAGGGGAAGATGGTGGCCACACCATAAGTTTGTCCTCTTTTATGCCCATAGCAGCCAGAGATGCAGATGTGTTTTTTGCAGCATGAGATGGTGCATTATCATGCATGAAAATGATCTTGCTGCGGTTCTTCCTCTTGAACCATGGCAGGAAGTGTTGTTTTAGAAACTCCACATAGATTATGGAGTTCATCTTTACCCCTTCAGGGATCATAAAGGGGCCGACAATCTCTCTCCCCATGATTCCAGCCCAAAACATTACTCCACCTCCTTGTTGGCGCCTTAGCCGTGTTTTCATGGGGTGTCCATCAACCAGCCATCCTCCACTCCATCCATCTGGACCATCGAGCGTTGCGCGGCACTCATCGGTGAACAAAACAGTTTGGAAGTCAGTCTTCGTTTGTTTTAAGTTTCTTTTTATTAGTTTTACACAAATAACAGATAGGTAAATGGTAACATGTGGATTTGAGATACATCAGTATGACATATAACCCAATCTCGGGAAGGCTAGTTCAATAATAACATGTAACATTAGTGATGAACATGTAGATAAACATGTGGATAAACATAAGATTACAGTAAGATGCAATCATTAAGAAAGTTCAGATTTGAAGTCTTGTGACTTCCCGAAGGCTTGACAACGGGTATCCGTGACTCCTGTGAGCTTCTAGTATTAAAACCTTCACCTTACCTCATATTACCCCTGACAAAAACAGCCGCCACCCCATTGTCTAAGAAGAAACAGAAAACGCCATTAAACACAAACAATTGGGTTGGATTAATTGGCCACAGCAGCCGTTTATTAACATTTAAACATACAAAATCATGAAACAATAAACCCCGGAGGTGGGTGACCCTCGAAGCCCGAAACATATGTCCAACATTTTTCCGCCAAACGTCCCGCCTATTTTGGCCTTATATCCGCCTTACCCCCAGCCGCTATGCACCAGCTCAGGGGCAAACTCCACCCGCCAGGCCAAACCCGTACACCTGTTTTTGTTCCCCTACTTATCCCTTCTGTTGTGAATTCTGTTTGTGGGCTCCCCCGGTGGTGTTTTATGGTAGTGCCACTTATGTGCCTTCTTCTATCCCTGATCACCTGTTGCCACCCATTAGGGGAGTTTCCTATTTAAGGCTGCTTGGCTGTTAGTCCTATGCCGGCCAACAATGTATCAGTAGCATTCTGTTGCATTCTCCTGCCTCAAGTTCCTGTTCAGCTAAGTTGAATTTTGTTTCTAGTTAATGTATTTCTTGTCCAGCTTGCTGCTATGTGACTCTCTGTAGCTGGAAGCTCTTGTGGACTGAAATTGCCACTCCAGTGGCATGAGTTGTCACTGGAGTTTTAAAGTAATTTCAGGATGGTGTTTTTGAGTAGTGTTTTGAAGTTGACCGTGAAGTAACTCTTTCCTATCCTTCTGCTATCTAGAAAGCGGACCTCACTGTGCTAAATCTGCTGTTCATCCTACGTATGTCATTTCCTCTGAACTCACCGTCAATATCTGTGGGGGGCTGCTATCTCCTTTTGGGGTTCATCTCTGGAGGTAAGGCAGGCCTGTATATTCCTCTGATAGGGGTAGTTAGATCTCCGGCTGGCGCGTGGTGTCTAGGGCATCGTAGGAACACTCCCTGGCTACTTCCAGTGTTGTGTCAGGTTCAGGTCACGGTCAACTTTAGTTTCCATCACCCGAGAGCTAGTCCGTTTTGTTATTTTTATTTCCCTGCCATTGGGGTAATCATGACAGTTTGGCCGGCCCACATGTGTTAAAACTATGCACTAAAGCAGGAAAGGATGTGAAAAGGTTTTTTTTTCTGTGTTTGGAAAGTGCACCTTAGTTGCTCATTTGTACTCCTTGCTTAAACTGCAGTCTTCAGCCTTTTTTTTTTCCTCTCCTCTTAATCTCTGAATGGCTTTGGTTACACCTGTTTGAATCATGGATCCACAGAGTTTGGTTGCAGGTCTGAATAACCTGGCTACAAAGGTCCAGAACTTACAAGATTTTGTTATACGTGCTCCAATGTCTGAACCTAAGATCCCTATGCCTGAATTTTTTACCGGAGACAGATCCCGTTTTTTGAATTTCAGAGAGAATTGTAAATTGTTTTTGTCTCTGAGATCTCACTCTGCTGGTGATCCTGCACAACAGGTTAAAATTGTTATTTCTCTACTGCGGGGTGACCCACAAAGTTGGGCATTTGCATTGTCGCCAGGGGATCCTGCGTTATTAAATGTAGATGCGTTTTTTCTGGCTTTGGGGTTGCTTTATGAAGAACCTAATTTAGAGATTTTGGCTGAGAAAGCCTTGATAGCTCTTTCCCAAGGGCAAGATGAAGTTGAGATATATTGCCAAAAATTTCGTAAATGGTCGGTGCTTACTAGATGGAATGAGTGCGCTCTAGCAGCTAATTTCAGAGAAGGTCTCTCTGATGCCGTGAAGGATGTCATGGTGGGGTTCCCTGTGCCTACAGGTCTGAATGATGCCATGAAATTGGCTATCCAGATTGATCGGCGTTTACGGGAGCGCAAATCTGTGCACCATATGGCGGTATCTTCTGAGCAAAAACCTGTGCACCATATGGCGGTATCTTCTGAGCAAAAACCTGTGCACCATATGGCGGTATCTTCTGAGCAAAAATCTGTGCACCATTTGGCGGTGACCTCTGAAAAGGCACCAGAGCATATGCAATGCGATAGTGTTTTGTCTAGAGGCGAACGACAGAATTACAGGCGCAAAAATGGGTTGTGCTTCTACTGTGGAGATCCAGCTCATGTTATATCAGCATGCTCTAAACGCATAAAAAAGGTTGATAAAAAGGTTGATAAATCTTTTTCTATGGGTACCTTGCAGTCTAAATTTCTTTTGTCCGTGACATTGATTTGTACTTTATCATCAGTTACCGTGGATGCTTATGTGGATTCTGGCGCCGCTCTGAGTCTCATGGATTGGTCCTTTGCCAAGCGTTGTGGGTTTGATTTAGAGCCTCTGGAAGTTTCTATTCCCCTAAAGGGTATTGATTCTACACCTTTGGCTAGCAATAAACCACAATATTGGACACAAGTGACTATGCATCTTACCCCAGACCATCAGGAGATTATTCGTTTCCTTGTGTTATACAATCTACATGACGTTTTAGTACTTGGATTACCATGGTTACAAATTCATAATCCAGTCTTGGACTGGAGATCAATGTCTGTGTTGAGCTGGGGATGTCGGGGGATTCATGGGGATGCACCTTTGGTTCCCATTTCTTCATCTACTCCCTCTGAGATCCCAGCATTTCTGTCAGATTTTTATGATGTCTTTCAGGAGCCTAAGATTGATTCTCTCCCTCCTCACAGAGAGTGTGACTGCGCTATTGAGTTGATTCCCGGTAGTAAATTTCCTAAGGGTCGCTTGTTTAATTTGTCTGTACCTGAACATACTGCTATGCGGGAGTATATCAGAGAATCTTTGGAAAAGGGTCATATTCGCCCCTCTTTGTCTCCACTAGGGGCAGGGTTTTTCTTTGTGGGTAAAAAGGATGGTTCATTGAGACCTTGTATCGACTATCGACTTCTGAATAAGATTACAGTTAAATACCAGTACCCGTTACCTTTACTGACTGATCTGTTTGCTCGCATAAAGGGGGCTAAGTGGTTTACTAAGATCGATCTACGTGGTGCGTATAATTTGGTGCGGATTAAGCAGGGGGATGAGTGGAAGACCGCATTTAATACGCCTGAAGGCCATTTTGAGTATTTGGTAATGCCTTTCGGTCTCGCGAATGCCCCTTCCGTTTTTCAGTCCTTTATGCACGATATTTTCCGTGAATATCTGGATAAATTTATGATTGTGTATTTGGATGATATTCTGATTTTTTCGGAGGACTGGGAATCTCATGTTCAACAGGTCAGGAGAGTTTTTCAGGTTTTGCGAGCTAATTCTCTTTTTGTGAAGGGCTCAAAGTGTATTTTTGGGGTTCAGAGAATTTCCTTTCTGGGATATATTTTTTCCCCTTCATCTATGGAGATGGACCCTGTTAAGGTTCAGGCTATTTGTGATTGGATACAACCTACTTCTCTAAAGAGTCTTCAGAAATTCTTGGGATTTGCTAATTTCTATCGCCGATTCATAGCGGGTTTTTCTGCCATTGCTAAACCTTTGACTGATTTGACCAAAAAGGGTGCTGATGTTGCTAATTGGTCCTCTGCGGCTGTGGAGGCCTTTCGGGAGCTTAAGCGCCGCTTTTCTTCTGCTCCTGTGTTGCGCCAGCCTGATGTGTCGCTCCCTTTCCAGGTTGAAGTAGATGCTTCCGAGATCGGAGCAGGTGCAGTTTTGTCGCAGAAAGGTCCTGACTGCTCAGTGATGAGACCATGTGCGTTTTTCTCTCGAAAGTTTTCGCCCGCTGAGCGAAATTATGATGTTGGAAATCGGGAGCTCTTGGCCATGAAGTGGGCATTTGAGGAGTGGCGTCATTGGCTTGAGGGTGCTAGACACCAGGTGGTGGTCTTGACTGACCACAAGAATCTAATTTATCTTGAGTCAGCCAGGCGTCTGAATCCTAGACAGGCGCGCTGGTCGTTGTTTTTCTCCCGATTTAACTTTGTGGTTTCATATCTGCCTGGGTCTAAGAATGTGAGGGCGGATGCCCTCTCTAGGAGTTTTGAGCCTGACTCGCCTGGTGATTCCGAACCTACTGGCATCCTGAAGGATGGGGTGATATTGTCAGCTGTCTCCCCAGACCTGCGGCGCTCTTTGCAGGAGTTTCAGGTGGATAGGCCTGATCGCTGTCCGCCTGGTAGACTGTTTGTCCCTGATGACTGGACCAGAAGAGTTATCTCGGAGGTTCACTCTTCCGCGTTGGCAGGTCATCCTGGAATTTTTGGCACCAGGGATTTGGTGTCTAGGTCCTTCTGGTGGCCTTCCTTGTCTCGAGATGTGCGTATTTTTGTGCAGTCTTGTGATGTTTGTGCTCGGGCTAAGCCCTGCTGTTCTCGGGCCAGTGGGTTGTTGTTGCCCTTGCCTATTCCTAAGAGGCCTTGGACGCACATCTCTATGGACTTTATTTCTGACCTTCCTGTTTCTCGTAGGATGTCTGTCATCTGGGTGGTGTGTGACCGTTTTTCCAAGATGGTTCATTTGGTACCTTTGCCCAAATTGCTCTCCTCCTCTGAGCTGGTCCCTCTATTTTTTCAGAATGTGGTGCGTTTGCATGGTATTCCTGAGAATATAGTGTCTGACAGGGGTACTCAGTTTGTGTCTAGATTTTGGCGGGCGTTCTGTGCCAGGATGGGCATCGACTTGTCTTTTTCGTCTGCATTCCATCCTCAGACTAATGGCCAGACTGAGCGTACTAATCAGACTTTGGAGACTTACTTGAGGTGTTTTGTGTCCGCTGATCAGGACGATTGGCTTGATTTTTTGCCATTGGCAGAGTTTGCCCTTAACAATCGGGCCAGTTCTGCCACTTTGGTTTCTCCATTTTTTTGTAATTCAGGGTTTCACCCTCGCTTTTCGTCCGGTCAATTGGAGTCTTCGGATTGTCCTGGAGTAGATGCTGTGGTTGATAGGATGCATCAGATTTGGGGACAGGTTGTGGACAATCTGAAGTTGTCCCAGGAGAAGACTCAACAGTTCACTAATCGTCATCGGCGTGTTGGTCCTCGTCTTTGTGTTGGGGACCTGGTTTGGCTGTCTTCTCGATTTGTTCCTATGAAGGTCTCGTCTCCTAAGTTTAAGCCTCGGTTTATCGGCCCTTATAGGATTCTGGAGGTTCTCAATCCTGTGTCCTTTCGTTTGGACCTCCCAGCATCTTTTAATATTCATAATGTTTTTCATCGGTCATTATTGCGGAGGTATGAGGTACCGGTTGTTCCTTCTGCTGATCCTCCTGCTCCTGTGCTGGTTGAGGGTGAATTGGAGTATATGGTGGAAAAGATCTTGGACTCCCGTGTTTCCAGACGGAAACTTCAAGTGGAAAGGCTATGGTCAGGAGGACAATTCTTGGGTGACAGCATCTGATGTTCATGCTCCTGATTTGGTTCGTGCATTTCATAGTGCTCATCCAGATCGCCCTGGTGGTTCTGGTGAGGGTTCGGTGCCCCCTCCTTAAGGGGGGGGTACTGTTGTGAATTCTGTTTGTGGGCTCCCCCGGTGGTGTTTTATGGTAGTGCCACTTATGTGCCTTCTTCTATCCCTGATCACCTGTTGCCACCCATTAGGGGAGTTTCCTATTTAAGGCTGCTTGGCTGTTAGTCCTATGCCGGCCAACAATGTATCAGTAGCATTCTGTTGCATTCTCCTGCCTCAAGTTCCTGTTCAGCTAAGTTGAATTTTTGTTTCTAGTTAATGTATTTCTTGTCCAGCTTGCTGCTATGTGACTCTCTGTAGCTGGAAGCTCTTGTGGACTGAAATTGCCACTCCAGTGGCATGAATTGTCACTGGAGTTTTAAAGTAATTTCAGGATGGTGTTTTTGAGTAGTGTTTTGAAGTTGACCGTGAAGTAACTCTTTCCTATCCTTCTGCTATCTAGAAAGCGGACCTCACTGTGCTAAATCTGCTGTTCATCCTACGTATGTCATTTCCTCTGAACTCACCGTCAATATCTGTGGGGGGCTGCTATCTCCTTTTGGGGTTCATCTCTGGAGGTAAGGCAGGCCTGTATATTCCTCTGATAGGGGTAGTTAGATCTCCGGCTGGCGCGTGGTGTCTAGGGCATCGTAGGAACACTCCCTGGCTACTTCCAGTGTTGTGTCAGGTTCAGGTCACGGTCAACTTTAGTTTCCATCACCCGAGAGCTAGTCCGTTTTGTTATTTTTATTTCCCTGCCATTGGGGTAATCATGACACCCTTCCTGGGATTATCTGTCCCCCTTTGACCAATTTAAAATCACCCCGGGGAGTCCAGGACCTATTGAGATCCCCCCCCCATCCATCCGCCATTTTCCACTTCCACCAACTTCGAGGATCACCACCCCATGCCATGCTGCCGCGACAGATCATTTACCATACTTAGTCATAATTAAATATCTTCGTAAACTATAAGCCTATTTTTAGTCCAAAGTTACTAACATCCGATCAATAATCTTAGGCTAATAACAATAAAAGGGAGGGTGGGTGGGAGCTTCGTCTGTGGCCGGTGAGTACCCAAAATGGTTGCCCCACTCACGTGGCCGCCCCTTTTTATAAGGTCCCCCCCCCCCCTGACCATAACCCCTCCTCCGTTTTCAAATTCAAAAAACTCTTCCCCTCCCCTCAGATCCTTTAACCTTATCACCCCCAGCAGTCCTAAGAAGCTCATTTACGTCGCACGTTCCCCTGTCATGGCGGCCTCCCCTAATTGCCAGGGGCCCAGTACGGCCTTTCTTGACAACGGGTATCCGTGACTCCTGTGAGCTTCTAGTATTAAAACCTTCACCTTACCTCATATTACCCCTGACAAAAACAGCCGCCACCCCATTGTCTAAGAAGAAACAGAAAACGCCATTAAACACAAACAATTGGGTTGGATTAATTGGCCACAGCAGCCGTTTATTAACATTTAAACATACAAAATCATGAAACAATAAACCCCGGAGGTGGGTGACCCTCGAAGCCCGAAACATATGTCCAACATTTTTCCGCCAAACGTCCCGCCTATTTTGGCCTTATATCCGCCTTACCCCCAGCCGCTATGCACCAGCTCAGGGGCAAACTCCACCCGCCAGGCCAAACCCGTACACCTGTTTTTGTTCCCCTACTAATCCCTTCCTGGGATTATCTGTCCCCCTTTGACCAATTTAAAATCACCCCGGGGAGTCCAGGACCTATTGAGATCCCCCCCCCCATCCATCCGCCATTTTCCACTTCCACCAACTTCGAGGATCACCACCCCATGCCACAAACATAAATGCCCTAAAACCTTAGACATTTATGTCCCGCCAAACCTTCAAAGCTGTTTCGATGCCCTCCTGGATCGCCAAACACCACATATCGGTACCAACCGCGTTCAGATGCACCCCATCCAATCTCCAATAACCTCCCGTACCGGACTCCAAGTTGACGTGCCGCACCACTACTGCTCCGTTCCTTGCCATGAAACGCGAAACAGCTTTGTTCACCTTAATCCGTGCTTTGTTTATCCCCTCCAATGACCTAGCACCCCGCCAAACCTTCCTCGGGACGATGTCGGACCACACTACCAAAACCTTAGGAAACATTGCCCACAACCTTAACAAATCGAACTTAATGTCTTTTATAAGTTCTCTACAAGGCCTTTCCTCCCAAATGAATAACCAAAATTTGCGGAAACTGATCCCAGCGCACAAAACGGTGAAACTCAGGTAAAAATTGGCTCCACGTCATTCCCCTTTTTCCAATCAATCGTAAGGTTGCCACGTCCCGTGAAAAACCCAACTGCCGACCATCAGGACGAACCGCTGCCCTCTCTGCCGCCCAGAACACGAATGAATGTCCCATAATCCAAACTAGCCTTGTGCCGTGTTCTGTAAGAGAATAAAGGAGAACATCTATCAAACTCAATACAAAAAAGACCCCGAAACATTGGAACCATGCGGTTATATCAAACTCGGGCGAACATAAGATCGGAATCTCTCCGATTCCCACCGCCCGATTCGTTTAACCACCTCATCCCCCAAACCTCTCCTGGCCGCCTCCGTCGCAGCCCCAATACGAAATGAATGCCCGCTGTATTTCGCCGGTGAAATTCCCCCTAACTCCAAACACTGCCGAAATATGGAAACAAACTGGAAACGAGATAAGAAAGAACCATCCGCATGAACCAACAATGGGTCAGATAGAACCCCTTCTCTTCTCAGCAAGTTACTCACACAGATTACCGGGCACAACGGACAACTCGGAACTTCAAATAACACTATTTTACAACCTTTACCGGTAACGTCCGTTTTTGATGACCGAATAAACACAACCACCCTATCTGATGAAACATCCACGTCTTCTCTCCTCAAACCCCCTCCCCTGTATCTGGAAGGGCTAACCAACTCCCCCAAACGAAATGCTCCGAAAAAGGCTAACGAAAAAGCCGCATGGAACAACGCTACTTCCCATTCTGAGAAACAAACAGAACTCAGGTGCCTACCAATTATTAACAACACTTCAAAGGAAACAGGTCGTCTGTCGTCCAACGACTTCTGCCCTTTCTTCCAACCTCTTACTAACTGCGCAACCAAAAAGGATTTCGTCTCATCCCGCAAACCTCTGGCCTTGAAGCCAAATGCTAGACCGGCTAGGAACTTACTCATCTTGGACACCGACCAACCCGACTCCCATACATGCCCTAACAACAACAACAGCTTATACTCATCGTCCATACCAGCCCCATATGACCCCTTCCAATTCTCCCAAGTGCTCCAAGCTTGATTGTATTGCAACCAAGACCTATCCGAAAGTGATCTAGCAAATAACTCCCCTACAGCCCGAAGGGCAGGTTCCACAGTTCCGCTGGACAATCCTGGCCCGCCGAATCCAAGCAAGGTCTCAGCCCTTGAGACTGATGCCACTGTGGATGGAAAAAGACATTATCAGCGTTAGTAGGCATGGTTGCCTTGCCATCTGCTACTATCCACAAATTAAACTTGAGGCCCAGGAACACCAGATGCTGCAGTACCCTAACCACTTCCGTAGATGCTGCCGATAGTGTGTTGATGGCTTCCACAACGCCCACATGTTCGCAAGAAAAACGGATTTTTTTGTTCATCACCATTCCGCCCCAAACTGACAATGCCACTACTCGAGGAAACAATTGTAGCAAAACCCGATTTTGCAACAAGCCGTGCTCACGCCACCTAGGTGGCCACTCCGCTACTACGCTCTGACCGCAATATTGCACATTGAAGCCAAACATTTCACTCACGTTAACGCAAAAACCTGAATCCACCGCATTCTCAACTGTTTGAATCCAGATGGATCTGCCATTATAGTCCTCCAAGAACAGGGCCCATATCTTCAAGTCCTACTTCAAATCTCTCGTCAATCTGATGAAGTGCAGAGGAGATTTCACTCCCACCGTAGCCAAAGACAAACGCCGACAAAATGGACGGCCCATCGGCATAATCCTGCAAGCAAAGTTCAGCTTGCCCAGCAAAGATTGTAAATCATGCAGCGTTATCTTACGCCGTGTACACGCTTTCTGAACTTCTTCCCGAAACGCAACCACCTTGTCCTCAGGCAATCTGCATTCCATCGCTATGGTGTCAATTTCTATGCCTAGAAAACTCAGCGTGGTCATTGGCCCAACAGTCTTTTCCGCCGCCAAAGGAACTCCAAATCCCCGAGCTACTCTCTCCATTGTGTGTAGTAAAATCGAGCAAATTGCAGACTGCGGTGGGCCCACAAACATGAAATCATCGAGGTAATGTAAGCAATTACTCAAACCAGATACATCCTTAACGACCCATTCTAAGAATGTACTAAAAGCCTCAAAGTAAGCACATGATAGCGAACAGCCCATGGGGAGACACCGATCAATGAAGAAACCTCCGTCCCAAAAACACCCCAACAAATGCATACTCTCCGGGTGTACTGGCAACAGGCGAAAAGCCGCTTCAATATCCGTCTTCGCCATCAGAGCCCCCCTACCGCATAGCCGCACCAAATTCATTGCTGCGTCGAACGACATGTAAGAAACCGCACACAGTTGAGGGTCAATCCCATCATTCACCGACAGACCTTTCGGGAATGACAAATGATGAATAAGCCTGAATTTGTTAGGTTCCTTTTTTGGAACCACTCCAAGCGGTGACACTCTCAGATTGCTGATCGGAGCCACTGAAAAAGGTCCTGCCATCCGTCCTAAATCAACCTCTTTTTTTAACTTCTCCGAAACTACATTAGGAAACTGCAATGCCGACTTTAAATTCTTTTTTGACAAACCAACAACTTGCTCAATAAACGGAATTTTGAAGCCGTAACCAAAACCCTCCCTCAACAGTGACGCTGCCGCTCTATCAGGGTATCTATTTAGATACACCTCCATCGCGTCCAGTCGCACCGGCGTCTCCCCTTTTTTCAGCAACTTCCCCGCCTCTTGTTTTCCCACCTCTGAAACATCTGGTTGCCCCATGTGTGCCCCCACAAGTTGAACATTCGTGCTTGAACTTACACTTGCTCCCAAACCTACAGGTCCCCTCATTAAAGGAAAAACACAGTCCCTTCTGCATTGCGGCCGAGTGTCCCGACTGCCCTGAACTCCCGGCGCCCCCATGAAATGGCTGATTTCCCTGGCTTGTTCTAGCCGGTGCCATAACCCTCATCCATAACGCAATGTCCTTATGGTCCCAACGTATGCTCGAGCGGACTGCTTTACGCTGCCTAAATTGCTCGTCATATCGCAGCCAGCCTTGCCCTCCATACACCCTATAAGCCTCACCAATTGCATCCATGTAGCAAAAGAGACCGGAACAATTTTCCGGTGCCTTTTCCCCTATGACGCTCGCCAATATAGCAAAAGCTTGTAACCAATTCGAAAAAGAACGAGGGATCAGACGATACCTCTTCTTTTCCTCGTCCTCTTTTTTTGAATCATCTCTCCGTAACCTATCAAGATTGAATCTCTCTAACGGTAGCAATGAAAAGATATCCACATAGTCCCCTTTCCAAATCTTTTCTTTCACCTCCCCCTTTAAATGTGACCCCAGAGGCCCCTCAAAGCACACGTATACCTCGCTCCTTGCTGAATCGTCCAAACGCACTGCCTCCTCGTTTTCCTTCTCTTTGCTAGCCCCTGCGCTCTGAGCCCCGCTTCCCAAATCAGCTGACCCAGACCCCCTTTCCGCATCATTGCTGCCTCCCCCCCGACGCAGCTGAGCCTGTCGTACCCCGGCCTCCACCCTGTGAAAGCGCTTCAGTGTCCGATAGCAGACCCACACCCGTCGCCCTTTCTGCGCTCCCTAGCCAAGCCGCTGTAGGTGACCCCACCCCAATAGGACCCCCGTACCAAATTCTAGCCAAATCTCTAAGGCCATGTAAAATTAAATTCATCCCCCCACTAGCCCCCCCCATAAATGCCTCCCGGTCCCTAACCTCATTAGGAGCTAAGCAGGGGTTAAATATAGAAAATTGCTGGCTCTCACCTGGCTGCCTGGGTGCTGTGAACCCAGCAGCCGCAGATCCTGGATCCTGATGAATGAGTGCTGGCTCCATGCTGGGTCTGGATACCGCTGGCTCCGCAGCTCCCGGGTCAACCTGCCTCACCAGCTGCCCACCGCCAGAAGCAGGCAAACCGGCGATAGTGGCAGGGCCCCTCGGAGCTGCCGCCGCTGTCCACAGGGCGCCGCCATCTTGGGGAGGTCCTGAGTCCTGGATTATAGATGCAGAGCTCCAGGATGCGGCGCCATCTTGGTGAAGATCCTGGTCACGTGACGCCGAGCTCCCTGCTGCGGCGCCATCTTGCCTGAGACTCCGGCCGTGTAACGATGCTGGAGCACCGCTGACAGAGGCAGCCGGCTGCTGCCCGCCTCTCACCGGAGCCGCTGCCGCTGTGTCCGGTCCCCGGTGTCCGTCCTGCGCCACTCTCCTCTGCGCACCTGAAGACAGGCCGGCCGATTGCCGGCCGCTGGATCTCCTCCGCATGGGGGCCCGTCCCCTGGCTCCTCGCGCTGCTCCACGCCGAGCAGGGCCAGCCGGGCTGCTCGCACCTGCCGCTCCCGGTCCTGAATCCCGACGCCTCTGTGCTGCGGGGGGGGGAGAAACCCGGCCCCTGTTGTGGGTCCCGCCTGGAGGAAGGATTCCTCCCAGCCTGTGGGCGCGGGGCAGGGGGAGTGCGCCCGCCGGCCCTGGCTGGAGGGTCCCCGGAGGGGCTCCTAACGCGGCGCCGGACCCGGGGGGTAGCCTCAGGGCTTAAGCGCGCCGGAGGGCGGGAACTCCGCGGCCAGCGTCCTGCTGGAGGAGCGATGGAGGCTCCGGCTACTGTCCCCTGGAGCAGGCTGGAAACCGAAGCCTGCAGCCAATCAGCGCCCTGAGTGCCCGCTGCGTCCCTCAACTGCTGCAGTAAGGCCTCCACATCCATCGTGGTGAGTACTCTGGAGCTTCGTCTGTGGCCGGTGAGTACCCAAAATGGTTGCCCCACTCACGTGGCCGCCCCTTTTTATAAGGTCCCCCCCCCCTGACCATAACCCCTCCTCCGTTTTCAAATTCAAAAAACTCTTCCCCTCCCCTCAGATCCTTTAACCTTATCACCCCCAGCAGTCCTAAGAAGCTCATTTACGTCGCACGTTCCCCTGTCATGGCGGCCTCCCCTAATTGCCAGGGGCCCAGTACGGCCTTTCTAGATCAGAAACCAAAAACAACTCCACATTAATGCGACATTTAACCAATACACACATACTGTAAATAGAAAGAAAGAAAGAAGAGGAGAAAGGGGGTAGGTGATAGATTCACTAGAAGGGGAGGGTTCGGCTTATCGTAAAATAGGTGCAAGGGATTTAGAGGGGGGACATCGACACGTTCATTTCTGGATTAGGAAGAGATCCAAACCTCTAAAGAGATTTCTAATTGTTAATGAGAGCCAAATACTCATCACTAGATCTGAAAGATTTCCAGGGGACCTATGTTGTGTGGAATTTCTCTTGTGAGAAAAAAGTGAAAGCAGAAATTTCTTCTATATAGTATAACTGGTCCACTTTGTTGACCCAATCCGAAATGCTCGGGCAGTTTTTAGTCAACCAGTGGACTGGGATAAGAAGCTTAGCTGCTGATAGAAGGAAAGCCAACAGGGATTTATTTTTATATTTCGAGTTGTCCCCCTTCCAGTTTAACCCCTTCGCGACATGCGCCGTACATGTACTGCGCATGTCGCATCCCCTGCTTTGATGTGCGCTCCGGCGGTGAGCGCACATCAAAGTCGCGACATGTCAGCTGTTTTGAACAGCTGACATGTGCGCGCAATAGCGGCGGGTGAAATCGCTATTCACCCGCCGCTATTAACCTGTTAAATGCCGCTGTCAAACCCAGACAGCGGCATTTAACTACCGCATCCGGCCGGGCGGCCGGATATGACGTCATCGCCGACCCCCGTCACATGATCGGGGGTCGGCGATGAGTCAGGAAGGTAACCATAGAGGTCCTTGAGACCTCTATGGTTACTGATCGCCGGTGGCTGTGAGCGCCCCCCTGTGGTCGGCGCTCACAGCACACCTGCATTTGAGCTACATAACAGCGATCTGATGATCGCTGTTATGTAGCAGAGCCGATCGGGCTGTGCCTGCTTCTAGCCTCCTATGGAGGCTATAGAAGCATGGCAAAAGTGGGAAAAAAAAGTTTTTAAAAATGTGAAAAAAACATTAAAAATATAAAAGTTTAAATCACCCCCCTTTCGCCCCATCCTAAATAAAACAATAAAAAAAAAAAAAACCTACACATATTTGGTATAGCCGCGTTCAGAATCGCCCGATCTATCAATTAAAAAAAAGCATTAACCTGATCGCTAAACAGCGTAGCGAGAAAAAAATCCGAAACGCCAGAATTACGTTTTTTTGGTCGCCGCGACATTGCGTTAAAATGCAATAACGGGCGATCAAAAGAACATATCTGCGCCAAAATGGTATCATTAAAAACGCCAGCTCAGCACGCAAAAAATAAGCCCTCACCCGACCCCAGATCACGAAAAATGGAGACGCTACGGGTATTGGAAAATGGCACTTTTTTTTTTTTTTTTTTTTTTTTTTTTAAGCAAAGTTTGGAATTTTTTTTCACCACTTGGATAAAAAATAACCTGGTCATGTTAGGTGTCTATGAACTCGTAATGACCTAGAGAATCATAATGGCAGGTCAGTTTTAGCATTTAGTGAACCTAGCAAAATAGCCAAGCAAAAAACAAGTGTGGGATTGCACTTTTTTTGCAATTTCACCGCACTTGGAATTTTTTTCCCGTTTTCTAGTACACGACATGCTAAAACCAATGATGTTGTTCAAAAGTACAACTCGTCCCACAAAAAATAAGCCCTCACATGGCCATATTGACAGAAAAATAAAAAAGTTATGGCTCTGGGAAGGAGGGGAGCGAAAAACGAAAACACAAAAACGAAAAAGGGCCGCGGCATGAAGGGGTTAGGCCGGCGTCACACTGGCGAGTTTTACGGACGTAAGAGCGCAGAAACTACGTCCGTAAAACTCGCATAACATACGGCACAATTATTCTCAATGGGGCTGCTCCTATTAGCCGTATATTACGGTTCAGTATTATACGGCTTTCTACGGCCGTACAAAATCGCAGCATGCTGCGTTTGTCAGCGTACTGCGCAAAAAAATCGCCAATGAAAGTCTATGGGGGCGAGAAAAATACGGATTCCACACGGACCAGCAGTGTGACTTGCGAGAAATACGCAGCGGTGTTAGTGAAAAGTCGGTAATTCAATTGCCGGCTTTTCATTTCTCCTGCACAAACCCGACAGGATATGAGACATGATTACATACAGTAAACCATCTCATATCCCCCTTTTTTTTGCATATTCCACACTACTAATGTTAGTAGTGTGTATGTGCAAAATTTCAGCGCTGTAGCTGCTGAAATAAAGGGTTAAATGGCGGAAAAAATTGGCGTGGGCTCCCGCGCAATTTTCTCCGCCAGAGCGGTAAAGCCAGTGACTGAGGGTAGATATTAATAGCCAGGAGAGGGTCCATGGTTATTGGCCCCCCCGTGGCTAAAAACATCTGCCCCCAGCCACCCCAGAAAAGGTACATCTGGAAGATGCGCCTATTCTGGCACTTGGCCACTCTCTTCCCACTCCCTGTAGCGGTGGGATATGGGGTAATGAAGGGTTAATGCCACCTTGCTATTGGAAGGTGACATTAAGCCAGATTAATGATGGAGAGGCGTCAATTATGACACCTATCCATTATTAATCCAATTGTAGGAAAGGGTTAAAAAACACACACACACATGATTGAAAAGTATTTTAATGAAATAAACACAGCGGTTGTTGTAATAATTTATTGTTCTCTCAAATCCATTTGCAGTCCCTCGCTTGGCAACATAATAAACGCACAAGATACATACCTTCTGATGTACTGTCAGGTCCAACGATGTAATCCATTTGAAGGGGTTAACTAATATTACAAGCAGGAGCCCTGCTATAATGCAGCTGTGCTCCGTGCTTGTAATTCCCCTGCGAATGAATGAAATGTAGGTCATTGACCTACATTTCCTTCATTCGCGGTGAGGCGCCCTCTGGTGGATGTTCTCATGAACTGCAGCCTGGGAACTTTTTCCCACGCTCCAGGTCATATGAGGACATCCACCAGGGGGCGCATCACCGCGACTGAAGGAAATGTAGGTCAATGACCTACATTTCATTCATTCGCAGGGGAATTACAAGCACGGAGCACAGCTGCATTTAGCAGGGCTCCTGCCTGTAATATTAGTTAACCCCTTCAGATGGATTACTTCGTGGGACGAGACGGTTCACCAGAAGGTATGTATCTTGTGCGTTTATTATGTTGCCAAGCGAGGGACTGCAAATGGATTTGAGAGAACAATAAATTATTACAACAACCGCTGTGTTTATTTCATTAAAATACTTTTCAATCATGTGTGTGTGTGTTTTTTAACCCTTTCCTACAATTGGATTAATAATGGATAGGTGTCATAATTGACGCCTCTCCATCATTAATCTGGCTTAATGTCACCTTCCAATAGCAAGGTGGCATTAACCCTTCATTACCCCATATCCCACCGCTACAGGGAGTGGGAAGAGAGTGGCCAAGTGCCAGAATAGGCGCATCTTCCAGATGTGCCTTTTCTGGGGTGGCTGGGGGCAGATGTTTTTAGCCACGGGGGGGGCCAATAACCATGGACCCTCTCCTGGCTATTAATATCTACCCTCAGTCACTGGCTTTACCGCTCTGGCGGAGAAAATTGCGCGGGAGCCCACGCCAATTTTTTCCGCCATTTAACCCTTTATTTTAGCAGCTACAGCGCTGAAATTTTGCACATACACACTACTAACATTAGTAGTGTGGAATATGCAAAAAAAAAGGGGATATGAGATGGTTTACTATATGTAAACCATGTCTCATATCCTGTCGGGTTTGTGCAGGAGAAATGAAAAGCCGGCAATTGAATTAGCGGCTGTTCACAGATATCGCACTGAATGAAATCTAAATACAGAATATATATATATATGTGTCTCAATGACATATATATATATATATATATATATATACTGTATATATGTTTTAATGAACATTTGAGCACATAAATCCATTAGATGTCGGTTTTGCAAGCCTGCGCGAAAATATCGCAGTACGGATGCCATACGGATTACATACGGAGGATGCCATGCGCAAAATACGCTGACACACCCTGCCTACGGATCACTATTTTGGGAACATTTCACCGTATTTCGGCCGTATTACGGCCGTAAAATACGGACCGTATTGTCTTACGCCGAGTGTGACGCCGGCCTTAAAAAAATGAGTGTCAGGGAGGGTGGATGTAGTAATTTTGCATATTTTAGTTATATGTTTTAATACTTCTTTCCAAAACGTTTGTAGTATTTCACAAGACCACCACATATGCAGAAAAGTACCAACGTCTTTAGTACATCTCCAACAGGTTGGTGAAGAATTAGGATACCAAAGATGAGATAGAGTTGGGGTAGTGTACCATCTAGTGACTATTTTATACGAATTTCCTGTACTCTTATACAACTAGATGGGCCATGCGAATTTTTGTAAATTTGATCTACCTCCCAGTCCTGAAATTCAGTATCAAGGTCTTTTTCCCAGTTATGTATGTAAGCTCTGTGATATATGTGATGCAGTAACCCCTGTAACAGGTAGGGGGCGCTGCATGGTCTCCCCGGAATCTGCACGGAGTTGTATTGAGGCCGTGAGAATTGACCTGCAGTGATGTCAGGATCACGTGACCAGTCCATGTGATCCATTACTGTGGGTGTGGTTACAGGTACATAACGTGACCAGAGTGTGGGTCACATGTTCCTGTGTGGTTCCAGTGTTTGGACCTGAAGGGTCCAAGTGCAAAATCCCTGAGGGAGTTCCTGAGGGCTCGGTGTGTTCCTGTGTTGGAAGCCTGGGAGGAGGCTTCCTGGAAAGCACCTGCTGGCGTGGGAGGTCCTAGTAGGAGGACCGGATCCCGGAGCCGTGCACAGTGGAACTGGGGAAGCTGGAGTCCTTCGGTGAGGTCTGGACTGACTAGTGTGTGCCGGCCAGGCAAGTTGGTGATCCCTGTAAGGCAGCTTACCCGGAGGTGTGGACTGGCGAGGAGTCAGCAGGTGGAGCCGGAGCTCCCGTCAGGTATCGTACAGGCCGTAGTGCTTGTGAAGTCTATGAACTATGTGGTCTCCCTTGGGAACTGGTTAAGGGAGGACCAGCGTGTTAGTGTCCGTGAGGCAAAGCCGTACACTGAAGTGTTAGAAGCTGCAAGTAAATATTACCAGTTGGTGCCTGTTGTGTTTCATGTTATGAACTGTGCGTAACCCGGTTTATGAGGCTTAATAAACCGCATGGACTGCTTTGTTTTATAAACCCGTGCCCGTGTGCTTGAATATCGCGGCCAAGTGAGTGTCCCCCAACACTCTCAGTGAGAGAAACCTTACAATTGGTGGATAATTTTGGCAACAATCCCGCTAGCACACGTGGAGTTAATTGCTGTGGCAGAGCCACGAAGGTGACAAGCGTCTAGCGGTAACTCGGCGGGGTTACGAAAGTGACAAGCGTCTGCTGTGACTCGGCGGGGTCACAAAGGTGACAAGCGGCAGCGGTGGAGCCGTGCAGAGCCGTGTGGAGAGTAGCCGTGGTTGCAGCGAGAGGTTCCACAGCAGGCGGAGCTGTAGTGGCTTGTGGTTGGCAGCACCTGGAGGTGCCGGTTGTGTGTGACTGCAGCGGGAGCTGTGGCGGTACCAGCAGGAGCTGGTGAAAGTGACAGAGAAAAAAAAAAAAAAAAAAATTCTTTTTGTGCAGACTCTTAAAAGGCCAGTACAAGCCCAGAGACATTGGGGTGTACTGTGTGAACTGGGGCCTGAGTGCCGTGGGGGAGTCCACGGGGTGTATCCCAGGGAGGGGAGTATCCCTAATAGTGAGCGGTGGCCTAAACGGGGATGGTTGCCCAAAAGGGGGCGGAGACCCAAAAAGGGGCGGTAACCCGAATAGGGGTAATGGCCCAAAAAGGGGTGGAATCCCGAAGGGGGGCTGAATCTCGAACCGGGGTGGTATCAAAAAGCGGAGCACTTGCCCAGAAAGGGGGCGGAGCCAAAAAAGGGGCGGCAATCAGTGAGGTGTCACGACTGTGTCCTTTTTGGCTGGATGGAAAGTGTGTGCAAGGGTTGATAGACCCGGGGAGAGAAGCGTCTGTGCTGGGAACCCGTCCAGGAGATTCTGTGTCACCTGGCGACACTGAATATCTCCAGGTAGCCACTATCTACATTGTCGCAGCGGAGGTTTCCACATACCATGAGGTGGTTGTAGACCCGATCTTGCCGTATCCTATGGTAATAGGACAAGATTTGGTAGCACTGTGGGAAAAGGCTGAAGTGTTTGTGGATATAATGTGGATGTCAGTTAGTAATGTTGAGAAGGCAGGCCTGACCAGAGGGAAAGGTGCGACTGTCCAACTAACTGACCTGACGTCACCTGAAGTGTGCCACAATACGACTGATAGTGGTCTGCTGGATAAAACACGTGGAGCTGACACCCAGACAGAGAGTGACTTGCAGGGTCATCAGACTGTGGGGTGTGACACAGATTCTGGGGGTGACTGTGACAAATCATGGCCAGTAACAAGCGCATATGCCCTGGTGACGGGTGGAGGACGGGGTCCAGGACCTGTGGTAACGGGTGGAGGACGGGGTCCAGGACCTGTGGTAACAATAATTAATAACAATAATAATAATAATTAGTAACAATAACAATTCAATACAATTAAATGTCATAAGGACTTCAAAAATGGCGTTATTAGACGTAGGCGCCACGAGCTAAATTTCCAGCGCTTTGCCTTTTGCTGATTCGTCAGACCGCTCGCGGTCGGTGGCCAGTAGGAATCGCTGGGAGAATTTAGTTGTGATTTTTAAGAGTTTTAGACGTGTGTGAAAGAAATACTGCAAAGTTAGAATGCTTTAATAAATAGAAGTGTTGATACTTTATTATTATAAATGAACAAAATGCAAAGAGAATGAAAAAGAAGGAAATCAAATCAGGATTCGGCATCCTTCGAAATCGCATCAAAGAACGTATTCTTCTGTGTACACTCGCACAAAGTCATGGATGATGTAGGATTATAGCCGGGTGTATAAACCATTATACAAAGCGGGGGGAATGATCATCATTTACATAGGAAGGTTAAAATACAGTCGTTGACTGAAACAGAAACAGCTGTGTAGGAGGCTTAATACTGGGCGAAGAACAGCCGAACTCTATACAAAGGTGAGGTTGTGGAAGACAGTTTCATGTTATAGATCTTTCACCATTAAAGTAGAGAGGAGTGCAGTGGATCCCGGGCGCTGCTGCTACTAAGGTTAATCCTCAGGTATGCTTAAGGGAGGAGTAGGTTCTACGCAAACATTTTTATTTATCCTCTGTTCCGGGATCCACCTCACTGATCTTTCCTTTCCTTGTTGTGTCCTCTTTCCATTTGGTCTGCATACGGCGGATATTGGATAATATCTAACTCTTTACATAGTTGTGCCGCACACAACCTGTTCAGATGAGCGACCAACCCTCTGACTTGCCCTGACTAGTGATGAGCGAATATACTGGTTACTCGAGATTTCTCGAGCACGCTCAGGGGTCCTCTGAGTATTTTTTAGTGCTCGGAGATTTAGTTTTTCGTGCCGCAGCTGAATGATTTACATCTCTTAACCAGCTTGATTACATGTGGGGATTCCCTAGCAACCAGGCAACCCCCACATGTACTTATGCTGGCTAACAGATGTAAATCATTCAGCTGAGGTGAGGAAAACTAAATCTCCGAGCACTAAAAAATACTCGGAGGACCCCCCGAGCATGCTCGGGAAATCTCGAGTAACGAGTATATTCGCTCATCACTAGCCCTGACCTGTTGCCCACAGTGTTACACAGGGAGCACCTCTTGTATTTTCTCTCTTCAGGTCTTTCACCATAGGCAGACCGAGCCATGGTCTTCAGCTGAGGACCATAGTTGGATGTGAGACTAGTCTGACTCTTCTTGGTATTTTGCAGCACTGCATCAGGTGATTCGCAGTCGTGGGACCCGTCAATCACCTGCTGTGGCACTTGGACTTTCTGGACTTGGTTTCTCTATTGCTATGGTCCACGGCCGGATCTTTAAAGTATATTATCTCTGAAAAAAATATCACTGGCTGTAATCAGGCAGCCAGGCTCTGATTAATGCTGCCTATTGTTTGGGCAGCATAAATCAAGCGACAGGTTTCTTTTAATGGTAACCCGAAGAAAGCCAGCAAGGATTACTATAAATAAAATGGCTCAGTGCTTTCCTAGCATTCTGTAGGGGTCCCAGTGACTTCACCTCCAGGCAATCGGCATAGGTGACATATCCTAGTTATATACCACCACTGTATAAGGCGGGCTGATTATGATACTAAAGATCACTCTCCTTCTTACTGGGCAGAAGTGTAAGTTTAAGGCTTTAAACATTCCAAAGATATTGCATTATTCCTTCCCATAGCATGCTGGTCTTTGGGGTTCTAGGATCCCTGGCGATCCTGAGGATGGGGCTCTTGATAAAGGGAACGAGGCTTGGCATAGTCCAATCTCGAAATGAGCGGTAGGTGCACATGCTCAACCTCCGCACCATTCATTGTGTATGGGACTGCTGGAAATAGCTGAGTGCTAAGCTTGGTTTATAAGCTCCAGTGTTCTTTTTTGGAGATTTTTTTGGGGTATGAGAAGTTGGGACTCCAGCAGCCAGTAAGTCAACCCTTATCTTTAGAAGAGGGGACGATTTACTAAACTAGAAATCACCCTTTAAACTCACCATGTAATTACATGGATGAAATGGGTCTGACACGTTCTCCACCCGATCATTCAAAGGGAGGGTAGGGTGCGATCTTCTTTGATGTCCTTATGCCTCAATAGGTTTGTTTTTATCACCAGATGCTAAAAAATGCTCTGGACAAATAACTTTAAGCTTCATATTCTAATATACAGGGGTGCATATGCTGGCATAAATGTCTATTCATATTATTATTTTTATACTATGTGGATAGGTAGATGCTGTCCTGCCGGTTGCATGGCCAGAAGGGTCACCAGACCTTACCCAGATTGACTTGATTTTTATTTGGGAAGTTATAAAAAATGAGGTTTGTTTAAGAAAATCATGCACAATTGATAACATTCAACTATTATTTAAACTGTACACCGACTTCTGCACCCCCTGTATACCAATACCATATAATAAGTATGTTAAAATGCTGATTGTATAATCTGTATGTGGAAAGAACACAGCCTTACATATAAGTTGTGGGTCCACTATTATTATTATTCCTTTTTTATCTCTTCCTTTACAGATGGCTTTAATCAAAGTGTCTTATCATATCTTGAAGTAACAAGATCTTCTCCGGAGAGAGGAATATCCACTTTCTAAGAAGATGTTGGAAGAAAAGACATAGAATATTTTTATTTCTCTAAGGTCCTAAGCCTTTCGTACAGTCCAGACATGTTCTGCTGGAGGAGGGCTTTGCCTCTTTCTCTGCGCTTCTTTCAGATGCGTAGTATCAGTTCGGATCCGCTCCTGGATCAGTTGATGACTAGCACAAACCAATTCCAGATTTTTCAACTCGTTGGCATCCATAAGTCTAAGCTTACAGTACATCATGTGGGTTGCGCCATCAATACATTATGGGAGCTTCAGAAGGGGAAGCCGAGTGCAAACGCAAATCATGAAACCGTCCGAAATCACCCGGAATTTATTGCTCTTCGGATCCTGGCAGAAAATAAAATTGACTTTATGAGCGACACCACCCTGGTGAATACGCTGTATGCCGTTATAAGGTACGAGCCACTTGCTCCATTGCTCGGTCCTTATGTTGCATCTCGTTTACCATTGTTGTATTCTGTATTTCAAGGTTTAATGTGGAAGCGCACGACTCTTTGGTGCAGCAGCTGCTAATGGAAGGCTGGAGAAGACTGGAAAAGTAAGGCTGGTGGAATGTTTGATTACCAATCCCAGCAGCCATTTTGCCATTTAGTTGCCCAGCATTAGCTCTTTGGCTCTTGAGGTTCGTCATGCTGTGTGTTGCCCAAAGGTTTTCCGCATTGTATCCCTCTTCTCCCACTAGTATACACGTCATAGCATTTCATTGTAGCATCGTAAACATGAGACAAGATGCACAGCCAGGACAGTGGAGTCCTGCACTTTTGCAACTGCGGACTGGAAAAACGAAACCTAAAAAGTTAGATCAATAAATTACTTTTTTATAAAGAAATCTTTTGGATTTTATCCTATATAACTGTATGGCGCATTGTTTGTTATTTTGTATTTATATGATTGATTGTATGTTTTTACCTGTTTCAGGTTTGAACCGGAGACGTTGTCGAAATTCTCAGTTTGTTTGGAAAAACTAGATCTGGGCAGCAGTCCGTTAATGGGAAAGGTAGCCAATGCCCTGAACACGGGCCTGGAGAACATACAAAATATTAGGTAAGCGGTCACCAGTATCTAAGACTACTGGAAGTGATTTAAAGGGATCCTGTCAGGTCACAGTGGCTCTCTCAGAGCTGAAATAATTGTCTTCACAGTCCTTATGTTTCCAAAGGTAATTTATTCCTATTTACTTATATCTACTACTTCCCTATTGTAGTATAACCTGATATGTTTGGTGATGGGTCGACTCCAAAGGGGAAAACTCCTCCTCAGGATGTGAGTTATCTCTGACCAGAGGTGTTGTTTTCATAGAACTATCCGGATAGTGAATGAGGGCAATACAAATGTGGAGGATATGCATAACTTTATGCTACAGGAAGGGCATGATTTTATTGCTGGATTATGGCAAGTAAATCATCATGTCAGCAGTTTGCGAGTCCTGAGTGACCTGACAGGTTTCCTTTAAGAAGCTAACGAGGAGTGGTCCCCATTGACCCCTTAAAGTGGACGCATCACTGTCAAACATATCAAGTTATTTTACAGCGGAGAGATAGCACATATAACTAAATATACAATAAATTACCTTTGGAAGCAATAGGACTGTTAAACAGTCATTTTAGTTCCGCCAAAGTCGTGGTAAATACAGCTCATGGGAGCAGCCATCTTGGCTCCGTCAGCTCTGCCTCTGGTGTTCTAATAGGACACGCCCCCAAATTCCAGCCTTGTTGTTATTTTTCTACTGAATCTTGCATATGTATATTTGTTTTAATTTCTTTTTCACCCATGGATTTCTATAGGCAGAGACTGGTGCAACTATCCTTCAATGTCATCACCCCACACACTAAATAAAAAAAAATAAATAAAAATAAAACATCATTTTTTAAATGTAAGGGTATGTATCCACGTTCAGGAAACGCTGCGTTTTTGACGCAGCGCTGAGCCGCAGCATCAAAAACGCAGCGTCCAGATGTTCCAGCATAGTGGAGGGGATTTAATGAAATCCCGTCTCCACTGTGCATTAAAAAACGCATGCGTTTTTCCTGCGAAAACGCACATGCGGAGCGTTTTTTCAGAACGCAGCATGTTGCTACTATGAGCAAAACACGCAGGAACACCGCAGGTGACCTGCCAGTGACCTCAGGTGCATTTTTGGTCAGGATTTTACCTGCATAAAATCCTGACCAAAGCCTGAAGCAAACCTGACCGTGGACACATGCCCTAAGACTTCCATTTACTGTCTGATGTTAAAAATATTACTAATAAATGCGTAAGGCAAAATAGTACTTGTCTACAAAAATAAGACCATATTGACCTGTGGTGACACGCGAATGAAAACAATGAAAAAAAAATTCTAGAATGCTGAAAAGGGAAAAAAATTAACGTGCTTAACTGTTTTTTGTTTTTTGTTTTTTTTTTTTAAAAAGCCAAATCTGGAAATGCTGTAAAATAACAAAATAAGTATAACTTCCCTGCTGAAGCCAATGCCGATCCCGCGTTACCTCTCTGCTGATACTTAGAGCAGGGAGATTAATTTGATTAACTTGCTATTTGGGCTCGTGCATAAGACGTATTTTCACAGATGAGTGCTATGTGTAGTTTTCACTTGTAGCGCTCGTAACTATGATATTCAATAGGGCTGTGCACATGTCCAAAATTTATTTAATCTTTTTATCGGACTCTGCGGGAAAAAATGCGGGAAAAAATGTGGGTTATGTCTGATTTTGACCCATCTGAGTGCAGTATGATGGAGGGGCAGAGACTCTGATTCCAGCGATGTGTCACTTACTGGGCTGCTTGCTGTAGTTTTGATAAAGTTCCTGTTTTCTCTGCTGCAGATCTTGCAGTGCTCTAAATACTGAGCTCTGTATAACCCGGCCCACACCTCTGATTGGCTGCTTTCTGCGTAGGGTGTCAGGATAAGCTCACTGATGGACTCTCAGTTAACTCATTTTGCAAGCCACTCTCTATATCACACACTTCATATGTGCTATAGATCACATTCATGATCCTTTTTAATCCTTTTCCAGATACCTGTCCAGCCTTATGATGAAGACATTCCCGGTCACCTCTAAGCGGTTGCAGCACCGACTGATCAGCAAGGCAGAATCCTTAATGGAGGGGGATAACTACATAGATGTGCACAGCGTGCGCCGGGTCGTCCAGTTTCTGTGCCTTATGAAGTATGACTACCAGCCCCTCTTGGATAAATGCAATCAGATTTTTGTGCGGGACAAGAATAAAATGAGCACGGACACCCTTAAAGGGATGTGATGAATCGGCCCCTTAAAGGGATACTACATATCAGCCCTGAACCAACAGAAAAAATCCCGTAATGCAATGATAATACTCAAATAGAACTCGTATTCCCTAATTAGAGGAAGCTCCTGATTATTTTGTAGTCTAATCTAGGAATTCAGTACTGTTAACAATTGCCAAATGTTGGATTTGTAAAGGTTTGAGCTCCTTTGCTCCCTCCAGGCTTGAAGACGACCTTGTCATACTGGCAGATAAGATCCATCACATCAGTCTGGTGTACGTCCTGGAGACCATGGCGGAGGCCGAGTGCAAGAACCCAATCCTCATTCAGAAGTAAGTGGATCCTCTAAGCCGTGAATGGTTTGGAGCTGGATCCTTCCTGTCCAATCTGATATTGTCCATATTATCACGGTCCGGGTACGGGCTGCACCCCGGCGAGGGTCTGCTGACCCAACTATACATGTGTGAGGCCAGGAGATCCTCGGCCAATTCGGTCCGTACCTGGATCATAATATATGGATGTCTGAATCCTGCTATATTTCCATTTACTGTTCAGATGGATGCTGTTGTTCCCTGTAATCAGCTATTTCAGACTCTTAGTATTCTCCTCCTAGCAAATAAGTACTGAGAGGTTTTATTTTTTTAATGTTTTTTTCCTGATCCCTTTGATGTACAGACCGATGAGTCCGATGGTGGATTTCTCCACTCCTCAATGCATGAGCCACCCTACTGAGCATTCATGTCCATGGGGGGAATAGAGTGAGAGCGAGCTGATGGCCAGATGAACGCTTGGCCGACCCTTACGGTATATGGGGCCTTTACAAACCTATGAGCCATTTTATATGGTGCACACTCGACGTTCATGCACATTCTTGAAGCATCTTTACACTGAAACAAGGAGCGTCCACCACTTATTAGAGACTCTGTCGGCCGTTTCCTAACCTATTGATGACACTGGCGCAGTGTGTTGTGTCGTTTTTGCCGTCAAAGTTACAAAAACCCATATGTACATCAGTGGGGCTTGTGGTCTGGGTGAGATATGTTCTGCCACACACGACACCCTGCGTGGGAGCGTCCCTTCTGGATGAGGACGTGGCACGGCGGTGGATGGAGTCTCGTTATGTTGCTTGATGACGTGTGATCTTTTTCTCTCCGTTCAGGATCTGCTCCGCCATCCAGGACAATCTGGATCATTACCATCGCCTGTATCTATGTAAGCTCACAGATGCCGTGGTTTGCCTGCCCTGCCAAAACTATCAACTGTTTGCGGATCTACAGAAACGTCTAACTGCGTAAGTGCAATTTCCATGCATGTGTGGTGAGTAATCGGGTTAAAGGGACATGTGGACGGCCCTATTAGAATGGCGCTGGGTTTACCATGCGGGTAAGACAAGGTCACTATTAAGAATACAAACATATGACTGGTATACCGTGAGGGCCAGGAGCGGACACAGACAGCAGAGGCCCCTGTGCAAGAACAATATATGGACCATTTGCAGCCGGAGAGCTCCTTATAATGCACAATGCCACCTGCTTTGGGGAAAGCAGTGGCCCCCGGACCTCTCGGGCCCCTGTGCGGCTGCACTGGTTGCACCAATGGTATGTCCGCTACTGGTCAAGGTGACATTGGGGAGTCCTCCAGCGTGTATGCGCACAGTGTAACTGCAGAGGCCTGTGCGCGCTCACTGACCGCGCTCACTGACCTCTCTCCTCTGCTGTGGCTGCTCGCTCCACGGAAAGATGCAGAAGTGTGGCGAGCAAGAAGCGTTAAAGAAAGAAGAGGGAGGAAAATCGCATGGCCGCAGCAGAGAGGAGAGAGATCTGTGAGCGCGTGCGCTGGCTCCTGCTGCTACATTGTGTGCTTTCTCCAAGCGAGCGCTGTCAATCAACACAGGAGGCAAAAAAATATCTTGGCCGTGCCAACAACGGACACCCGGATTTTAACATAAATATGCTCAACAATAATAGTTTATTACTACAAACATATGGGTTGTATAAGGACTATTTTATAAGGCTTATTTTAATTAGTAATTTTGGAGTGACACTCATCACAAAGTGTTTTTTTTTTTTGTTTGTTTTTAATAAATACGTGACATTTTTGTTCTATGGACCTTTTATTTTATCTTTTGCCTGGGGAAACCACAAAAATAAAGCCCACATTAATGTGTTTTGAGGGTTTTGGTGGCTTCTTTTTGTTCCCTTTGTCACATGTATAAATGATTTGATTCTGAGATGGTGACTTGTTTTTGGTGCCTGAAATGTCCCTTCCCGTAGCTTTATGAAGACGTCTCATGTCCCATCTATGGTGGTTATGATGACCAGGTCACTGTCGCTGCTGACCCTTACTAGAGTGGATGAAGCCGTCCTTAGAAAGATTGACGACTTCATTCCCCAGTGTGACCTCAGCGACCTGAATAGCATCGCGAACAGCGTCATCCGGTGGTTACAGCCCGTCCAGTCTGTCCAGGCAGAATAAATCCGGGATGTATGAGAAACTCCTCCATAAAGTGAGCCGATACGGACTGGAGAGAGTGAAGAATATGGACGACATTGATCATCTGTTGAATGAGCTGACGTACGTGATGAACGGGCAGTGGCTGCAGAATATGCTGATAGACGACATCCTGCTCACCTGCCAGCGCCTGCTGCACCAGGTCACCTGGAGGAACGCACCGTTTCTGGCGCTGGTTATTAGTTACTGTAATACTCTGTGTCCTCCGGTTCTGGACAAGATCGCAGAAGTCACCATGGAGAATGTCACAAAGGTAGAAGCCCCGTGGGTTCAGATTGGAAGGCCAGTCACTGGCCCAAACTAAACATCTGGTGGCCAAAGGTCTATTCAGTGCGTGCACCTGACAGCTGTCTAGGGGCGGCTTAAAGAGCACCAGTCCTGTGTGTTACACTATAGTACCCCCATGTAATAATTATTCTGGGGCATCTTTTCATTGTTGTTCCTCTGTTATTCCTCCAGGAAATCCTTAAAGGGATTCTCTCATCATGTATCTTTGGTAGCACCCATCTCCCCTGCCTCCCGATTTTTCGCTTGCAATGGGGTAAGGGGACAGGGGACAGTGGTGCGCTCCTAAGGTCCAGATGGCCTGCAGAGGCAGATGTGCATGCTGCTTGTCTGGGAAACTGGACACTTCTGACAAGCTGCAGGAGTGGCTGGTAACCTAAACAATGAGCAGTAAACTATAGAATTAAAACTCCTTCCATTATTGCAAACGGAGAGGATTTTAAAGTAAGAAGTAAATTGTTTTTACAAGCACTTTTGGCCACTATAGATGAGACAATTCCTTTAAATGAAGGATTTGGTGTTACTGTTCTACCAGTCAATACTTGTACTCTTAGGACACAATCAGATGACCGAATAAATTGGACTGTGATCGGACCACAATTCACAGACTGGCCGGCGGCTCTCCCGACCTGAGCGTGACCGCTTCATGTTTTCCTGTACAGCCATCATGCTCAGGTCGGTAGAGCCGCTGGACAGTCTTTGCATTGTGGTCCAATCACAGTCCAATTTATATGGTCGTCTGACTGCGCCCTTAGGTCTCAGACGTCTGGTTTTTTTCATACATGTTCTCAGTGTTTCTCACAGATCAGGTACCTGTAAGAGGGTGAACTGTAGTCCCACTGAGAGGGCACTAGGACCCTGTGGTTTTTGCCTGCTGCAGCAGAGAACAGACCCTGGAAGACTCCCAGAGACAATGTGTGCTGGGGGGTGGGGTCTGGTATCTCGTGTGTAAAGTGAAACAAGGAAGTGAGAGGAGAGAGAGAAAGGCGGGAAGAGAGAGCAGAAGCTGCTGTGAATGTGATATAACCAAGAGACTGTGGATTTTACTGTGAGTTTTTTTGGAGAAAAAGAAGCTATTGAGAGACTTTGCATTGCTAACGTTGTCCTGGAGAAAAGCTAACCTTTTGTTCAACTCTGTGAGACACTTTTGTTGCTAACCTTTTATTTTGGAAGACTGAAACTTCACTGCAAACCCACTACGTATTTGAGAGTCTGTGGAATACCTGTGCATTGATTGGAGAACAAGTCTGACAGATTGCTGATACAGAGACGGACGGGTTGTCGTGGAAGCATTCCTAGGAGCTACAGAAGAAGAGACAATATCGTGAGGCCACTAACTAAGTCCCCGGCGTTTGGGCTCGGCATCCGCCGATCAGACAAGAGGAGCTTGCTGTAACTTATTGGCGCTGAAGATATAGACTGGGCTGCAGCCTGTGCGGATTCCTACCTGAGAGGAGATCCATCTTAAGATACGGTACCATAAGTTATAGATACCCAGGTATCCCTGCTCATAGTGTTTACTTGTTACTTAGAGGTGTATCTTATATTAGAGTTGTGTAAGTTATACTCAGTGTGCCATTCCAGGGGCTCCCTTTATAACACTACAATCAATTTACACTTGTTCCTGTTTAGTTGCCCTGTTAGGTAAATTTCTTACTAGTCTTTGTAGCATACAGTTCTCAGGAGACCTTGGAGTGGCACAGTGATTTCAGCTGCTGCTGAGCTGGTGTATCTTTGGGGTGCATATACTTAAATATTTTCCATATTACCTTTATTATTTTGCCTTTGAGTAAAAATACCGTTGGAGATTTCTGCCTTAGTCTTGGTTTGTGACTCACTGGATCTTATTCGGACCTCTGGTCATTACATTTTTGGCGTAGTCGGCAGGATCCAGTGTTTGTCATGGACGAGGGCGAGGGTAGAAATGACCCCGCTGTATCCGCACCCTCCTCGGGGGTTGGGGTTCCCCTGGCAGCCGCGGCGATTTCGGGAGGGTATGTGCCTGTAGGAGCTTTACTTCAGCACATGCCGAAATACGACGGGCGCAATATGGCGTTGCAAGATTGGGCTGAGAGAATCCGGAGTATTCTGCGCATGTGTAATTTGACCCCCGCGTTACGCGCTGAGCTGGCATTAAATGCACTGGAGGGCGATATTAGACGTATGGTGATGGTGCGCCCAGAATCAGAGAGGGATACGTTAGAAAAGATTTTGGAACTGTTAGAGGGGAGTTTGGGGGGCCGAGCGCGTGTGGCCCAGCTTCGGTCCCTATTCTTTAATCGTCCCCAGAGAGAGTGTGAGTCCTTGATGCAGTACTCTAATATCTTGCAAGAGACGCTGAATGAGATGCAGCGACTAGACCAGGGGGCCATGGGAGCGTTCCGGGAAGTAGACCGCTTGCTCCGGGATCAATTCATCACCGGCTTAGCTAATAGACTTCTCCGGGACAAACTGTTGGAAATGGCCCGGGCTGCACCAGAATTATCCTTCTGGCAGATTTACCGAGCTGCAGTGGAAAGGGAAGAGAAATCTACCCATGTGCCCGAGGGGTCAGTGAACAGTGCCCAGCTGGAAGAAGGTGGGTCATCAGGGTCAGGGGGAGAGGGGCTGGTGAGCGTGGTACAAGCTTTGCGTGCTGAGGTGAAGGAGTTGAAGCTGAAATTCTCAACTGACAGTTGATCCCGCCTCTACCCCCTCACGGGGGCCTCCTGCCCCACCCCCTGGAACGGTGACCCCACAGACGGCCAGGTCGTCCTATCAGAATGAGTCAAGCCCTCGTCCACGAGGAGCAATCACCTGCTGGAAGTGTGGGCGCCAGGGACACATCTCTCGTTACTGCCGGACGCTTGCAGCCCCAGAAACCCCGTCGCCGGCTTTAAACTTCCGGCCGCTGCCATGAGAGGGCAAGCAGCAGCGGCCCCACCCACACAAAGCCCTCGACGGAATGAGCAAGATTTGTTTGCATGTAGTCCAGTGATAGAAGCAGAATTTGAAGGGCGGAAGATGAGGTGCTTGGTTGACACGGGATCCGAATGTACTATAATGCCACTAGAAGTATATGAGAGATACTTCAGTCGACTAGTGATTCCAGAGGATGGCCGAGTGATACGACTGACCGCCGCAAATAATGGTCAACTGTCAGTCAAGGGAATCGCGTGGATGCAACTAAAAATGTTTGGTCAAGAGCTGGGGCAGAAAGGGGTAGTACTGGTGGATCACCCCCCTAGAAGAGGGATGGAAGTGACGCTCGGAATGAACGTGCTGCGAGACTTGAATCACCAGATGTATGCCAGTGAAGGACCCCGATACTGGGCCCGTGCGACAAGACACCGACCCACACAGAGAATTCTACACCGTCTAGTGCTGAGTTGCGACTTGCTGAAAAGTGCGGTCCCAGGCGGCCGGGTGGGCCGGGTCCGAGTGCCATCGAGGGCCCCGATCCTGCTGGGACCAAGACAAGAGGAGCTCTTAATGCTGCCTGTGGGAGCTGCACAGAGATTGAATGGGCTTGAAGTGCTACTTGAGCCCGCCCGAGAGGGTTCCTCATTTGCCAAGGTACATGTGGCCCGGTCTCTGGCGATTGTGAAGAATGGACGAGTGCCGGTCCGATGCATCAATGTTTTAGATGAAGCTGTTGCAATTCCTGCTGGAACCATACTGGCTGAACTGTTCGTGCCGGCAGAAAAGGTGCCGGAAAATGCAGGATTCGAACTGCAACCAGACCAACAGTCATCCTGGACCTTTGCGGTCGAGGTAGGCCGGACTGAGCCTCCTACGGAGGAATGGAATGGTCATGTGATCATGGAGCAGATGGGAGTGGATCGGGAGAAGCTGACCCCCGTGCTGTTGGAGCAGTTGGAGAGAGTTTTGTGGGAACATCAAGAGACCTTTTCCCGACATGGAGAGGACTTCGGGTGTACCCAGATGATTGAGCATGAGATTCCAACGGGGGATACTCCACCCATTAGAGAAAGATATCGGCAAATTCCTCCAGCGCTTTATCAAGAGGTGAAGAGCATGGTGGCCAGTATGCTGGACAACCAAGTGATCCGAGAGAGCCGGAGTCCCTGGGCGGCTCCTGTAGTCTTGGTCCGCAAGAAGGATGGGACACTCCGATTTTGTGTGGACTATCGAAAATTGAACGCCCACACCGTACGGGACGCATATCCTTTACCCCGTATTGAAGAATCCCTGTCGGCCCTTGGTCGGGCCAGGTATTTCTCAACGTTGGATTTGGCAAGCGGGTACTGGCAGGTCCCAATGGCTGAAAAAGATCGGGCCAAGACGGCGTTTGTCTTGCCAATGGGGCTCTTTGAGTTCAACCGGATGCCCTTTGGCCTCGCTACCGCCCCGGGAACCTTCCAACGCCTGATGGAACATTGCTTGGGCGATCTAAATTTTGAATCAGTCCTGATATATCTAGACGACATTGTGGTGTTCGGAACCTCATTTGAAGATCATCTGGAGAAGCTGCGTCAAGTTCTCCGGCGGCTCAAGAGCTACGGTCTGAAAATAAAGCCAAAAAAATGTCAACTGTTACGAAACCAGATTGAATATTTGGGGCATCTGGTGACCCCGGACGGGGTACTACCTTTAGACAGTAAGATCAAGGCGGTACAAGAGTGGCCACCTCCTTGTGACCTGCGAGAAGTGCGGGCCTTCCTGGGCCTAGCAGGATACTATCGGCGGTTTGTGCCTAAATTCTCACAAGTGGTGAGTCCCTTGAATGAACTTTTGAGAGGGACAGCGCTGGGTCCTCGAAATCGCCCCATACCATGGGGGCCCCTACAGAAAAAGGCATTTGATGAAGTGAAAACCGCCCTAACGAGTGCCCCATTGCTGGCCTACGCCCGGTTTGACACCCCTTTTTTGTTGTATACCGATGGTAGTCTCCATGGGTTGGGGGCAGTACTAGCACAGGTGCAGGACGGCCGAGAGCGAGTGATTTCTTATGGCAGCAGATCTTTAAGAGACTCCGAGCGAAATCCGGCTAACTACAGCTCATTCCGGCTGGAATTGCTGGCCCTGGTGTGGGCAATGACAGAACGCTTCGCCGAGTATCTAACAGGAGCTGAGGTGCTAGTCATGACAGATAACAACCCGCTAGCTCACTTAGAGAATGCAAAACTGGGAGCGTTAGAGCAGCGGTGGGTCGCCAGACTAGCCAAGTTCAATTACCGCATTAAATTTCGCTCTGGTCGAGAAAACGGCAATGCAGATGCATTGTCAAGAGCGCCCCTTGGGTCATCAGGGGAAGATGTTGACGAACAACTTGAGGACACTGAAACTCCAGCTTTGGGGCAGATACCTATCTTCCAAAGTGTGGTACACTCAAGTGGGGTGGCCACCGGGATGCCCTGTGTTCTGGGTAAAACATCCTCAGATTGGACAAGAGTCCAGGATGAGTGTCCGGACGTTGCACTTGTGCGCCGTTGGGTACAAAACAAAACCTGGCCCAGTGCAGAGGACAAGGCTCAGTTGTCCATGGAAGGAATGAAACTCCTTCGACAATGGGATAAATTGTGTGTGGAACAAGGTCTTTTGTATCGTAAGGTGTACCTGCCATCGGAGCTGCAGCATCGGTACCAACTGATAATTCCTGTGGGAATGGGTCCAGTGGTCGCTCGTGAGGCGCATGAGAAGGGGGCCCATTTTGGAAGTGAAAAGACACTTCAGTGGTTGCAGCGAGTTCTCTATTGCCCTGAGTTGGGAGGGATGGTGGCCGACGCGTGTCGGCAGTGCCGAATTTGTGGGCTCAACAAAAGCCCTGAGCAGCGGGCTCCCACACAGTCTATTAAGACTTCAGCTCCACTGGAGCTACTCATGATTGATTACGTGTTGATAGGGTACTCTACGTCAGGGTACTCCTATTGCCTGGTGATGACAGATCACTTTACCAAGTATGCTGTAGCGGTGCCGACAAGAGATCAGACGGCCAAGTCAGCGGCTGAGGCAGTGTGCCGACATTTCTTCCAAGTGTTCGGGTGTCCGCAGAGAATACATTCAGATCAAGGGGCCTGCTTTCAGGGGACGCTGATGAAAGAGTTGCACCAGCTCTATGGTATCGAGCAGTCGAGAACAACGCCTTACCACCCTCAGGGTAACGGGGCGTGTGAGCGTTTTAATCGGACCTTGTTGCAAATGTTGAGGTCCTTAGAGAGTCAGCAACAGACATGCTGGCCTGAGTATCTCCCCGAATTGATGTGGGCTTACAATAACAGGGTGCACAGTACTACTGGTTACTCACCACACATGTTAATGTTTGGTAGACCTGGCCGAGACATTGAGGATTTGAACGTGCCAGATCCCTCCTCTGCCCCCCCTCGGACTGCATCCGAGTGGGTACGAGAGCATCGGCGGCGGTTGAGGGTGGTGCATCAGGTGGTGGGCGACCGCCTTCGCCAAGTGGTCCATAGAGACACGCGACCTGTACAAACAGAGCTGTTCTCTCCGGGAGACAGAGTGTTGGTGAGGACAAAACGACGGTGAGGAAAGCTGAGTGACCGATGGGAGGCGATACCGTATCTGATAAAAAAACAGGTGAACCCTGAGATTCCAGTGTACGAGGTCGAACCGGTGGGGACAGGGGGGCCAACCCGTAATTTGCATCGTAACATGTTACAACGGTGCTGGTTTGAAGATTCGGCGCTGACTCCCCTAGAGCCAGAGGCCATGTTCCAAGGGGCGGGAACTCTGAATGATCTTGAGTTTGATGGTGTACTTACTCCTGCGCCTGCTTATTTGCCCCCTGTGACCGATCTGGCCTCGGGTGATGAGAATGTTGGGGATATGGAGGATGTTGTTGAGGAGAGTGCATCAGGACAACTGCTTGGTCCTGACGCTGTATCACAGGACATCGAGCCGCAGGAGGAGACAACTCCACTTGCGCCCACTAACACGACCACGGAAGAGACTTTAGCTCCCTCTAAGGTTGCGCCTGTTGAGGTAGGACTCAGGAGAACTACACGATCTACGGCCGGAATACCGCCTCAGCGATATGCTCAAGATGAATTTGAGTGGGAAGGTATGTCGAGGACGCCAACCTCTAGTGGGGTGGCATGTAAGAGGGTGAACTGTAGTCCCACTGAGAGGGCACTAGGACCCTGTGGTTTTTGCCTGCTGCAGCAGAGAACAGACCCTGGAAGACTCCGAGAGACAATGTGTGCTGGGGGGTGGGGTCTGGTATCTCGTGTGTAAAGTGAAACAAGGAAGTGAGAGGAGAGAGAGAAAGGCGGGAAGAGAGAGCAGAAGCTGCTGTGAATGTGATATAACCAAGAGACTGTGGATTTTACTGTGAGTTTTTTTGGAGAAAAAGAAGCTATTGAGAGACTTTGCATTGCTAACGTTGTCCTGGAGAAAAGCTAACCTTTTGTTCAACTCTGTGAGACACTTTTGTTGCTAACCTTTTATTTTGGAAGACTGAAACTTCACTGCAAACCCACTACGTATTTGAGAGTCTGTGGAATACCTGTGCATTGATTGGAGAACAAGTCTGACAGATTGCTGATACAGAGACGGACGGGTTGTCGTGGAAGCATTCCTAGGAGCTACAGAAGAAGAGACAATATCGTGAGGCCACTAACTAAGTCCCCGGCGTTTGGGCTCGGCATCCGCCGATCAGACAAGAGGAGCTTGCTGTAACTTATTGGCGCTGAAGATATAGACTGGGCTGCAGCCTGTGCGGATTCCTACCTGAGAGGAGATCCATCTTAAGATACGGTACCATAAGTTATAGATACCCGGGTATCCCTGCTCATAGTGTTTACTTGTTACTTAGAGGTGTATCTTATATTAGAGTTGTGTAAGTTATACTCAGTGTGCCATTCCAGGGGCTCCCTTTATAACACTACAATCAATTTACACTTGTTCCTGTTTAGTTGCCCTGTTAGGTAAATTTCTTACTAGTCTTTGTAGCATACAGTTCTCAGGAGACCTTGGAGTGGCACAGTGATTTCAGCTGCTGCTGAGCTGGTGTATCTTTGGGGTGCATATACTTAAATATTTTCCATATTACCTTTATTATTTTGCCTTTGAGTAAAAATACCGTTGGAGATTTCTGCCTTAGTCTTGGTTTGTGACTCACTGGATCTTATTCGGACCTCTGGTCATTACATACCTATTATAGTCTATGGGGCAGTTTACATGTATGTTTTGTTTTTTTGCAGTGCCTGCAAAAAACCAAACTGAGATATGGCCACTTTTGATCTGAATCATGGATCAAATTCTCTGATGCAAGTCTATTGGTCTGTGAAAAAAAAATACAAGAAAATAAAATGCCACAATGGAGGAAAAAGCAAAAAAACAACGGACTTACAGATTAAAAATGGATGAAA
This sequence comes from Ranitomeya variabilis, assembly GCF_051348905.1. Taxonomy (NCBI): domain Eukaryota; kingdom Metazoa; phylum Chordata; class Amphibia; order Anura; family Dendrobatidae; genus Ranitomeya; species Ranitomeya variabilis. Next base: position 189,390,935 of record NC_135238.1, read on the forward strand.
ATCTGATCCAGCACATTAATGGCAAACAGACCATTTTCTCTGCGATCACTTTATCATTAGCTATCACTGATGACCCAGCAGTAGCAGATTGATGGGTGTAGTGCTCCTCTGAGCTGTGATTTGCACTGATGGGGTATCCTTAGGAAAGATCATCAATGCTGTGATTGCAGAAATCCCTCTCATTTACTGGACTATGTCATGTACACACTGTGTTAGTAAAGACTATTTGTCAGATTAATAATGTATTTTTTTGTTTGTTTTTTTAAGATCCATCCCACAGACTTGAACAGAGTTTTATTTGCCTTTGTCAATCTGGGCTATGATCCCCCGCGAGAAGAAGAATTCTTTACAATGTGTATTCAGCATATTCTCGCTAATTTAAGTAAGTATTCATTGTATTCTCAGTATAAGTGGAGATCTGGCCACGCTTCACCCCAGGAGTAATCACAGCCCTGGAAGATTAAAGAGACACATTTTTCTAACTGTGATTTCCGCCTCCGCGTTGCAAAAAGTGAAAATATGCAAAAAATTCCACATTATCATTAACAAGCTGCAGATTAGAAAACCTAAACCCCACAACTTTTTTTTATTATTTTTAGTACATTGTGGTTATTGTGCAGATAATCACATCAGAATTTCAGTGATGAATTTCCCATATTATAGACTGTGGTCACACGGGCAAGTGAAGAAAAGAGAAAAAAAAAGAATTGTCCCGTTTTCATCTAAAAAATGTAGCCCTAATGTTATAATTTCCTTATCTTTATGGATTGGGCCCTTGTCTAAAATAATTGTTAATAAAGTTGCTACGTCATCCCATATTATGATCCTGAGCTGCAGATTATTTCTTTTCCCTGCCGCTGTCCAACCTATCATCCGAATACAGGCTGCCACGTACAGCAGTCATTGCTCTACACCGCTTCCCCTTAAAAAAAACAAACAAAAAAAAACATGTTCTGCACAAGAATTCTACCATTTTCTAATCTATTTCTTCCTTTTTCACAAAGAAAATGAAGGTATTGTAGCTGAGTGACATCGCCGCATTTACGCATTTTAAGCCCTAGGAAACAGACACATTCCATAAGGCTCCGTTCACCTCTGTGTCATCTGATCCCAGCGGCGGCTGTCATTTCCCATTGGTTTCTGACAGCAGTATCTTTTCCATTAAAGACTCCGTAACCAGTAGCCGAGCCGCCGGTGCAGATGTGAACAGATCCGTAAAAATGAATGGAATTTGCCCAGAGGGGTCGGGCTGATTCCTCCTCCTGCTAACATACCTTATTCTTAAAGAGTGACTGGCGATTTTGTAATATATTCTATGAGAGAAATGTGCTACTTCCCCTCCTTTCAATCTCCATTCTCTATATAGACAGATTTTCCCATTACTGTGAGATAGGTTGGTGCTTATAAAATTCTATGGAGAGGAGGTGGAGACGGACACAGACTTTCCGCTGTAAGTTCTTCTGAATCGTCAGTTACACTTCTCCATGGAACTTTATGAGCACCAGCTGTCTCCTATCTCAGTAATGGAAGATTTTACTCATGAACTGAGCGTGAAAGATCAGTCCAGGAGGAGAGGAAAAAAAAAGCCGATTTGTCTGATAAGACTTATTTTTATGAGTGCTATTGATTTATGAAATAAAAATGAAAACTCTTTAATACTTCAGCTTCGTCTAATATCAGATCAGGAATGAAAAAAAAAAATGTATAAGATAGTGGTTGTGTTATTTTTACCTTCCAGACTCCTTCCCTCCTCATCTCTTGGTTCTGGTGGGCTTCACTCTTGCTGTTGCACAGTATTTCCCAGAAGATCTGATTAAAGCCATTTTCAATATTCGTTTCCTAACTAAGGCCGGTTTCACACGTCAGTGGCTCCGGTACGTGAGGTGACAGTTTCCTCACGTACCGGAGACACTGACACACGTAGACCCATAAAAATCAATGCATCTGTGCAGATGTCATTGATTTTTTGCGGACCGTGTCTCCGTGTGCCAAACACGGAGACATGTCAGTGTTCGTGGGAGCGCACGTTTTACACGGACCCAATAGAGTCAATGGGTCCGCGTAAAACACGGACCTCACACGGACATTCTCCGTCTGGGGTCCGTGTGCGTGCAGGAGACAGCGCTACAGTAAGCGCTGTCCCCCCCACATGGTGCTGAATCCGCGATTCATATCTTCTCTCCAGCAGCGTTTGCTGTAGAGAAAATATGAAGAATAGTGTTAAAAATAAAGATTTAGGTGTCCGCCGCCCCCCCACCCCCTGTGCGCCCCCCCCCCGCTGGTCAGAAAATACTTACCCGCTGCCTCGCTGCTTCCTGGTCTGGCCGCGGCTCCTACTGTATGCGGTCACGTGGGGCCGATCATTTACAATCATGAATAGTCGGCTCCGCCCCTATGGGAGGTGGAGCCACATATTCATGACTGTAAATGATCGGCCCCACGTGACCGCATGCAGGAGAAGCCGCGGCCAGACCAGGAAGCAGGGAGGGAGGCGGGTAAGTATTTTCTGACCAGCGGGGGGGCGCACAGGGGGTGGGGGGGCGGCGGACACCTAAATCTTTATTTTAAACACTATTCTTCATATTTTCTCTGCAGCAAACGCTGCTGGAGAGAAGATATGAATCGCAGCTTCAGCACCATGCAGAGTGGGTACCACACGCTCCGTGTGGTACCCACTCGCCATACGGGCGGCACACGTGTGCCGCACGTATGGCCTCCGTGAGTTCCCAGGCACACGGACACGGATAACCCCGGTACCGATTTATTCCGGTACCGGAATTATCTGGACGTGTGGGACAGCCCTAAACTGGATTCCGAACTGGACAGTAAGTGTCATGTGAGCGAATGCTCCACCTTTATCCATTTAGGTTCTATATTGCTCATGTTGCCCCTAGGACTTAGGCTGGCCGTACATATGAGAGGCTTTGTCTTCTCTGATCTCCCAGCACCATGTATGCTCGTGTCTTCTGAGCGTGCATCTTTATTTTAATGGGGTAAGGGATCACTTTGCAAATATGCCCCATCCTCATTTCCCCAACATCTGTCATCAGGGTCGGCTAATATAAATCGAATATTTCTTTGCAGCTTTACCTGCATTACCCATCCTGGTGCGAGACCCGGCACAAAAAGCCTAATACCCTATAAAATTTAATAAAGCTTTTATTTAACCCTTACACAACTGGGCAATTTTTTTTTGTTTTGTTTTTAATTATTATTTATTTTCTGTTATTTTTTTTATCATTCTACTTTCAATTTTCAATATTAATTTGTTATTTTTGCACAAGACAAATTGTAATGAATTCAGTTAACCGTATAATGCACACACAAAATTCCAAGAGCAGTGAAATGGTGAAAAAAAGACGCAATTCTGCCATTGTTGTTGTTTGGTTTTTTTTAAACAATAACCCAGCAGTGTGACTCTTCAGGTCGGAACGTTTATAGTTGTCTTGTTTGTTTTAGTTCCTTTTTCTTTTTTTTCACCAATGGTGGGGGTTAGGTTCTTTATGGAGCGCCCCCGCACCGCCGCAGGGCCGAGGGGTACCCGGAGCCGGGCCTCTAGTTCTTTAGTCTCGGGGTTGTCACGGTGGCTAGACCCGGTCCGTGGCCCTGTCCGTCAGTGGGGGACGTCCGGTGTAATAAGTGGTAGTAATGGTAGCGATGTAGCGGTGCAGTTGTGAGGTGCAGGTCGCGGTAAATAACGAGGACACCAGGTTGCAGTCTCTTTACCTCTTTACTGGAGATCTCTGAGTCCTCAGTCCAGAATACGGTTCGCCAGGCTACGCAAGTCCGGCCGGTCCAATGGCACCTCCAGAGTTCTCCTCTCAGGTGGAAATCTGTGCCTTCCTTCTTAGCGCTATGTGTTGTAGTCCTTCCCTGCTGTGCTCACGGAAAGTGACCCCACAACGGTTGTGTCTGTTTCTTAAGTTCCCTCACAACTCGATTTGATGTTCCTCTGTAATCCACCCCTTCCCTGTATTCAGGTTGGAATGGCACCCGTTTGTCAGGTAGGCCTGGAGTTCTTCCGGGACCCTAGAGACGCCCCTCTCCCGCAATTGCCCCCCAAGACTTCATAGGCGATATGTGGTAGACAGCCCGCCTGAGACCGACTGTCCTGCCGCTGTTTGGAGTATGGCTTGAAGCTGTATTCTAATCCACTCCCTCGGCGTTCCGGCCACCGGTATTGCGCCTCAGCAAGGTGCTGCCTCTTTCAGCACAACCCCTGCTGGTATTCTCCTTCTGCTTGATCTCGTTTCTCACTCAGCACAATCTGTCTCGCTTCTAGTCCTTTCTTGGGCACCGCCGCTATACTGAGCAGGCACGGTCCCTTTACGTTCTCTCAATGCCAAGCCTCTGCCAGGATCCCACCCCTGGCAGAGACCCTACAGTCTCTCTCTTCACAACACCCTCTGCCACAGGGTGTTGCTCCGTTCAATCCCGTCAGCGTTCTCTTCTAACTTCCTGCCTGACCCCCAGTTTTACCCACTATGGTGGGGAGTGGCCTAATGAATAGCACCCTTAGCTCCCCCCGGAGGCCCTGCTGTGAAACATATTGGTGTCTGTGATACCTGATTGGAGGAACTCCTTCGGTGCCATCGAACGTGCTATGGCTCCCCTTAGCGGCGGAGCCACAGTACTGCAACGACCAGGACTCTGGGGCGCTGCACTCCCCCCTGGTTAAACACAGTACTCCGGGACTGGGAAGAAAAACAACAATACAGATTAGTAAACAGACATACAATTTTGGTTGAGTGCAAAACAATAAGGATACTTGAACAGGCTTCCCTTTATGGGAGGTGAGGACACTTGTAACGTTACAAACATAGTCAACATCATAAATTACAGGCTATACATAACTCCTGTTACCCAACCGGGTATTCTACTTAGTGCAAATTCTGGAACAATAAATTAACATTGCCTTTAAGAAACATACACTCTTAGTTTACCAAAGGCCTTCCTATAATCACATTACAGGGCAAGGTAACTTCACATTCTCCTACTTTGAACCTGCAGGACCGCCTGTCCCTAAGGCACCAGACCTACTGCCTCTCCTTTCTTTTACAGGACCGCCCCGTTCAGCCAGGGCCTACTGCCTTTCGCTTAAAGAACTCTGAGCCCGCTCTACTCGGCTCCTTTAAGGACTCACTCTCTAACCCCTACGGGTTCGCTTTCTGTCCTTAGTAACAAAGTAACTTTCTATGGGGACGCAGGGTTGACCTTCTATCCTCACCTTCATCATTACTTCCTTACTTTCAGCTATGCAGATCTCTATCTCTACCCCTACGGGCTCTCTGCATCTTTTCTTTCTGCAAAACATTATTTAGATTTCACATTTCAACAAATTCAACACATAAAACTTAGCATGTAAAACAGTTACATTTCTTTTTTTTTCAAGCTTCATTATCACATTACTGTTCTGCAACAGTATCTTTCTCAAGTTCAATTTCACACATCCCCTTTAAGAGGGGACCAAGTCTTTCTGAGGTAGCTCGTCTTCTCAGCCTACCAGCCCATGCAAAGGTTCCGGTATGGCATCTTCGCAAAGTGTCTTTAACTAGAACCGGTAGGAAAGGTATCTTCACAAAGTGTCTTTGGCTAAAACCAGTAGGGAGCACCTTTAAGAAGGTGCAAACTATTTATAAAAGAAAGTTCGAATCATGCACAGTCCATGATTTCTGCAGTTTGTGTAACTTTAAAACTTGTATAAACTTCAGGAAAACAACAGTGACCCCGGGTCAACAAAGGGGTCACCTTTTTAAAGTTTACCCTGGACGGGTTTAGCAGCAACAGGAACAGTTAAAGGAAAACTATTTACATTTCTCATTCAGCAATAGTACTTTTTCAAAACTCCTCACGAGGTGCCACCTGGCGGATGAACCCCTGCTGTTCAGGTCCCAGGTTCACTCCTGCAGCCAGGTACACCCCATGAGTACAGGTTTGTTGCACAACCAAATCATGGGCGGTGATGAGGGTCTGCGTTCCCATTTCTCTCCGTTCTGGTACACCAGGGACACCAGTCACTCGAAGGGGCACCTCCTTGGCCACTACGGTGGTCGTAGCGATCGGGCGGCAGACCACAAGTTCTGTGACCTGGCAGGTGGGGGCGACCAAGGTGGTGACAGATCGGTCACACGGTGGCACCTTGGCTACAGGGGCGGGTTTCTCCCTCTTGTAGACGTTCAGAGCAAACCACCCCTTCTCCCCAAAATGCCGAGTATAAGTAACACTGTCCCCTGGATGGAGGTCTCGATCGGGGTGACCCTCTCTAAGGTGCGACTCGACATCCCGTCGGTTGACGAAGACCTCTGCGTATAGCCCCGGTTCTTTAATGAAACCCCAGCCTCCTTGAAGTTTAAAGGTGGTGACGATGCCCTGCCTGCGCGGGGCCTGGTTAATGGTGGGGTCCTTACGGGCCCGGTCCTTAATCGCCAGATCTTTCTGATGGTAGGCCTCCCGTTTAGCCTTATGTATTTTCTCCTCCTCTTGCCACCGTTGCTCCAGCTGGATTTGGTATTCTTCCCAGCTTAGGGCCTGTACCATTTCTCCCTCCTGGGTTTCCACCCCGGGGAACCCCATAAGATTGGATCCAGGGTTCACCCAGCGGCATACCGTGCGCTCTGCGCTGACCTCGCACGGCAAGGGAGTAGGGGTGATTGGGGCCCGCATGCGGTGTTCCATTCCCGTGGCCTCTTCCCAGGGTAGCAGGCGCTGGAGTCTACGGGCTCCCGGGAGGGGTGGTGCCGCTACGGGACCCACCAACACACCCTCGGCTGGCGGGGCAGGATCGGCGAACTCACCCACGGGTACGGATCCGCTTTCCGCAACAGGTCCCGCTGGTTCTTCCGATGTCCGGGAACCCACTGCCGGTCCCACCTGATGCGGGGCCTGGACTCTTACATGCAGTTGGAGGAGCTGGTTATATAAATCCTCCATCTCGGCTCTCAGGAATTTGGTGTTATCCACGGAGGACAGGCTGCTGGGCTCATCCGGGTAGTCAGGGGAGACTTCCACTTCAACCCCGCTGTCGGGTTCGGAGCTGCTGGCCATAGCGTCCTCCACGTGGGTCGCTTCCTGGTCTTTTTCCCGCTCTCTCCTGCGTGAGCAGTTTCGTTTTCTCTGCCTCCGCCCCCCATTAAGGATTAGGAGGCGGATCTCTGCTGCTGACGGACACGTCCTCACTGCACAGAAATATTTAGACTGGGCGGCCATTATTCTTCGCGCTCTCCAGCTCGTCTACGCCCACTCCACGCCCCTCTTCTCTTCCTGCGCTCTCCTCAGCGCTGCAATGGCGGCGGATTTTGGCGGCAAATGGCGCAGCACACAGTCTTTGTAATAAAGTACAGTCCAAGCACAACAAATCACAGTCTCTAGGCACACATGACCTGATTCTTCAGGCTTAAGTAGATCCTGTTCGTGACGCCAAGATTTGGAGCACCGCCGCAGGGCCGAGGGGTACCCAGAGCCGGGCCTCTAGTTCTTTAGTCTCGGGGTTGTCACGGTGGCTAGACCCGGTCCGTGGCCCTGTCCGTCAGTGGGGGACGTCCGGTGTAATAAGTGGTAGTAATGGTAGCGATGTAGCGGTGCAGTTGTGAGGTGCAGGTCGCGGTAAATAACGAGGACACCAGGTTGCAGTCTCTTTACCTCTTTACTGGAGATCTCTGAGTCCTCAGTCCAGAATACGGTTCGCCAGGCTACGCAAGTCCGGCCGGTCCAATGGCACCTCCAGAGTTCTCCTCTCAGGTGGAAATCTGTGCCTTCCTTCTTAGCGCTATGTGTTGTAGTCCTTCCCTGCTGTGCTCACGGAAAGTGACCCCACAACGGTTGTGTCTGTTTCTTAAGTTCCCTCACAACTCGATTTGATGTTCCTCTGTAATCCACCCCTTCCCTGTATTCAGGTTGGAATGGCACCCGTTTGTCAGGTAGGCCTGGAGTTCTTCCGGGACCCTAGAGACGCCCCTCTCCCGCAATTGCCCCCCAAGACTTCATAGGCGATATGTGGTAGACAGCCCGCCTGAGACCGACTGTCCTGCCGCTGTTTGGAGTATGGCTTGAAGCTGTATTCTAATCCACTCCCTCGGCGTTCCGGCCACCGGTATTGCGCCTCAGCAAGGTGCTGCCTCTTTCAGCACAACCCCTGCTGGTATTCTCCTTCTGCTTGATCTCGTTTCTCACTCAGCACAATCTGTCTCGCTTCTAGTCCTTTCTTGGGCACCGCCGCTATACTGAGCAGGCACGGTCCCGTTACGTTCTCTCAATGCCAAGCCTCTGCCAGGATCCCACCCCTGGCAGAGACCCTACAGTCTCTCTTCACAACACCCTCTGCCACAGGGTGTTGCTCCGTTCAATCCCGTCAGCGTTCTCTTCTAACTTCCTGCCTGACCCCCAGTTTTACCCACTATGGTGGGGAGTGGCCTAATGAATAGCACCCTTAGCTCCCCCCGGAGGCCCTGCTGTGAAACATATTGGTGTCTGTGATACCTGATTGGAGGAACTCCTTCGGTGCCATCGAACGTGCTATGGCTCCCCTTAGCGGCGGAGCCACAGTACTGCAACGACCAGGACTCTGGGGCGCTGCATTTATATTTCAGTGGCAACAAGAAAATCAGAACTTTTTGTGCATGAACATTTTTAAGTTTGTGACTTTTTCTGAGATCTGGAAGTTTTTTGTTTTGTTTTTCCCATTGTTCCATTATTGGAACCAATGTATTAGGCCTTGTTTTTTTTTATCAAATGTTTGGGAAATGAGGATCTTTGATATCAACCAACCTGATCCTTTACTCCATTGAAATAAAGATGCACGATCAGTTGACAAGGTCATACATGGTTCTGGGAGGTCAAACAAGATTGTCACCATTTTGGGGTACTTAAAACCTTTTATATAGAAGGGTTCACATATGTAAGAAAAAAAAACACTAAAAAATATATATATATATATAAATAAAATGTAATGTAATTTTTATTTTGGGATTTTTTTGTATTTTAAAACTGGATAGTAGTACAAAGTAAAAATCTCAGTCTCCTATGATGCCTAAAACTTTACAGGAGTACTAAACTGATGACAATAATAGCCTTAATAGACCCCCACTGCACTAATAACCCATGGCCACCCCATGGTCTCTTGGGGGGTGGGGTACAGTGGGCAATCGAGGCTAGCGCCAGTCATAGTGTTACAGGCGGGTGCTGGCTGTGTAACGCCGCTGGCACCCGCTATGTACGGCGCAGGCTCAGTATCACATGTTGGGAACGCTTTTGATTTCTGTGTGTTGTAGATTTTCTCTTTCTTCACTAATTATATTATTTTTTAGCTTTTCTGCCTGACAAAAGTGCCAAGATACGAATGCGCCTGATGCAATTAAATCGGGCGGTTTGTCTCGAGTGCCCGGAATACCAAGCCCCATGGTTTCATGAAGAATACTGTCGACAGATGAAGCATAGAGGTGCGGGGCTCGTTTTATTCATTTAGTTGTTAGTTTGTTTTTGTATGCTTAAGAAAAAAAAAAAAAAATTGAGTGACACATGATAAAAAAAAAAAAATCAGCGCTCAAATTCCAATGCCGGCTCCCAGCTGAGGCTCTGGTCTCAGTGTTTTAACAGTGATGTTGCGTTGACAGTGCTCAGCACCACTGCAGCCAATCACTGAGCACAGAGGCTCTGCCGCCTACCTTGTTGAGCTTAGGCTGGTTTCACACTTGCGTTTTGATCTGCAGCGTTTTAGCGCTAAAAAACGCATGCGTTTTTTTTTCTGTACTTAACATTAAAAAAATGCATGCGTTTTTTAGCGTGCGTTTTGACGCGTTTTCGGCAACGCATGCGTTTTTTGACGCATGCGTTCATTTGCAGAAATGCAACCTGCAGTAATTTCTAGCTGCGTTTTTTCCCCGCAAAAAACGCATGCGTTTATTCGCGGCAAAAAAATGCATTGCTGTCTACGCATGCGTTTTTAAGCACATGCGTTTGCTTGCGTTAAAAACGCATGCGTTTTTATAGAAAAACACAAGAAAAAACAAGAAAACCCTAACCACAAGAAAAAACAAGAAAACCCTAACCCTAGGGTTACTAGGGATCCTAACCCTTAGGTTAGGATCCCTAGTAACCCTAGGGATCCTAACCCTAGGGATCCTAACCCTAACCCTAGGGATCCTAACCCTAACCCTTAGGGTTAGGGTTACGATCCTAACCCTTAGGGTTAGGATCCCTAGGGTTAGGGTTAGGGTTAGGATCCCTAGGGTTAGGGTTAGGATCCCTAGGGTTACTAGGGATCCTAACCCTAACCCTAGCTATTTCTGTTTTTAGTGGGTTTTCTAGTTGATTTTGATGATTGGCAGCTGTCACACACTTCTCAGCCTGCGTTTAAAAAACGCAAACGCAGGAAAAAACGCATGTAAATGCCGCAAAACACCGCGTTTTTTTTTCTGCATGCAAAAACGCATGCGTCTAAAAAACGTGGTGTTTTGCCGCGTTTACATGCGTTTTTTCACCACACGCGTTTTTTTTTTAAACGCTGCAGATCAAAACGCAAGTGTGAAACCAGCCTTAGTGATTGACTACAGCGGTGATTTGGGCTGTCGGACATAACGTCATCTCTGCAGCCCAAACTGAGACCGGAGCAGCGAGAGGGAACCGGCACTGAAACCGGGGAGGACATGTACCTGCTCTGTTTGTTATTTTAGAGTGTTTGGGGTCCACTTTTCTGAAAGTGAACAATCCCTTTAATATTCTCCACTGCAAAAGTATATTGTGCGATTTATGGATATGCAATAAGGAATAATCCTTAGAATATTAAAAAGTTGTTTTTTGTTTGTTTTCTTTTTTTGCTCAGAAGGTAACAGTAAGAGATCCATATACCATCAAATCCACTTATTTCTCGGAGATCTCTTTGGGGGAGTTAATTATGCCAAGATGTTTGTGACTACTCCATATTATTACACAGTAGGTAAGATTGTGAAATGTAAAAAAATATATATTTTGCTGCACTAAGAAATCACAAACGCCGCTCTGCTCTGGAAAGAAATGTTATAATTTAAAGATATGTCAAAATTCATCAAATATTGTGACTGTTTAATAACTTTTGTGCAAATAAAAGCAACACAGCCACAAGCAAAACACTGACATATGAGGCAATGGGAGATCCTGGGGGGATGTAATTCAGGGTGGGGACAGTTTGAGTTGCATTTTAGTATATGATATCACAGGATGACTTCCACACACATCTACTTCATATTATATCACGTTTCTTAGCGGAGGACCCACTGGTGATCGTTGTCTAAAAGCCCGCAGTTCCTTTATTTGTTTAGTTCTTCATACGGTTGTTGCCATAAAAAATTTTTTAAAACAAAAGTCTATACAGTCAATCAATATTCTGCACAGAATCGTAATTGAGCAGGGGTCGCCCACTCCTTTTATTCTTTACAGGACTGCTTGAAATGGCTGAGTGCGGTCAGACACCCCCAAGAGATCAGTAACTTGCCTCCTGTTTTATAGAAAGGGGATAACTTTTAAAAACCCTTTTAAGCTGTGTGCACACGTTCCAGATTATTCGCAGATTTTTTGCACGTTTTTTCGCAACCAAAACGCTTAAAAAACGCATACATATGCATTCCATCATTTATAATGGTTTCCACAATTTTTGTGCACATGTTGCGTATTTTTCCGCGAAAAACGCATGCGGAAAAATACGCAGCATGTTCATTAATTTTGCGGATTTTAAGCGGATTTCCCACTATATTATTACATTGGGAACCTCCGGAAAAAAAGCGAAAAATCCGCGCAAAATACGCGATAAAAACGCGTGCAGAATTCCTGCGGAAAACCTCAGGATTTTCTCAGGAAATTTCTGCATACTTTCCGGATGTGTGCACATACCCTTAAAGTGTTTTTCCGGCTTTTGAAAACAAGTGTCCAATTGATTGTAGTTTGTTTTAAAAACAAACAAAGTGTGCCTGGCTCACCCTCCCCAGGTCCAGCATTGAGCCTCTGCCGCTGTTGCCATTATGTTGACCATAAGTGAGCTCAGCGGCTCTGGTCAAGTTGATGACACTAATTGGCTGTTGATGTGACCTGAGCACTGCACACACCAGGAGCTCGCTGAGTGGACCCAGGGAGGGTTTTTGGAAGGTGTTGGACTGTGATTCTCCTAACATTTGATGCTTGCTTTCTATAGACTTCGAGTGCATCCTGAGCAAAAATAAAAAGCCTACCGCCTACATAGAGGAGAACAAGCTGTCCGCCAATGTGGCCGAAGTCCAGTGGGGCCAGGACAGTCAGATGTGTGATAACAAGTCTCTACCTCAAGGAGCCCAGAGGTCGGTGATTCTGTGTGTAGACATGTGGTGCTAGATCACGACGCAGCCTCATTCTCTTAAAAAATAGCCTTCATGTTAAGTTTTCTTACATAAATCCATAGAAGACATGCAAATAAGAAACTTTGTAATATGTCTGATCATAGAAATCTGCTTCTTTCTCCTCCTGAACTGATCGTTCATTCTCAACTTCCAAGTAAAATCTGTTTTCCGTGAATACAGATTTTCCCGTTACTGAGATAGGAGATGACCGTTAGTGCTCACAAAGTTCTATGGAGACTGATATAGCAGAATGTCTGTGTTCCGCTAGCTCCTCTCCCCCCTCCATAGAATTTTAAAAGCACCAACTGTCATCTCCTATCTTAATCGAGGAGGAGAAAAGGGCGGTTTCTCCATTGAGGAACAGAGGAGCTAGAGAGATGAGCAGTAAAATCAGTATAATTTTTTTTTTTTACAAATGAATGGCTTTTTCCGGTTCAGAAAAATAGCGGTTTGGGCAAATGGATGTTTTTTTGGAAAAATTTGAGTAGAATTCAATTCCTCTTGATTTTGTTTGTTGGATTCTAACATATTATTTCTTTCATCTTTATAGAGTTGCCATTGACTTTCTTAATCCAGTGGCATTTTGCAGAAACTCTTCCAAGATTAAAGGCTTAAATGCCATGAAGAAGAGACATTTGGAGATCCTGGGGTACTATGTAGTTCAGGTTGGTTACAATTCGAGTTGTGTTTTAGGATATTATATCATGATTAGTGTTGAGCGATACCTTCCGATATCGGAAAGTATCGGTATCGGAAAGTATCGGCCGATACCGTCAAAATATCGGATCCAATCCGATACCGATACCCGATCCCAATGCAAGTCAATGGGACGAAAATATCGGAATTAAAATAAACCCTTTATAAACTTGTAGGTTCATTCTACATGAAGGAAAACAACTAAGAATAATGTAGGATGTATTGGGGGACGTGGCGGAGACATTAAAGGCACAGAGGTTTAGCCCAATGTAATAGAATAGCAGGATTTTTTTTTTTTTTATGACGTTCGGCGTTAGAAAGAATTTGACTGTTAATTTTTTTTTTTTTTATGTCAGATATTGATGTTTCACTACTTCCACGCCCTTCACCTTCTTTTTTACTTCTCCCACGCTTTCTTCTTCATTATCCTCATCATCAGCTTCTTTGACATCAACTTCTTCACCTTATTCATCTTCTTCTTCATCTTCTACCTATTATTTTTTTGGTTACATTGTTCATATTCTTTTTATTTTACTATTATCTTCATCATATTCTACTTCTTCATCATATTCTTATTTGTGACAGGCATTCCCGTAGTTGTTATCTATAAAAGTTTGAAGATTACACCTTCCGTTCTGCCTGTCACAAAACAGTTACATTTGTCCGCGTTCAGTTTGGCCTGCAGCATCAGGCTTTATCCAGGGGCACCACGAGGAGGAACGGACTCACCCCCATACACTGCTTAGTCTTCTTCTGCTTATAATTTAGATAATATTTTTTGCTCTGATATTTAGTGTTATGCTTAATGTTCTTCTGCTCTTTGTTCTGCAGCCTCTTGTTCTTCTGCTTCTCGGTCTTCCAGGTCGTCGTCGTCTCCAGGGTCGTCATCTCCGGGGTCGTCGTCATCGGGGTGGTCTTCAGGGTCATCGTCTCCGGGGTCGTCGTCATCGGGGTGGTCTTCAGGGTCATCGTCTCCAGGGTCGTCGTCATCACAGTGGTTGTCGTCTCTGGTGTCGTCGTCATCTTAGGGGTGGTCTTCCGGGTCATCGTGTTTAGTCTCTTGAACTTGGAAATGTAGCAGAAGGTACAAGAAGGCTGAGAAAATGCCGAGAACCAGCTGATGGAACTGGAACTCGGATGGCTACCCGAAGGTCCAAGAGCCAATGGAACTACCGAGGACCAGCTGACGTTACTGGAACCCGGTTACTAAGCAGGAGGTACCCGTGCCTGAAAGCACTACCAAGGACCACCTGACGTTGGTGGAACTCGGATACCCAGAGGGAGGCACCTAAGCCAAAGGCTCTGCCCGGAACCAGCTGACGGTACTGGAACCAGGATGGTGAGCAGAAGGTACAAGAGCAAAAGACACTGCCGAGAACCAGCTGACGGTGCTGGAACCCGGATGGGTAGCCGAAGGTCCAAGAGCCAATGGAACTACCGAGGACCAGCTGACGTTACTGGAACCCGGTTACTAAGCAGGAGGTACCCGTGCCTGAAAGCACTACCAAGGACCACCTGACGTTGGTGGAACTCGGATACCCAGAGGGAGGCACCTAAGCCAAAGGCTCTGCCCGGAACCAGCTGACGGTACTGGAACCAGGATGGGGAGCAGAAGGTACAAGAGCAAGTGTCTGCGTGGCTTTTGCAGGACACGATGCCGGCTGCACAGCAGGGGAACAGCTGGCGGTGCTGAACCCCACTGACACATTGGCTGGTGTTTTTCTCTGTGCAGCTAGCAGTACCGGGCCCCAACTGGCGGTGTTGGAGCCCGGGCTCTGCAGGGGGAGCAGAGTGTAGGCCGAAGCCTAATTGAACCAATTTCAAAGGTAACCTTTAACCCCCCCTCAGGGGTTACAAAGTAGAAGAGCCACAGCTTATCCAGCAGTAGTGCTGCACAAGTCAAAGGTTGCTCTTTTAATTTTGCTCCTTGCACACGCTGAATGAAACACGTATAACATTTAGCCCTTTATACAGTCAAACTGTGTTGGAGGCGTGAGTTCTCTTCGTAAAGAGACGCAGTACAGCTGGCAAAAATGCCACCTTGGTGCTTTGCGCGGCCTCCTGAGCATCGTTATTTGTTGCACAGGAGTCTGCGCTTTTGTGTTATCCCTTGGCCTTCCGCTGTTAGCGCTGACCATCCTCTGACATCATGTTATGTCGGCTGTTGCGGTTTGCGATGACCATGAATCCCAGCCCCCCAGTGTCTTAACATTGTTAAAACACTGCGGGGCTGGGATTCATGGCCTGGCGCAGTACATATGTTCGCCTCTCGCTTGGGTTCTTACACCCGCTTCAGACTATGCGGCGTCAGCTGATCCCTTATCGCATGCCACGGCCATGAAGACGCACAGTCCGAAGAAGGCGGAAGGAGATGAGGGACAGGCGAAGAAATGCACCGTTCATGCCCATCAATCACACCCTCGCAGTACAAATAAATAAGACACCGAGGGGCGTTGTGTGGGGCAAGGCGGCCGCAGAGGCGCAGCCAGCCAAACAATGATGCCAGAAGACGGGCAGCGCTACCAAGGAGCTTGTTGCGTGTGTCAATACAAAGGAAAATCACACCTGAGGGACGTTTTAATGGTCGCAGAGGACTCATTTTTAGACGTGTTCACTTCAACATGGGCAAGGAGAATAAGTTTCTGAGCCACCTTGAACACATGCAGCATTACTGCTGTTCAAGGTAGCTGTAAAACATAGAAACACCTGGGGGAGGGGGGACAGGTTCCCTTCAATTTCAGTTCTTGTGTCTGCGTGGCGGTCGCAGGACACGTTGCCGGCTACACAGCAGGGGAACAGCTGGCGGTGCTGAACCCCACTGACACATTGGCTGGTGTTTTTCTCTGTGCAGCTAGCACATCTGGGCCAAAACTGGCGGTGTTAGAGCCCAGGGTCAGCAGGAGGAGCAGGGGGAGCGGAGTGTAGGCCGAAGCCTGCACTCGAGCAAGTTGAAAGGAAACCTTTAACCCCCCCCCCAGGCGTTTGTAGCTGAAAGAGCCATTGTGTACAGCACTAATGCTGGAAAAGGTAAACTTAGCTCTTTTAATTATGGTCCTTGCACATGCGGAACCTAACAGTTATGAAATGTGTCCCCTCACAGCGTTAAACCGTCCGGTAGGTGGAACTTTCCTTTGTCGTGTGACGCAGCACAGCCATCATTTTTACCCCCTTGGCGCCGTGCACCGCCTCCTCAGCGTTGTTTGAATCTGTCCCGGAGCCTGCGCTGTTAGGTTAGCCCTTGGCCATGCACACATGTTGCGCTGCCCGTCTTCTGACATCATTTGGTGTCAGGCTGGCTGCACCTGTGCGGGTGCGCTGGCCGAGATCCCGCCTCGCAGTGTCGTCTAATGTAATCCCACCGCGGGCCTGTGATCCGTGCCCATGCGCAGTGCATATCCTCGCCTCTCACTCCCCTCCCTACGGCTTTTTCAGACTGTGCGGTGTCACGGCCGTGGCATGCTATTAGGGATCAGCTGACATCGCACAGTCTGAAGAAGCCGTAGGGAGGGGAGTGAGAGGCGAGGATATGCACTGCGCATGGGCACGGATCACAGGCCCGCGGTGGGATTACATTAGACGACACTGCGAGGCGGGATCTCGGCCAGCGCACCCACACAGGCGCAGCCAGCCTGACACCAAATGATGTCAGAAGACGGGCAGCGCAACATGTGTGCATGGCCAAGGGCTAACCTAACAGCGCAGGCTCCGGGACAGATTTAAACAACGCTGAGGAGTCGGCGCACGGCGCCAAGGGGGTAAAAATGATGGCTGTGCTGCGTCACACGACAAAGGAAAGTTCCACCTACCGGACGGTTTAACGCTGTGTGGGGACACATTTCATAAGTGTTAGGTTCAGCATGTGCAAGGAGCACCACGAAAAGAGGCACTTTTTCCCTTTGCATCATTACTGCTGCACAAGGTGGCTCCTTCAGTAACAAACGCCTGGGGGGGGGCAGGTTCCCTTAAATTTAACTTGTTGTGCCTGCGTGGCGGTCGCAGTACACGTTGCCGTATACACAGCAGGGGAACAGCTGGCGGTGCTGAACCCCACTAACACATTGGCGAGGTGTTTGGCTCTGTGCGTACAGCACTTCTGGACGGCAACTGGCGGTGTTGGAGCCCAGGGACAGGTGGAGGAGGAGGAGGTAGGAGGGATTGCCACACACACAGCAGGGGAACAGCTGACGTTACTGAACCCCAATAACAGAGGAGGGACTGTTGACTGTGCGTACAGCACTTCTGGACGGCAACTGGCGGTGTTGGAGCCCAGGGGCAGGTGGAGGAGGAGGACGTAGGAGGGATTGCCACACACACAGCAGGGGAACAGCTGACGTTACTGAACCCCAATAACAGAGGAGGGACTGTTGACTGTGCGTACAGCACTTCTGGACGGCAACTGGCGGTGTTGGAGCCCAGGGGCAGGTGGAGGAGGAGGAGGTAGGAGGGATTGCCACACACACAGCAGGGGAACAGCTGACGTTACTGAACCCCAATAACAGAGGAGGGACTGTTGACTGTGTGTACAGCACTTCTGGATGGCAACTGGCGGTGTTGGAGCCCAGGGACAGGTGGAGGAGGAGGAGGGAGGAGGAGGTAGGAGGGATTGCCACACACACAGCAGGGGAACAGCTGACGTTACTGAACCCCAATAACAGAGGAGGGACTGTTGACTGTGCGTACAGCACTTCTGGACGGCAACTGGCGGTGTTGGAGCCCAGGGGCAGGTGGAGGTGGAGGAGGTAGGAGGGATTGCCACACACACAGCAGGGGAACAGCTGACGTTACTGAACCCCAATAACAGAGGAGGGACTGTTGACTGTGCGTACAGCACTTCTGGACGGCAACTGGCGGGGTTGGAGCCCAGGGACAGGTGGAGGAGGAGGAGGTAGGAGGGATTGCCACACACACAGCAGGGGAACAGCTGACGTTACTGAACCCCAATAACAGAGGAGGGACTGTTGACTGTGCGTACAGCACTTCTGGACGGCAACTGTCGGTGTTGGAGCCCAGGGACAGGTGGAGGAGGAGGAGGTAGGAGGAGGTAGGAGGGATTGCCACACACACAGCAGGGGAACAGCTGACGTTACTGAACCCCAATAACAGAGGAGGGACTGTTGACTGTGCGTACAGCACTTCTGGACGGCAACTGGCGGTGTTGGAGCCCAGGGGCAGGTGGAAAAGCAGAGGAACACAATGTAGGCCGAAGCCTGAGAAAGTCGAAAGGGAACCTTTAACCCCCCCCCAAGGCGTTTGTAGCTGAAAGAGCCAGCTTGTGCAGCACAAAAGATGCAAAAGGAAAAGGTGGCGCTTTTCATCATGCTCCTTGCAAACACAGAACTAAACACTTATAAAATGTGTCCCCTGAAACCGTGAAACCGTCCCGGAGGTGGGACTTTCCTTCGTAATATGACGCAGCACAGCCGTCATTCCTACCCCCCCGGCGCCGTGCCCCGGCTCCTCAGCGTTGTTTGATTCCGTCCCGGAGCCTGCGCTGTTATGTTATCCCGTGGCCAGGCACACTTAGCGCTGCCCATCTTCTGACATCATTTGGTGTCAGGCTGGCTGCGCCTGTGCGGCCGCGCTGGCCGAGAGCCCGCCTCGCAGTGTCTTCTGATTTAATCCCACTGGGGGCCTGGGATCCATGGCCATGCGCAGTGCATATCCTCGCCTCTCACTCCCCTCCCTACGGCTTCTTAAGACTGTGCGGTGTCACGGCCGTGGCATGCTATTAGGGACCAGCTGACACCGAACAGTCTGAAGAAGCCATAGGGAGATGAGTGAGAGGTGGAGGTTCAGATATGCACTGCGCATGTCCATGGATCCCAGGCCCCCAGTGGGATTAAATCAGAAGACACTGCGAGGCGGGCTCTCGGCCAGCGCGGCCGCACAGGCGCAGCCAGCCTGACACCAAATGATGCCAGAAGACGGGCAGCGCTAAGTGTGCCTGGCCACGGGATAACATAACAGCGCAGGCTCCGGGACGGAATCAAACAACGCTGATGAGCCGGGGCGCGGCGCCGGGGGGGTAGGAATGACGGCTGTGCTGCGTCATATTACGAAGGAAAGTCCCACCTCCGGGACGGTCTTACGGTATCAGTGAACACATTTAATAAGTGTTACGTTTTGCGTGTGCAAGGAGCAAAACCAAAATAGCTACCTTTTTCCTTGTGCAGCATTACTGCTGCACAAGGTGGCTCTTTCAGTAACAAACGCCTTGGGGGGGGGGGGGGGACAGATTCCCTTACATTTCAGTTGTTGTGTCAGCGTGGCGGTCGCATGACACATTGCCGGCTACACAGCTGGGGATCAGCTGACGTTACTGAAACCCAATAACACTGGGTCGTATGTTTTGACTGTGCAGACGGCACTTCTGAGCCTCAACTGGCGGTGTTGGAGCCCAGGAATTTAAGTTCAGGTGGTAGAAAGATGAACACAACAGGAGACCTGGATAACGTATACAGTGACCTAATTATTTAATCAGGAGGAGGAGTGGCAAATTCCTGCGAGATCCAGGCCTTGTTCATTTTCAGGAAAGTAAGCCGGTCAACGTTATCGGAGGATAGTCGCATGCGACGGTCAGTTAGAACACCACCTGCAGCACTAAAGACACGTTCCGATAATACACTGGCCGCAGGGCAAGACAGCACCTCCAATGCATACTGGCTTAGCTCTGGCCATGTATCCAGCTTTGAGACCCAAAACTTGAAAGGGGAAGAGCCGTCTGGGAGTACAGCAAGAGGGCAAGACATGTAGTCTGTCACCATCTGACGGAACCGTTGCCTCCTGCTGACTGGAGCCGTCTGTGATGGTGTAGACTTTTGTGGCGGGCACAGAAAACTGTGCCACAGTTGGGCCATACTGGTCTTGCCTTGGGCAGAGGCACTGCTTCTGCTCCCTCTTTGTGCAGAGCCTCCACCACTGCCTGGACGCACTGAGCTGCTTTGGAATGCACTAGCAGCACTTCTCTCAGTTGGAATGGAGAAGATGATGGAATTGACCAGTGTGTCTTGGTACTCCCGCATTTTTCGCTCCCGGTTCAACGGTGTGATGAGGCTTTCTACGTTGTCCCGGTAGCGAGGATCGAGGAGGGTGAACACCCAATAATCAGACATGTTGAGAATGTGGGCGATGCGGCGGTCATTTCTCAGGCACTGCAGCATGTAATCCACCATGTGCTGCAGACTGCCAACTGCCCAAGAAACGCTGTCCCCTGCTGGAGGCGTGATCTCTGCCCGCTCGTCATCACCCCACCCTCGCTGTACACACTGAGTACTGGACAATTCGGTAACTCCCTCCTCTGGACGGATGTCTTCCTCCTCCATTGACTCCTCCTCATCCTCCTCACAAACTGTCCCCTGCCTACGCGTTTGTGAGGAACCCCGTGGCGCTGACTGTCCAGAAGATGATGGAAATGGTGAATCCTCATCCTCCACCTCTTCCACAACATCATCCCTTAGCGCTTGCAGTGATTTTTCAAGCAGGCCGATAAGGGGGACAGTCATGCTGACTAGTGCATCATCTGCACTCGCCATCCGCGTGGAATAATCAAAGGGACGCAAAACCTGGCAGACGTCATTCATAGTGGCCCACTCTGTGGTTGTGAAGTCTGTACGGCGCTGACTGCGACTTCTTTGCGCCTGAAGCAGCTGGTACTCCATTACAGCTTGCTGCTGCTCACACAACCGCTCCAACATATGTAACGTGGAATTCCACCTGGTAGGTAGGTCACATATGATGCGATGTTCCGGCAGGCGGTGTCGGCGCTGCAGAGCCGCAATGCGCGCTTTTGCCGTGCTGGAACGCCGCAAGTGAGCACACTCTAGGCGGACCTTGTGCAGCAGTGCATCAAGATTCGGATAGTCCCTCAAAAAGCTCTGCACGACCAAATTGAGCACATGTGCCAGACATGGGATGTGAGTGAGGTTGCCGAGGCCCAGAGCTGCCACCAGATTTCGGCCATTATCACACACTACCATGCCTGGCTGGAGATTCGCTGGCACAAACCACACATCGCTCTCCTGCTTGATGGCATTCCAGAGCTCCTGCGCTGTGTGGCTACGATTCCCCCAAAAAATTAATTTCAAGACGGCCTGTTGACGTTTGGCCACGGCTGTGCTCATGTCGGTCGTAACAGGTACACGTTCATCACGGGTCCATGTGGAGGTGGACTGTGACGGCTCCTGCAGCGATGATTCTGAGGAACTGGTGTAAGAGGAGGAGTCAATGCGTACAGAATGGATTCCTGCAATCCTTGGAGTGGGCAGGACACGTCCTGCGCCACTCGCACGGTCTGTACCCGGCTCAACGACATTAACCCAATGGGCAGTGAGGGAAAGGTATCGCCCCTGTCCATGTTGACTGGTCCACGCATCGGTGGTGAGGTGGACCTTGCTACTGACGGCGTTCAGTAGCGCGTGTTTTATGTGTCCCTCCACATGCTTGTGCAGGGCAGGGACGGCTTGCCTGCTGAAGTAAAAGCGGCTGGGCACATTGTACTGTGGGACTGCCAATGACATCAAGTCACGGAAGCTGTCAGTCTCCACCAGCCTGAATGACAGCATTTCCAGTGACAGAAGTTTGGCAATGCCTGCAGTCAGAGCCTGTGCTCGTGGGTGGTTTGACGAGAAAGGCCGCCTTTTCTCCCATGCCTGTACTACCGATGGCTGTAGACTGGGCTGGGAGTGTGTGGATAACTGGGAAAGTGGTGCTGCGGGTGGAATTACAGCGGGTCTCTGGACAACAGGGCCAGAGGTTCTTCCACGGCGATCCTGGGAGGAAGCCGAACCAGCTGCGTGTGAGCTAGAGGAAGAGGCAACACGAGCTGAAGAGGTGGTAGCTGCCGCTGTTGGTTGGCCTACCTCTTCAGTGTGTTTTTCTAACTCCGCCGGGTGCCTGTTGCGCACATGTTTCCACATGTTGGAGGTATTGAGGTTGCTGACATTTCTACCTCTTTTGACTTTTTGATGACACACCTTGCATCTGACATAGCAAATGTCATCTGCAACTGTGTCAAAAAAGGACCAGGCACTGCAAGTCTTGGGAGCGCCCTTTTTTGCTTTTGGAAGAGACATGCTCCTAACGGGTGCCAAAGCGGAGGCTGCAGGATCCGCAGTCTTCCCCCTCCCTCTCCCTCTTTGGGCCGTACGGGGAATCTCTTCCTCAGAGCTGCTCCCACCACCTTCCTGTCCCTCACGCCAAGATGGGTCAAGGACCTCATCATCTACACTACCCTCTGCCCCCAACTGCTCCTCCTGGGTAGTCTCAGCAGCAGAGCACGCACCAGTAAGTGGCACCTGAGTGTCATCATCAGCTGATGCGGCCTGCGATGTGGTGACCGGAGCCACTGGCCCACCCGCCTCTTCAGAGGAAGACAGAAAAAGCTGTTGGGCATCACTGCACCCTGCCTCTTCTTCCATTTCTCCAATGCTGCTTGGCTGGCCCCCTGTTTCCAAGCCAAGAGATTCAGAGAACAGAAGTAGAGACGGCTCCTGTCCTGGGCTCTCTGTCTGCCTGGGCAATTTGGCAGGTGGTGAAGAGACAGATGGCTGCTCTCCAGTGCTCTGTGTCTGAGAGGATGTGGCACTAATGGAAGTTGATGCATTAGCTGCCATCCATCCGACAACAGCTTAAATTTGTTCTTCACGCAGCAGCGGTGTACGGCGCTCTGACACAAAGCTGTGCATGAATGACTGTTGCCTGGTGAAAGTGGGTGCTGATGAGTCACCGGTGCCCGCAGCAGGCACAGAATCCCCACGTCCCCTCCCTGCTCCGCGCCGGCTCCCACGCCCACGTGCCTTACTCACTGCCTTCTTCATCTTGGTTGACTGATAAAGATAAGCAGAAAAGTACTAACGGATTTGTGTGCTTATTCCTGAGCAACTCCTCCTAACAGGTATAAGAAACACTAATTTTCTAAAGTGTGGACTAGACTTTAATATGAGCTAATGTGGCCTACACAAATGTAAAGTGGTGTAACTGGTGTGTTTGGTGAACTTTATTATTTATTTCTTTTTTTGGGGGCTGAACTGACAACAGATAGAGCTGCAGTCACACGGAGACCGTGCAGACAGACGTAAACGGCGCTGCAAGGCCCAAAAACCCTCCTCTACGTTATCCTATGTAGTGTTTTTCCACAAGTTAGCTGGAGAGGGGTGGAAAGACACTAATAGGATTTTTTGGAAAAAATGTGCAGCAGCCTGCACTACTTAAAACAAAATGAAAATTGATTTGGCGGTATGACGCAGTGAAGAACCCTGAGCTGGAGACAACCAGGCTATGGCTGCTCACAGACTACAGGGCGAGCTGCAGTCACACGGAGACCGTGCAGACAGCCGTAAACGGCGCTGCAAGGCCCAAAAACCCTCCTCTACTTTATCCTATGTAGTGTTTTTCCACAAAATAGCTGGAGACGGGTGGAAAGACACTAATAGGATTTTTTTGAATAAATTAGCAGCAGACTACACTACTTGAAAAAAAAAAAAAAAAAAAAGAACAGTATGAGGCAATGAACCACCCTCCCTGAACTGAATACAACCAGCTATGGATGGCCTATGTGGCTGCACTCAGACTAGAGAGTGGGCTGCACTCACACACACACACACACACACAGACCTTGCAGATCGCTGTGAAAACAGCGCTACAAGGCAAAAGCAAGGTGAATAGTAGGTGAACACAGCGGTTGCTAAATTAGCCTTTGGAAAGCACAAAGAAGCAAATCGCTATCTCTAAACTGTCCCTCAGTCAGCAAACAGCGTCCTGTCACTAACTGAATTCACAGCAGAGTGATCGCAAAATGGCGCCAGCGACTTTTAAACTGCATCATGACATCATTTCAGCAGCCAATCACAGCCTTGCCAGTAGTTTCATGCCCTCCATGCTAAACAGGATGTGCCCACACTTGGAATCATTCTCATTGGCTGAATTTCTGCATTTTGAATCTTGGAACTTCCGATTCCGGTATCCGATACGCGGCAAGTATCGGAATCCCGGTATCGGAATTCCGATACCGCAAGTATCGGCCGATACCCGATACTTGCGGTATCGGAATGCTCAACACTAATCATGATGGGTTCCTCATGTCTGTATAATAGTATCTTCTCCTATGTCAGTCTGTGTGTTTTATATATATATATATAGTGCCTTGCGAAAGTATTCAGGCCCCTTTTCAACCTTTTCCCACATATGCTTCAAATCATGTTTGAAGCATGATATGTGGGAAAAGGTTGAAAAGTTCCAGGGGGCCGAATACTTTAGCAAGGCACTATATATATATATATAATTTTCTCTGAGACAATTTCTATAGATGACTTCCCGCAGTTACATGTTAGTTCTCTATTACAGATCCCTAGTTTTGAATGGAATTCAATGGACCTTGGAACAAAGGAAACGTGGATTAACTACCTCCGGAAGAAGATTTTTGCTAGTGAACTGTGAAATGTTTTGTGCCACCCTGTAAATAAAGTATATTTTTTATTCATTCATATATGTGTGTTCTCTTACAAAGGAGCAGTACTTGCACAACATGATTTTTGGCGAAAGGTCAATAAACATAGCTGTATAACGTAAGAAAAACATGGCTGGCATCTGGCACCAAGATATTATCAGCAGATTGGGTTCGTTCTGCTCCGTTCACTGTCGAATTGAGAAGCAAGCGGAGCAGGTGACGTCACATCTGGAGATCGGGGCACGTGTTCCAGCAGGTGGCTAATCTGATGTCAACTACCCCTACCCTTAAAGTTGTGAGGTTCGGGCTCCATGGATCAGACTCGTTTTTTCCTGCACGTCCCAAACACCCAATCTGATTGACATCCGGGAAGTTTGGAGCCCAAGTCATCACTTTGAACTTTTGTCATGTACCTGTCAAGTCCTCCTGGGAGATTTAGGGTTAGAAGATCACTACGTATTGTGAATCGCAGATCTTCCATTTAGCCTGTGTATTTGTGTCCCATGTTAAATTAATTTGGTGCTGAAGAGGTTAACAACTTTTTCTATGTTGGTCAGAAACTTGCAAGCTCCATTTTCAGCTGCTTCTGATCTGGTCATTGCCTCTCCCTGTTAAACCTGGCCAGACCTTCTCTGCATTGCCAGTGAAATCTTTCCTTCCTAGCTCCTTGGAGACTCTGTGCTGAGTTGTAGATCGTTGTTGCTGCTGGAGATTGTTGCATGCTGTTTTTGGGTGTATGCTTTCCTCATTGTCCTATTCCCATTTGGTTGGTACATTCCTATTCTTCCCTATATGCCTCTTTACCTTTGGTGAGTGTTTGTATTTCTGTTGCTTAGGCTAGGTTCCCATTGCGTTAATGGGAGAGCGCTAACGGACAGCGTTGCACGGCGAAATTAACGCCGTGCACCGCGTCCGTTAGCGCTCCCATTGCCGGCAATGTTAAAGCGCATTGCTAGCGCGTGTCATTTTCGGCACGCGCTAGCGATGTGCCGGTCTTTTGTAGCGCGCCTCGGACACTGCTTGCAGCGTTCGCGGCGCGCCAGAGGTCCGTTCCCCGCTCTCGCAGATCGGGGATCTGCGAGAGCGGGGACGTTAACGCGACCCCTAAACGCGGCCCCGAAAAAGACATTGCGTTAGCGCAATCCGCTAGCGCTAAACGGATTGCACTAACGCAATCTGAACCTAGCCTAACTTATCCCTGTTTGGTCTTTGTGTCCTGTTTACCTTACATTTCTGTCCCAGAGTGGAGGAGGAGACAGAACAGAGTTTAACAGGAGCATAGTAAGGTTGGAGACTTCTACCTTCAAGAGTACCTCCGGGACAGGGAAAGTTAGGGTCCCAGTTACAGGGACAGTTTTAGGCCCCCCCTTCCTTACTGAAGACGTCACAACGTGACATGAAGTTTTTGCAGCGTGGTACGGGCATTATCCTGCTGAAAGAGGCCACTACTATTAGGAAATTCCATCACTGCAAAGGGGGCTACTTACTTTTGCTGTATAATGTTTAGTTTGATGGTACCTGTCACATCCACATCATATCATTGCTGGGATCTGAGGTTTCCCAGCTGAATGTTGCACATCACTCTGCCGGCCTGTCTTCTTACCATAGTGCATCCTGCACCATCCCTAGTAAGTGACGCTTGAGGCCGGCAGTCCACATAAGATATAAGAAAACATGAACCCTCAAACCAGGGCCCCTTCTTCCATTGCCTCATTGTATGGGTCTGATGCTGACATAACATGCCCAGTACTGATGCTTGCAGCAAAGGACGGGTGAGCTCGGGCACCATGACCTGTCTGTAGCCCCATACATACAGCTGTGCTCTTAATCACAGCCGGAATTTACTTTTTTTTAGCAATTTTATCATTTTTGATCTTCTTGTGCACAACCATACCCCACGCCCCCCAAAAAACAAACCAAAACAAAACACCGACAAGTGTTTTCTTAAAGGTAATCTGTCATCAGAATTTTACTACCAATTTATATCCTCCTGTTTTGGGACGACCATAATGGTAAAATGTTGTGCTAGAGGTGTCACTAGTGAGCCTTTATCAAGTCTGATATTTTTTTTTTTTTCCCTGATTTTGGTTAAATTAACCCCTTCACCTCGAAGCCTGTTTTCACCTAAGTGACAGAGCCAATTTTTACAATTCTGACCACTGTCACTTTATGAGGTCATAACTCTGAAACGCTTCAACGGATCCTGGTGATTCTGACATTGTTTTCTCGTGACATATTGTATTTTATGATAGTGGTAAAACTTCTTCGATATGACTTGCATTTAATTGTGAAAAAAACAGAAATTTGTCGAAAATTATGAAAATTTAGCAATTTTCAAATTTTTCATTTTTCTGCCCTCAAATTAGAGAGATATATCACATAATATAGTTAATAAACAACATTTCCCACATGTCTGCTTTACATCAGCACAATTTTGGAAACATAATTTTTTCTTGTTAGGGAGTTATAAGGGTTAAAAGTTGACCAGCGATTTTTCATTTTTGCAACAAAATTTGCAAAACCATTTTTTTTAGGGACCACCTCACACTTGAAGTGACTTTGAGGGGTCTATATGACAGAAAATGCCCAAAAGTGACACCATTCTAAAAACTGCACCCCTCAAGGCACTCAAAACCACATTCAAAAAGTTTATTAACCCTTCAGGTGCTTCACAGGAATTTTTGGAATGTTTAAAAAAAAATTGAACATTAAACTTTTTTTTTACAAATTTTTTACTTCAGATCCAATTTGTTTTATCTTACCAAGGGTAACAGGAGAAATTGGACCACAAAAGTCGTTGTACAATTTGTCCTGAGTACGCCGATACCCCACATGTTGGGGTAAACCAATGTTTGGGCACATGGCAGAGCTCGGAAGGGAAGGAGCGCCATTTGACTTTTCAATGCAAAATTGGCTGGAATTGAGATCGGAACCCATGTCGCGTTTGGAGAGCCCCTGACGTGCCTAAACAGTAGAAACCCCCCACAAGTGACCCCATATTGGAAACTAGACCCCCCAAGGAACTTATCTAGATGTGTTGTGAGAACTTTGAACCAACAAGTGTTTCACTACAGTTTATAACGCGGAGCCGTGAAAATAAAAAATATTTTTTTTCCACGAAAATGATATTTTAGCCCCCACATTTTTTTTTCCCAAGGGAAACAGGAGAAATTGGACCACAAAAGTTGTTGTCCAATTTGAGCTGAGTACGCTGATA
The DNA here is from genome assembly GCF_051348905.1 of Ranitomeya variabilis. Classification (NCBI taxonomy): domain Eukaryota; kingdom Metazoa; phylum Chordata; class Amphibia; order Anura; family Dendrobatidae; genus Ranitomeya; species Ranitomeya variabilis. The sequence continues at coordinate 189,418,629 of NC_135238.1, forward strand.
CCCCATATATGGGGGGGGACCTGTTATGGTCTGGTGATTAAGGAGCGACATGCGACTAGCTCTGAGCAGGTGGTAACTATACCGACCGCAGTTCCTGATCTTAACACAGACACTAGCAGTAGCCGTGGGATGTTCCTGTCACTCCCTGGACACCTCGTCACAGCCGGAGAACTAGCTACCCCTAAAGGTAGAAGCAGGAAAGCTATCTTGCCTCAGAGAAAATCCCCAAAGGATAGGACAGCCCCCCACAAATAATGACTGTGAGAGGAGAAGGAAATGACATACGTAGTATGAAACAAGATTTAGCAAAGGAGGCCACTACTAGCTAGAAAGAATTAGTACAGGACAGAACACTGTGCGGTCAGTAATAAAAACTAGAAAAAGTCCACCGCAGAGAAATGCAAAAATCTCCACACCTGACTAAAGGTGTGGAGGGCAAACTCTGCTGCCCAGAGCTTCCAGCTTAGCTGACTAGATACATACTGATAAGCTGGACAAATGAGCAAAACATAGAAAGTGCAAAACAACAAAGTCCACAACAAGTGAACTGCAAAAAGACAAGCAAGGACTTAGCTTTGCTGAAATGGTCAGAGTGACAGGGAAATCCTCAGAGAGCCATGACTCCAAGCTCAACAATTGACAACTGGCATTGAATTAGGGAAAAGGCCAGACTAATATAGCAGAGCCAGAAAGACGATCAGTGAAAACAGCTGCTGATGCTAAATCCAAGAAGCAGCCATACCACTCAAAACCACAGGAGGGAGCCCAAGAGCAGAACTCACAAAAATGCTACTTATAACCACCGGAGGGAGCCCAAGAGCGGAATTCACAACAGGGACCACTGTTTGGGCGCACGGCAGAGCTCGAAAGGGAAGGAGCGCTGTTTGAAATGTAGACTTAGATGGATTGGTCTGCAGGCGTCATGTTGCATTTGCAGAGTCCCTGATGTACCTAAACAGTAGAAACCCCCCACAAGTGACCCCATATTGGAAACTAGACCCCCCAAGGAACTTATCTAGATGTTTTGTGAGAACTTTGAACCAACAAGTGTTTCACTACAGTTTATAACGCAGAGCCGTGAAAATAAAAAATATTTTTTTTTTCACGAAAATGATTTTTCACGTTTTTATTTTCCCAAGGGCATCAGGAGAAATTGGACCACAAAAGTTGTTGTCCAACTTGTCCTAAGAACGTTGATACCCCATATGTTCGGGGGGACCACTGTTTGGGCGCACAGGAGAACTCGGAAGGGAAGGAGCACTGTTTTAGTTTTTCAAAGCAGAATTGGCTGGAATTGAGATCGGACACCATGTCGCGTATGGAAAGCCCCCTGATGTGCCTAAACAGTGGAAACCCCCAATCATAACTGAAACCCTAACCACAGCCCTAACCCTAGCCCTAACCCCGACCTTAACCCTAGCCCTAACCCCAACCCTAACCCTGGCCCTAACTCTAGCCCTAACCCTAGCCCTAACCCTAATCCTAATGGGAAAATGGAAATACATACATTTTTTAAAATTTTATTATTTTTCCCTAACTAAGGGGGTGATGAAGGGGGGTTTGATTTACTTTTATAGCGTTTTTTTGGCGGATTTTTATGGTTGGCAGCCATCACACACTAAAAGACGCTTTTTATTGCAAAAAATAATTTTTGCATCACCACATTTTGAGAGCTATAATTTTTCCATATTTTGGTCCACAGAGTCATGTGAGGTCTTGTTTTTTGTGGGACGAGTTGACGTTTTTATTGGTACCATTTTCGGGCACATGACATTTTTTGATCGCTTTTTATTACGATTTTTGGGAGGCGGAATGAACAAAAACCAGCAATTCCTGAAATTCTTTTAGGGGGGGCGTTTATACCATTCCACGTGTGGTAAAATTGATAAAGCAGCTTTATTCTTCATGTCAGTACGATTACAGCGATACCTCATTTATGTAATTTTTTTATGTTTTGGCGCTTTTACACAATAAAAACTATTTTATATAAAAAAATAATTGTTTTTGCATCGCTTTATTCTGAGAGCTATAACTTTTTTATTTTTCTGCTGATGATGCTGTATGGCAGCTTTTTTTTTGCAAGACAAGATGACGTTTTCAGCGGTACCATGGTTATTTATATCCGTCTTTTTGATCGCGTGTTATTTCACTTTTTGTTTGGCGGTATGAGAATAAAGCGTTTTTTGCCTTTTTTTTTTTTTTTACGGTGTTCACTGAAGGGGTTAACTAGTGATATAGTTTTATAGGTGGGGTCGTTACGGACGCGGCGATACTAAATATGTGTACTTTTATTGTGTGATTTTTTTTTTTAATTTAGATAAAGAAATGTATTTATGGGAATATTTTTTTTTTTTTTCATTATTTAGGATTTTTTTTTTAATTTTTTTTTTACACATGTGGACTTTTTTTTTTTTTTTTTTACTTTTTTAATTTGCCCCAGGGGGGGACATCACAGATCGGTGATCTGACAGTGTGCACAGCACTCGGTCAGATCACCGATCTCACAGACAAGGGCAGAGGCTTGCCGGCGCCTGCTCTCAGCAGCTCTTGCAGGCGCCGGCAAGCCAGGTCAGTAAATGACCCGGAAGGAGTCCCGCAGCCATCTTGGATCCGGGGACTCCTTCCAGGTCACCGGAGCAGCGCGATCTCATCGCGTTGCTCCGGTGGGAGAGCGCAGGGAGCCCCCGTCCCTGCGCGATCCCCCTCTATGCCGCTGTCACTATTGACAGCGGCATCAGAGGGGTTAAATGCCCGTGATCGGCGATAGCGCCGATCGTGGGCATTGCTGCGGGGTGTCAGCTGTCATATACAGCTGACACCCGCACCCGATCACCGCGGCGCTCAGCGTGAGACCGCGGTGATCGGTCCGCCGTACTAGTACTGCGGCTGGCACAAATGCAGTGCCGGCAGCGCAGTACTAGTACGGCGGATGTCGCGAAGGGGTTAATATCTGACATTCTTATCCCCCTGCCTTGTTAGCAAATAGTTTCAGACATGCTGTGTATTTACATCACATGGCCAAAGAAATTGGGTGGGAGCCACTGATTTACTATATATCTAATTCCAAGTGACTGTACATTTACTTAAAGTCATAGGAAAGGGTCTAATGCTCAAATGACTTTATACAATTGTTTTCTTTGCATCCACCCAAGAACTGGTTGCAAATTCATGACCACTAGGGGTCTCACTAATCCACTGTCCACAGTCTGCGAGGCGTGGTCCTTCTGGGCAGCAAAAACAGGAACTATGGGAGTGTCCTACACGATCTGATTCTGCAGGGGAAGTGCATGTCTTCAGTGCCATCTCACAGATCTGCGGAGCATCATTTCTCTCTGTACGATATACCTTGATTCAACTTGTCCAAGTGTTTTTGCAGTACCATTATATCTCCATCCATGATTTCTCAAGCACTTTTCCAAAATTGTGTAGTCAAGCTAAGTGAATTCACTATATACCTTTCTGTTATTTCATAAGCAGTTGCGATGATCGGCATCTTCTCTGAAGTACTGATGAAAACAGAATCATTTTACTTCTTTTCAAGAACAGTTTAGTGCTTCTATTGGTTTCTGTTCTAACTTGGCTTGTCCCATGACTTCTATCTCACTAAGGCCAGTCTCACACGTCCAGATAATTACGGCACTGGAAAAATCGGTACCGGAGTTATCCGTGTCCGTGTGTCCGTGAGCTCACGTGGCACATCAGTGTGGCACACGTGCGGCAGCCGTGTGCCGCCCGTGTGCCAACTGGGTACCACACGAACCGTGCAGGAGACAGCGCTACAGTAAGCGCTGTCCCCTGCTTTGGGTGCTGAAGCCGCTATTCATTTCTTCTCTCCAGCAGCATTCGCTGGAGAGAAAGAATGAAAAATCATTGTTTTTTTATTTTTTTTTTTCCGGTTAAAATAAAGTACCCTGTAACCAACCCCCTCCCACCTACTGTGCGCCCGCCCGCTGGAAATAAAATACTCACCCAGCTCCCTCGATGCGTCCTCTCAGCGCCGCAGCTTGTCCTGTATGAGCGGTCACATAGTGCTGCTCATTACAGTGATGGATATGCGGCTCCACCTCCCATAGGGACACACAGATGGCATACGGACAGCATCCGTGTGCGGTACGTGTTTTACACGGACCCATTGACTTTAATGATGTGTGATACGTGCGCTCCCACGAACACTGACATGTCTCCGTGTTTTTCAAACGGACACACGGTCCGTGAAAACACACTGACATGTGCAGAGACACATTGATTTTAATGTGTCTACGTGAGTCAGTGTCTCCGGTACGTGAGAAAGCTGTCACCACACGTACCGGAGCCACTGACGTGTGAAACCGGCCTAATGATACAAGGAGTTTTCCATTCTCTACCAATGATGTAGCAGCATGTCTCCCCAGTGTCAGACTGGGGTGTTTAGAGCCCAATAGACGAATGCGAAGGGTCACCCCACAGCTGCAAGAAAAGATTTTCTTTTTGATCTTATGCTCAAGGACCAAGTGTTCTACCATTCAGTACATGTGCAAAACAGGACCCTAATGTACATGCTCCAAGTTAAAAATTAGGTGTCCATCAAGCAATTAAAACCCTTTTTTAACAACTTCCACTGCCAATAATAATAATAATAATCTTTATTTATATAGCGCCAACATATTCCGCAGAGCTTTACAGTTTAACAGTTTCAAACACAGCAGTCATAGGTAACAACGTTAACAATACAGTAATAAAGCACAATAAGACGACCCTGCTCGTGAGAGCTTACAATCTACAATGAGGTGGGGAGATACAACGTACAGAAGCTTATTTACAATGATGGTCCAGCCATCTTCAGGGGGTGGGGGGTAGATGGAGATAGTGAATGGGCTACACACACACACAAACATAAAATGAGTTTGATTAGGGAACGTGACAGGCCGCTCTGAACAAATTTGTTTTGAGCGAGCGCTTAAAACTATGCAAGTTGTGGCTGGTCCTAATATCTTGGGGTAGAGCATTCCAGAGGATTGGCGCAGCACGGGAGAAGTCTTGGAGTCGGGAGTGGGAGGTACGGATTAGTGCAGAGGTTAGTCGAAAGTCATTTTGCAGAGCGCAGCGGTCGGTTAGGCCGATAATGGCAGGGAGTGCTGCTGTGTGCTGGAAAAAATCAAGGTAAAGTTTATTGTTACTGTTGTACAAATATGTATAAACCTAGATTTGCTATTTCTTTTAAAATCTTTGCATACCCTTTCCACCTTTTTCATAACTCATCACAGTTTTCTCCTGTTAATTGTAATGTAGGCCAGCCTCTTGTCTCCGTACATTTCATAATACACTGTTGGGGGAACATTTATCAGGACCGTCATGTCATATGACGGTCTTGATATCTCCCTTGCAGGTGCAGGATGTCCCATAGGGTCACATGACTGATATTTTTGGTTCATGTTTTGGCAGTGTAGTGCGCAAGCTTCCTCCCTCCTTATTTTCTTCCTGACTTCTCGATGTATACATCCTGAATGCGCCCAGTGGCATGAGGTACTGCACTATGTGTGTCTTACAACACAATGAGTGTTATAAAGAGTAAAAATACGCGTGGAAAATAAAATTGAGTTGAAAATATTGTTTGCATGCAGTTTCAGATCTATCCAATATATTTTTTTGCTGTGTTACACAAAAGCATTCCACCTCAAGCCACAAATATTAATTACTTTTAATAACATATTGTAAAGTAATATCTTATAAAATTAAAAAATGTATGTCTGTCTATCACCCTACCTGTTCCCTCTGTTCTGCTAATGACCTAAGGCCGACGTCACACTGGCATATTGCATCGGATGCGAGAGCACAGTCCTCTGCACAGTCAAAACACATGACCCAGTGTTATTGGGTTTTAGTAACGTCAGCTGATCCCCAGCTGTGTATGCGGCATTGTGTCCTGCAACCGCCACGCTGACACAACAACTGAAATTTAAGGGAACCTGTCCCCCCCCAAGCGTTTGTTACTGAAAGAGCCACCTTGTGCAGCAGTAATGCTGCACAAGGTACAGGTAGCTCTTTTAGTTTTGCTCCTTGCTCATGCTGAACTTAACACTTATACAATGTGTCCCCTGATGCCGTAAAACTGTCCCGGAGGTGGGACTTTCCTTCGTAACGGGACTTTCCCAGCCGTCATCCCTACCCCCTTGGCGCCGTGCGCCACCTCCTTAGCGTTGTTTGAATCTGTCTAGTAGCCTGTGCTGTTTTGTTCAACCTTGGCCATGCGCAGTCTGCGCTGCCTGTCTTCTGACATCATTTGGTGTCAGGCAGACTGGGCCTGTGAGGCCACGCTGCCCGAGATCCCTCCTCGCAGTCTCTTCTGATTTAATCATACTGCGGGCCTGGGATCCATGGGCATGCGCAGTGCATATCTTCACCTCAGGCTCTCACTCATCTCCCTCCGCCTTCTTCAGACTGGGCCACTGCCGTGACGCGCGGTGCATATATTCGCCTCTCACTCATCTCCTTCCGCCTTCTTCAGACTGTGCGGCTTCACGGCCATGGCATGTGATTAGGGATCAGCTACCGCCGCACAGTCTAAAGCAGGCGAAAGGACGTGAGTGAGAGGCGAACATATTTACTGCGCAAGGCCATGAATCCCAGCCCCACAGTGTGAATAAATCACAAGACACTGCGGGGCTGGGATTCATGGGCAGCGCGACCGCACAGGCTGACATCAAATGATGTCAGAAGACAGGCAGCGCTAACAGCGCATGGCCAAGGGATAACATAACAGCGCAGACTCCGGTACACAAAAAAGCAGCGCTCAGGAGGCTGCGCCCAGCGCCAAGGGGGTATTTTTAACAGCTGTGCTGCGTGTCATTAAGAAGGAAAGTCCCGCCTCCATGACGGTTTCACGGTATGAGTGGCACAATTTTAAAAGTGTTTCGTTCAGCGTGTGCAAGGAGCATAATTAAAAGAGCAACCTTTTCCTTGTGCAGCATTACTGTTGCACAAGCTGGCTCTTCTAGTTACTAACGCCTGGGGGTTTAAAGGTTCACTTTCAATTTGCTCCAATTAGGCCTCAGCCTATACTCTGCTCCTCCTGCTGACCCTGGGCACCAACACCGCTAGTTGCTGCCTGGAAGTGCTGAGAAAAACAATTGCTCCTGTGTTAGTGGGGTTCAGTAACGTCAGCTGCTCCCCTGCTGTGTAACCGACAATGTGTCCTGCGACCGCCACGCTGACACTCCATCAGATATTAAAGTGCCTCCAGTGCAGGCTTCGGCCTGCACTCTGCTCCTCCTGCTGACCCTGGGCTCCAACACCGCTAGGGGCTGTAGGATGACAATCTTGAATAGGCCCCCATCCTGGTTCCAGTACTGTCAGCTGGTTCCAGGCAGAGCCTTTGGCTTAGGTGCCTCCTTCTGGGTATCCGAGTTCCACCAACGTCAGGTGGTCCTTGGTAGTGCTTTCTGGCACGGGTACATCCTGCTTACTAACCGGGTTCCAGTAACGTCAGCTGGTCCTCGGTAGTTCCATTGGCTCTTGGACCTTTGGGTAGCCATCCGGGTTCCAGTTCCATCAGCTGGTTCTCGGCATTTTCTCAGCCTTCATGTACCTTCTGCTACATTTCCAAGTTCAAGACCCTAAAGACGACGACCCTGAAGACCACCCCTAAGATGACAACGACACCAGAGACAACAACCCCTGAGATGACGACCCTGGAGACGACGACCCTGAAGACCACCCCGATGACAACGACGACCCTGGAGACGACGACACGGAAGACCGAGAAGCAGAAGAACAAGACGCTGCAGAACAAAGAGCAGAAGAACATTAAGCATAAGACTAAACATCAGAGCAAAAGATATTATCTAAATTATAAGCAGAAGAAGACTAAGCAGTGTATGGGGGTGAGTCCGTTCCTCCTCGTGGTGCCCCTGGATAAAGCCTGATGCTGCAGGCCTAACTGAACGTAGACAAATGTAACTCTTTTGTGACAGGCAGAACGGAAGGTGTAATCTTCAAACTTTTATAGACAACAACTACAGGAATGCCTGTCACAAATAAGAATATGATGAAGAAGTAGAATATGAAGAAGAATAATAGTTTAATAAAAAGAATATGAAGAATGTAACAAAAAAAATAATAGGTAGAAGATGAAGAAGAAGATGAATAAGGTGAAGAAGAAGTTGATGTCAAAGATGCTGCTGAGGATGATGAAGAAGAAAGTGTGGGAGAAGTAAAAAAGAAGGTGAAGGGCATGGAAGTAGTGAAAGATCAATATCTGACAAATTAAAAAAAATCTTAACATGGTCAATATGTTTGTAACTCCGAACGTCTTAAATTTTTTTTAAAATTCCTGCTATTCTATTTGATTGGGCTAAACCTCTGTGCCTTTAATGTCTCCGCCACCTCCCCCAATACATCCTACATTATTCTTAGCTGTTTTCCTTCATGTAGAATGAACCTACAAGGAAAGAAAGGGTTTATTTTAATTCCGATATTTTGGTCCCATTGACTTGCATTGGTATCGGGTATCGGTATCGGCGATATCCGATATTTTTTGATTATCGGCCGATCCAATCCGATACTGATACTTTCCGATATCGGAAGGTATCGCTCAACACTAATTGCGACGTATTGCCACACGTCGCAACCGTCGTGCGACGGTTGCGTCGTGTTTTGGGGACCGCCGCAACAAAAAAATGTTACATGTAACATTTTTTTGTGCATCTAGTCCGCCATTTCCAACCGCGCATGCGCGGCCGAAACGCCGTGCCCTCCTCCCCGGACCTTGCAATGGGGCAGCGGAAGCGTCGTAAGACTGCTTCCGCTGCCACGTCGGGCATTTTTTTCACAGTATGCGTCGGTACGTCGGGCCGACGCAGTGCGACGACCCTGTACCGACGCTAGTGTGAAAGCAGCCTAATGCAACTGTTGCTGTATTGCAGGGTAGTCTGTAACCATGGAAATGAGAAGTGTATACTGCAATAGAAAGATGAGTCAACCCAACAAAGGAGGCAATGTGGACAATTACAAAATACTAGTAAGTGCCATAGATTTACTTTCTGTACACAGTCAATATCATTTATTAATGTGAAGCAGCCCGTTTAAGAAGCAAAAAAGGGACAAAGGAAGTTTGAGAAAAAAAGGGGAAAATAACAAAAGTTTATATTTTTGGTTTATCGCTTTCCACTCCCGCCATTCTCGCAGCCATAGCTTTATATATTCATATAGTTTTATGACCAGCTTATCTTTTTGCAGGACAATTTGTAAGTTCTAATGGCTGCACTTAATATTAGGTTCAAGTGGAAAGCAGAAAAAAAAGCAAAATGGGGTGCAATTTGAAAATTCAATTTTGTCACAATTTTATGGCTTTTATTTTAATGCCGTTCCCCACGTGCTCTGAGGAACCTGTCAGCAGGATTGTGTTCAGCAAACTACACACAGTGTCAGGTCGGCGCCGTTATACTGATCACAGTGAGACCTGGTGCTGAAATCCGTCTTGTGGTTGTTGTTTAATCTTTATTTTCAGTATTGAGTTAAGGTACCGTCACACTAGGCGATATCGCCAGCGATCCGTGACGTTGCAGCGACCTGGATAGCGATATCGCTGAATTTGACACGCAGCAGCGATCTGGATCCCGCTGTGAAATTGCTGGTCGCTGCTAGAAGGTCTGCACATTATTTGGTCGCTAGGTCGCCGTGTATCGCCGTGTTTGACAGCAAAAGCGACGATACCAGCGATATTTTACACTGGTAACCAGGGTAAACATCGGGTTACTAAGCGCAGGGCCGCGCTTAGTAACCCGATGTTTACCCTGGTTACCAGCGTAAAAGTAAAAAAAACAAACAGCACATACTTACATGCGTCCCCCAGCGTCTGCTTCCTGATACTGACTGAGCTCCGGCCCTAAAGTGAAAGTGAAAGCAACAGCGGTGATGTCACCGCTGTGCTGTTAGGGCCGGAGCTCAGTCAGTGTCAGGAAGCAGAGGCTGGGGGACGCGCTGGTGAGTATGTGCTGTTTGTTTTTTTAACTTTTACGCTGGTAACCAGGGTAAACATCGGGTTACTAAGCGCGGCCCTGCGCTTAGCAACCCGATGTTTACCCTGGTTACCCGGGGACCTCGGCATCGCTGGTCGCTGGAGAGCGGTCTGTGTGACAGCTCTCCAGCGACCAAACAGCGACGCTGCAGCGATCGACATCGCTGTCGCTATCGCTGCAGCGTCGCTTAGTGTGACGGTACCCTTAATGATATGCTTGTGCTTCGGGGCGGCCTGTGGGGGTCTTCATGTGATGCTCTGATTAGCTATTCATAATGCAAAATGCTGACAGGTCACTGATCCCTCACTGACCCGCCCCCTAGTTTCCATAATGAATACAATCACATAGTGAATAAAAAAAAGAAACGCTTTTGCAGGCAGATGCCAGCCTTGGCCCCTGCACTGCAGCATAATCGCATGGTTACTGTGCACTTAATCCCTTTTGCAGATTTCCTTGAGCAAAAATAAAATATCAATTTTGTCAGTGGCACTTGGGGCACCTGTGCAATAGCAGCTATCGGTTTGTATAGAGATCCGATAGCTGCAACTGCGCATGCGCCAGCGTCACCATCTTACTAGAGAAGATTTTAAAAATCCTCATCAAATATGGCGCCGCTCGCGCTTGCGCAGTAGCAGCTGTCGGGGATCGCCAAGGGATCAGTGACCTGTCAGCAGTCTGCATTATGAATACCTAATCAGAGCACCACATACATGAACCCCGTGTTAGGACTCGAGCATATCAGCACCACAAAACTGAGAATAAAGATTAAGAAACAACAAGATAGATTTCATCACCAGGTATCATTGTAATCAGTATGACGCCGCCGACCTGACACTGTGTGTCGGTTACTGTGCACAATCCTGCCGACAGGTTCCCTTTGACGTCCTTCTCCAGGTCAGTATGACTACAGCAGCACAACAATAAGTAGAGCTTTACTTGTGTTTACTAGAAAAAACTAAACGTGGGAACATTTTTATTCTGCTTGTTTCATTGCCATATTCTAATATATTTTTTTTATATTTCCGGATCTGTGTGAGAGCTCATTTTTTGGTGTCACAGCCTTTACTTTTTAATTATATGATTATATAGTGTGTATCACTTTTTGAATAATATTGATTCGATATTTTCACAGATGTGACGTCACTAACCAAAAGGAGAATCAGCCATTTAGATTTCTTTTCTATTATGCTGTTTGCCGTATGGAATCCAAAAATATATTGTAATAGTGCAGGCAACTTCAGATGGTAGAACACTTGGTCCTTGAGCATAAGAGCAAAAAGAAAATCTTTTCTTGCAGCTGTGAGGTGACCCTTCGCATTCGTCTATTGGGCTCTAAACACCCCGGTCTGACACTGGGGAGACATGCTGCTACATCATTGGGAGAGAATGGAAAACCCCTTGTAGCATTAGTGAGATAGAAGTCATGGGACAAGCCAAGTTAGAACAGAAATCAAGAGAAGCACTAACCTGTTCTTGAAAAGAAGTAAAATGATTGTGTTTTCATCAGTACTTCAGAGAAGATGCCGATCATCGCAACTGCTTATGAAATAACAGAAAGGTAGATAGTGAATTCACTTAGCTTGACTACACAATTTTGGAAAAGTGCTTGAGAAATCATGGATGGAGATATAACGGTACTGCAAAAACACTTGGCCAAGTTGAATCAAGGTATAACTTACAGAGAGAAATGATGCTCCGCAGATCTGTGAGATGGCACTGAAGACATGCACATCCCCGGCGAAAAAAAACGGATCCGGCGGGAAAAAACGGATCCGGCGGGAAAAAAACGGATCCGGCACAAAAAAAAACAGATCAGCAGGAAAAAACGGATCCGTCGGAAAAAACGGATCCGTTGGAAAAAAAACGGATCTGGCTTGTCAAAAAAACAGATCCGGCGCAAAAAAAACCCCGATTGGCGGGAACAAAACGGATTCGGCAAAAAAAAAAACGGATCGGTGGAAAAAAACGGATCTGGCGGAAAAAAACGGATCTGGCGGAAAAAAAACGGATTAGGTGGAAAAAAACGGATCGGCGAAAAAAAACGGATTAGGTAAAAAAAAACGGATCGGCGAAAAAAAACGGATCTGGCTTGTAAAAAAACGGATCCGGCGCAAAAAAACCCCGATCGGCGGAAAAACATGGATCCGGCGAAAAAAAAATGGATCTGGGGTAAAAAAAAACGGATCCGGCGCAAAAACAAACAGATTGGCGGAAAAAAAACGGATTCGGAAAAAAAAAACGGATCTGCGGAAAAAAAACGAATTCGGCGGAAAAAAAACGAATCCGGCGGAAAAACGGATCGGCGGAAAAATACGGATCCGGCGAAAAAAAACGGATCTGGTGTAAAAAAACGGATCCGGCGAAAAAACAAACCGATTGGCGGAAAAAAAACAGATTCGGCAAAAAAACACGGATCGGCGGGAAAAAAACGGATCCAGCGGAAAAACAAACAGATTGGCGGGAAAAAAAACGGATTCGGCAAAAAAAAAACGGATCTGCGGAAAAAAAACGAATCCGGCGGAAAAAAAACGGATCCGGCGGAAAAACGGATCGGCGGAAAAATACGGATCCGGCGAAAAAAACCGGATCTGGTGTAAAAAAACGGATCTGGCGCAAAAACAAACCGACTGGTGAAAAAACGACGGATTCGGCAAAAAAAACCGGATCGGCGGAAAAAAACGGACCCGGCGGAAAAAACGGATCCGGCAGAAAGATAAAACCAATCCGGCGGAAAAAAAAAAGGATCCGGCCGACAAAAAATGGATCCTGCGTCTAGAGACTACAGCCGTCGGCCTTACCATTGCACCACAAGGTCAAGTGATCCCAGGTACTAATTTTTGCTAATTTTACTAATTTTACTAATTTCCTGTATCAGAGTCAAGTATCAGACTCCGGTATCAGACAGAGTATTTCTGAGGTTTGACTTTCATTTGTGACTTTGATATGTGAAAGTCAGGTATCAGAATCAAGTATCAGACTCCGGTGTCAGAGTATTTCTGAGGTTATTTCTGATGTTACTGTGATTTGTGACCATGTTGCAGCGGTATACTGACTTATGTTACTGACTTTATGGCAGGTTCATCCTGCAGACACTAGATGGCGCTGTGGCTCCCGATGACGTCACGGCTCCTTGCAGCCTCTAGTCAGTAATAGCAGCACTAGACAATCGCCGGGCGCGGTGGCGTGCGCCTGTAATCCTAGTTACCAGGGAGGCTGAGTGCTGGAGCGCTTGAGTCCAGGTGTTCTGGGCTGCCCTGTGCTATGCCGATTGGGGTGTCAACATCAGGTCGGTATTTGTGACCCTGGGGGACCTCAGAACTAACCAGTGGTCCTGAAGTGGGAGGAGGCCGGACGCGGCCTAGGAGACCCCATGCCGATCAGCGGTGCGGATCGCCCCGTCCATAGCCCTCGTTGTAGAGTCTACAATGGGGAGCAGGCTGGACAACACAGCGTGACAACCACTTTTTATACACACAGAAAATATTCATTTTAGATCGGGAAATCATTATTAATGTAGAAAAAGATCCAATTTCTTAAAATTGTGATGTTTATTAGAAAATTCAATGCAAACATTCAAGACTGTCTATGTAAATACTATGCATTGAACTTTGTACTTAGTTCTCTAATAAACATCGACATTTTAAGACGCTGAATTGTTTCTACATTTGATCCCTTGGCTTCCGTGCTACAATGCCCCTAGAGTCGGAGCTGTTTTTTCTTTTTTCACCAGATCATTATTAACCCTCAGTCACATCTGCAATAATTATTATTCGGTAAAAATAATGAACTATGCAAAATATGAAAATGTAAATATATATATATATATTCCTCCTGTACTTTCTCACTATCTCCCCAGATTCTGATATTACGTCTCCTTATCTCTCTGTGATGCGGTTACACTGAGCGCTACTGACACCTACTGGCGAAACCAATAAAATGCTTCCATCTGTTGTGCAGTACTAGGTGTTACCAGCAGAGGCCACTCCAGCTCTAAACCTTCAGGACGAAACATGAATCACCTGCAAATATCACATTATAATGAGGTTACGCTGAAGGCCTCATGAGAAAATGACCTATTGTTTATATCAGGTTTTTTTTCTTCAATGTATTTTTTTCCATATAACAATCTGTATTAAAAATATAGTAGTAATATAATATATCAAAAATTATTAACACAAATAAATATATTTTAAAAATTACCAATAATAAGTATAAAATAAACAGACCACAAATCAACCCCCTAAAAACACAAGAAGATCCTAAGGGTGCGTGTCCACGTTCAGGATGGCCGGCGCTTTGGACGGAGCGGAAAACTCGCTCTGCCCTAAGCCCCGCCCCCTTCTGGAGACACGATGATGCCGGATGTGTTCATTGCACACATCCGGCATCATCGCACCCCACACATAGGGCCCTGTGATTTACCTTCCAGCGGCGCAGCAAGGTAAACGGACATGCTGCGATCTAAAAAGACGCGCCGCATGTCCGGAATCGCAGGGCCGCCGGGTGCGTATTAGCTAGTCTCTGATGGGTGCAAATGGGTCTGGAAGAAACAAGGGAAAACGGGGCCAATGGCTGCAATCATTGAAGGAACTGTCAAGTTTTGGTAGAGGAAACCTGATCATATGGGGTTGTTTCAGGGTATGTACACACTTTCCGGATTTTTTGCGTTTTTTCGCTATAAAAACGCATACATATGCATCCCATCATTTAGAATGCATTCCGCAATTTTTGTGCATATGTCACTTTTTTTTCCCGCGAATAAAATGCATCGCGGTAAAAAACGCAGCATGTTCATTAATTTTGCTGATTTTTTGCAGATTTCCCACCATATTATTGCATTTGGAACCCCCGGAAAAATCTGCAAAAAAATCCACACAAAAAATGCGAGAAAAACATGAAAAAACGCACAGGATTTCTTGCAGAAAATGTCCGGTTTTGGTCAGGAAATTTCTGCAAGAAATCCTGACGTGTGCACATAGCCTCACAGCCAAAGATGTTGGATACTTGACCAGGATCGATGGTGGTCTCACGGCTGAGCTATATGTGTATTTTGATCTGACGTTTAGATCGGACTCGGACATCACTAAGATGACAGTTCTGTTCGATTTTTACACAGACCCATAGACTTGCATTGACAATTTTGTTCTGACGTTTGGATCAGTATGGAACATATCTCCATGATTTTGTATGGACTACAAACAATCCCGGACATGTGAACTGCCCCATTCACTATTTTAGGCACAAGTGTTATCTGTGAAAAGCACGGATAGCACATCCCACCCTATTTCCTTATAGATTGTAGCTTGCGAGCAGGACCCTCACTCCTCCTGTACCTGCTGATCTGTGTCACTTTGTGATATATTTATTGTCTGTTCATGTCCCTGCTTAATTGTAAAGTGGTCAGAAAATGTTGGCGCTATAGAAATAAAAATATCATCATCACTAGTATAAGAAAATATAACGTGTGAATGAGCCGTTGATAATTATCAATTGTATTAATTAATTTAGTTCCAAGTTTATTAAGCTAATTTATAGATTAATGGGAAAGTGTCTAATATTTCTAGGGAAGACCACAAATGTATTACATAGGGCAAAAATGTGACGGGTTTGGCAGAGGTTTTAGGACAGTTAGGCCGGCGTCACACTAGCGAGATTTACGGACGTATGAGCGCAAGAAAATACGTCCGTAAAATACGCATTACACACGGCCCAATGATTCTCTATGGCCCAGCTCCTATCAGCCGTATTTTACGGATCTGTATTATACGGCCGTAGAAAATCGCAGCATGCTGCGTTTGTCACCGTATTGCGCAAAAAAATCGCCAATGAAAGTCTATGGGGGCGAGAAAAATATGGATTACTCACGAACCAGCAGTGTGACTTGCAAGAAATACGCAGCGGTGTTATAGAGAAAAGCCGGCAATTCAATTGCCGGCTTTTGCTATCTCCTTCCCAAACCCGACAGGATATGAGACATGGTTTACATACAGTAAACCATCTCATATCCCTTTTTTTTTTGCATATTCCACACTAATAATGTTAGTAGTGTGTATGTGCAAAATTTGGGCCCCCTAGCTATTAAATTAAAGGGTTAAATCACGGAAAAAATTGGCGTGGGCTCCCGCACAATTTTCTCCACCAGAGTGGTAAAGCCAGTGACTGAGGGCAGGTATTAATAGCCTGGAGAGGGTCCATGGTTATTGGCCCCCCCTGGCTAAAAACATCTGCCCCCAGCCACCCCAGAAAAGGCACATCTGGAAGATGCGCCTATTCTGGCACTTGGCCACTCTCTTCCCACTCCCGTGTAGCGGTGGGATATGGGGTAATGAAGGGTTAATGTCACCTTGCTATTGTAAGGTGACATTAAGCCAGATTAATAACGGAGAGGCGTCAATTATGACACCTATCCATTATTAATCCAATAGTATGAAATGGTTAAGAAAACACACATTATTACAAAGTATTTTAATGAAATAAAGACAGATGTTGTTGTAATATTTTATTAGACTCTTAATCCACCTGAAGACCCTTGTCACCTGAAACAAAGTAAAAAAAAAACAAACAACAATATTCCATACCTTCTGTCGTTCTGTCCCACGTTGCAAATCCATCTGAAAGGGTTAACTAATTTTACAAGCAGAAGCCTGTTAATGCAGCCGCACCTGCCTGTAAAGACCAGGGGAATGAATGGAAAGCAGGGTGACCTGTAGTTACCTTGAGTTGCGGTGATGCGCCCTCTGCTGGATGTCCTCATGAACTGGAGCCTGTGAAAAGTTCCCACGCTCGAGTTCATATGAGGACATCCAGCAGAGGGCTAGGTAGTAGGTAGGGATGTGAACGCTGTGTTCTGGGATGGGTGGGCGCAGAGGAGTCTGCGGGATGTGCCGTGGTGCTGTGCCTGGATTTGCCATTGTGCCGCGTCGGGATGTGCCGTGATGCTTGGATGTGCCGTGATGCTTGGATGTGCTGTGGTGCCGGCATGTGCCGGTGCCTGCGCCGGGATGTGTTGGCGCCGAGATGTGCCGTGGTGCCGGCATCTGCCGGTGCCTGCGCCGGCATGTGTCGGCGCCGGGATGTGCTGTGGGGCTACGCCGGGCGGTGCGGTGGGTCCGCTGGCCGTGCTGGGGTCTGCTGCAGGCGTCATTGCTGTGTGTGTCTCTGTGTGCAGGCGTTGTCCGATGGGACTACAAGTCCTATCGGACGATGCCTGCTACAGTGACAGTGAGTGACACATTAGCCAATGATGGGACAGTAGTAGTCCCATCATCCAGCTAATGTGTTGAATGTAAAAAAAACCAACACACACACACACACACACGTACATACATACAGACATACAGTACATACAACATGCAGACACAGTACATACAGACATACAACATACACCATGTGACATGCAACATGTGGCGACATGAGAGGGAATGCGACATATGACATGCAAAATGTTACATGCAACATGCGACGACATGCAACATGCCACATGCAACATGCAACAACATGTGACGGCATGTGACATGCAACGACATGTGACATGCGTCAACATGCAACATGTGACAACATGCGACATGCGACATGTGACATGAGATGACATGCGAAATGCAACATGTGGCAGCATGCGACATATGACAACATGTGACATGCAACATGCGACGACATGCAGCATTCGACGACATGCAGCATTCAACGACATGCAACATGCGACGACATGCGACGACATGCGACATGTGACATGCGGCGACATGCAACATTCAACAACATACGACGACATGCAATGACATGCAACATGTGACATGCGACGACATGCGACGACATGCAACATGCGACAACATGCAACATGCGACGGCATGCAACAACATGCAACATGTGACATGCGACGAAATGCGACATACAACATGCGAGGGCATGCGACATGTGACAACATGTGACATGCGACAACATGCAACATGAGACATGTGATATGCGACATGCACCATGCGACAACATGCAACATGCGAGAACATGCAACATGTGACGACATGCAACATGTGACATGAAACATGCAACATGCGACGACATCCAACATACGACATGCAACATGCCACATACAGTACATACATACAGTACATACATACAACATACATACAGACGTACAGTACATAAAACATAGAGTACATACTCACTATCACTTGTCACTTTGTTCCTCGAAGCCAGTGTTACCTGTAAAAAATATTAAAATAATAAACAAACACTATACTCCCTGATCCGCAGAAATCCAATTAAAACGAGTGTCCCTCGCCGATCTCCCGTGGAGAGCAGGAGCATCAGCTGATGCGACCGCTCTCCAGGGGCTCCAGGAATACAATGATGGAAGGTATCCTTCCACAATGTTTTCCCCACAATGTATTCCTACGCCCCTGTGAGAAAATAGTCCCTAGTCTCACTTTTGGCATTGCTGTGTGAGAAAGTTCCCACGCAGCTTTTTGCCATAAAGTGAGACCAGTGAACTATAGTAACCTCTCAGTGATGCACTGCAGGAGCCATTGTCTCCTGTCAGTGTGTGTTGTGAATTTACCTTTTGGCTCCCTCTAGTGGCTTCTAGGGATTTGACTCTGGGTATGTCATTCATCCCTTGTATGCTCACCTGGGTCGTTAGGTCAGGGGTGTTGCTATATAAGCTCCCTGGACCTTCAGTTCAATGCCTGGCAACGTTGATATCAGAGCTAATCTGTAGTGCTCTGGTCTACTGATCCTGGTTCCTGCTTGATTAAGCTAAGTCTGTTTTCTTGCTTTTTGCTATTTGTTTTTGTTTGCATTTTTGTCCAGCTTGTATATAATCTGTATCCTGACCTTGCTGGAAGCTCTAGGGTGGCTGGTGTTCTCCCCCCGGGCCGTTAGACGGTTCGGGGGTTCTTGAATCTCCAGTGTGGATTTTTGATAGGGTTTTTGTTGACCATATAAGTTATCTTACTACATTCTGCTATTAGTAAGTGGGCCTCTCTTTGCTAAACCTAGTTCATCTCTGTGTTTGTCATTTCCTCTTACCTCACCGTTATTATTTGTGGGGGCCTTCTATCCTACTTTTGGGGTCTTTTCTCTGGAGGCAAGAGAGGTCTTTGTTTTCCTCTTCTAGGGGTAGTTAGCTCTCCGGCTGGCGCGAGACATCTAGCGACCAACGTAGGCATGTTCCCCGGCTACTTCTAGTGTTGGCGTTAGGAGTAGATATATGGTCAACCCAGTTACCACTGCCCTATGAGCTGGATTTTTGTACTTCGCAGACTTGCTGATATCTCTGAGACCCTCGCCATTGGGGTCATAACAGTTTGCCAGGCCAGTATTAAATGTTAAATGCATTGCAGAAGCGGGATTATAAGAAAGAAAGTTCTGAGGTTATTTTTTCCCTCTCTCATTTTTTTTTTTCTTTTTCCCTTTACCTCTGAGTGGCTTGTGATTGCTGCAGACATGAATGTCCAGACCTTGATTACAAGTGTGGACCAGCTTGCTGCTCGTGTGCAGGGCATACAAGATTATGTTACCAGAAATCCTATGTCAGAACCTAAGATACCGATTCCTGAACTGTTTTCCGGAGATCGATTTAAGTTTAGAAATTTCAGGAATAATTGTAAATTGTTTTTGTCCCTGAGACCCTGTTCCTCTGGAGACTCCGCTCAGCAAGTGAAAATTGTTATTTCTTTTTTACGGGGCGACCCTCAGGATTGGGCTTTCTCGCTAGCGCCAGGAGATCCGGCATTGGCTGATATTGATGCGTTTTTTCTGGCGCTCGGTTTGCTTTATGAGGAACCCAATCTTGAGATTCAGGCAGAAAAAGCCTTGCTGGCTATGTCTCAGGGTCTGGACGAGGCTGAAGTGTATTGCCAAAAATTTCGGAAATGGTCCGTGCTGACCCAGTGGAACGAATGTGCATTGGCTGCAAATTTTAGAAATGGCCTTTCTGAAGCCATTAAGAATGTGATGGTGGGTTTTCCCATTCCCACAGGTCTGAATGATTCCATGGCCCTGGCAATTCAAATTGACCGGCGGTTGCGGGAGCGCAAAACTGCAAATTCCCTCATGGTGTTATCTGAACAGGCACCTGATTTAATGCAATGTGATAGAATCCTGACTAGAAATGAGCGGAAAATTCATAGACGCCAGAATGGCTTGTGTTACTACTGTGGTGATTCTACACATGTTATCTCAGCATGCTCTAAGCGTCCTACTAAGGTTGTTAGTCCTGTCGCCATTGGTAATTTGCAACCTAAGTTTATTCTATCTGTAACTTTGATTTGCTCACTGTCATCGTATCCTGTCATGGCGTTTGTAGATTCAGGTGCTGCCCTGAGTCTTATGGATCTGTCGTTTGCCAGGTGCTGCGGTTTTGTTCTTGAGCCATTAGAAAATCCTATCTCTCTTAGGGGTATTGATGCTACACCATTGGCAGAAAATAAACCGCAGTTTTGGACACAGGTTACCATGTGCATGACTCCTGAACATCGGGAGGTGATACGTTTTCTTGTTCTGCATAAGATGCATGATTTGGTTGTTTTGGGTTTGCCATGGTTACAGACCCATAATCCAGTCTTGGACTGGAAGGCTATGTCAGTGTCAAGTTGGGGCTGTCATGGAATCCATGGAGATTCCCTGCCCGTGTCTATTGCTACTTCTACGCCTTCGGAAGTTCCGGCGTATTTGTCTGATTATCAGGATGTCTTCAGCGAGTCTAGGTCAAGTGCATTGCCTCCTCATCGGGAATGTGACTGTGCAATAGATTTGATTCCAGGCAGTAAGTTTCCTAAGGGAAGACTGTTTAATCTGTCGGTACCTGAACATACCGCAATGCGTTCATATATCAAGGAGTCTCTGGAGAAGGGGCATATCCGTCCTTCTTCTTCCCCTCTTGGTGCGGGATTCTTTTTTGTGGCCAAAAAGGACGGATCTTTGAGGCCTTGTATTGACTATCGGCTTTTAAATAAGATCACTGTCAAATTTCAGTATCCTTTGCCGCTGTTGTCAGACTTGTTTGCCCGGATTAAAGGTGCCAAGTGGTTCACCAAGATAGACCTTCGTGGTGCGTACAACCTTGTGCGCATTAAGCAAGGAGATGAATGGAAAACCGCATTCAATACGCCCGAAGGTCATTTTGAGTACTTGGTGATGCCATTTGGGCTCTCTAATGCACCTTCAGTTTTTCAGTCCTTTATGCATGACATTTTCCGGAAGTATCTGGATAAATTTTTGATCGTTTATCTGGATGATATTCTGGTTTTTTCTGATGATTGGGACTCGCATGTGGAGCAGGTCAGAATGGTTTTCAAGATTTTGCGTGAAAATTCTTTGTTTGTTAAAGGCTCAAAGTGTCTCTTTGGTGTACAGAAGGTTCCCTTTTTAGGGTTCATTTTTTCCCCTTCTGCTGTGGAGATGGACCCAGTCAAGGTCCGAGCTATTCATGATTGGACTCAACCCTCGTCAGTTAAGAGTCTTCAGAAGTTCTTGGGTTTTGCTAACTTCTACCGTCGTTTTATCGCTAATTTTTCTAGCGTTGTTAAACCGTTGACGGATATGACCAAGAAAGGCTCTGATGTGGCTAACTGGGCTCCTGCTGCCGTGGAGGCTTTCCAGGAGTTGAAACGCCGGTTTACTTCGGCGCCTGTTTTGTGCCAGCCTGACATCTCACTTCCCTTTCAAGTTGAGGTGGATGCTTCGGAGATTGGGGCAGGGGCCGTTTTGTCGCAGAGAGGCCCTGGTTGCTCTACTATGAGACCTTGTGCCTTTTTCTCTAGGAAGTTTTCGCCGGCAGAGCGAAATTATGATGTAGGCAATCGGGAGTTGTTGGCCATGAAGTGGGCATTTGAGGAGTGGCGTCATTGGCTCGAGGGTGCTAAGCATCGTGTGGTGGTCTTGACTGATCACAAAAATCTGATGTACCTCGAGTCTGCTAAACGCCTGAATCCTAGACAGGCCCGCTGGTCATTGT
Organism: Ranitomeya variabilis; assembly: GCF_051348905.1. NCBI lineage: Eukaryota > Metazoa > Chordata > Amphibia > Anura > Dendrobatidae > Ranitomeya > Ranitomeya variabilis. The sequence goes on from NC_135238.1 coordinate 189,440,574, forward strand.
TTTTCTCCCGTTTTGACTTTGTGGTCTCGTATTTACCAGGGTCTAAGAATGTGAAGGCAGATGCTCTGTCTAGGAGCTTTGTGCCTGATGCTCCTGGAGTCGCTGAACCTGTGGGTATTCTTAAGGAAGGAGTTATCTTGTCAGCTATTTCTCCAGATCTGCGACGTGTGTTGCAGAGATTTCAGGCTGGTAGGCCTGACTCTTGTCCACCTGACAGATTGTTTGTGCCTGCTAAATGGACCAGCAGAGTCATTTCCGAGGTTCATTCCTCGGTGTTGGCAGGGCACCCGGGAATTTTTGGCACCAGGGATCTGGTGGCCAGGTCCTTTTGGTGGCCTTCCTTGTCAAGGGATGTGCGGTCATTTGTGCAGTCCTGTGGTACTTGTGCTCGAGCTAAGCCTTGCTGTTCTCGTGCCAGCGGGTTGCTCTTGCCCTTGCCTGTCCCGAAGAGACCTTGGACACACATCTCTATGGATTTCATTTCGGATCTTCCGGTGTCTCAGGGCATGTCTGTCATCTGGGTGATATGTGATCGTTTCTCCAAGATGGTCCATCTGGTTCCTTTGCCTAAGCTGCCTTCCTCTTCTGATCTGGTTCCTGTGTTCTTCCAGAACGTGGTTCGTTTGCACGGCATTCCTGAAAATATTGTGTCGGACAGAGGATCCCAGTTTGTTTCCAGGTTCTGGCGATCCTTTTGTGGTAGGATGGGCATTGATTTGTCGTTTTCGTCCGCTTTTCATCCACAGACTAACGGACAGACGGAACGAACTAATCAGACTCTGGAGGCGTATTTGAGGTGTTTTGTCTCTTCTGATCAGGATGATTGGGTGACCTTCTTGCCGTTGGCTGAATTTGCCCTTAATAATCGGGCTAGTTCTGCCACCTTGGTTTCGCCATTTTTCTGCAACTCTGGTTTCCATCCTCGTTTTTCCTCGGGGCAGGTGGAGCCTTCTGACTGTCCTGGGGTGGATTCTGTGGTGGATAGGTTGCAGCGGATCTGGAATCATGTGGTGGACAACTTGAAGTTGTCACAGGAGAAGGCTCAGCGTTTTGCCAACGGCCGCCGCGGTGTGGGTCCCCGACTTCGCGTTGGGGATTTGGTATGGCTGTCTTCTTGATTTGTTCCTATGAAGGTCTCCTCTCCCAAATTTAAGCCTCGCTTCATTGGTCCTTACAAGATATTGGAAATCATTAATCCTGTATCCTTTCGCCTGGATCTTCCGGTGTCGTTTGCCATTCACAACGTATTTCATAGGTCCTTGTTGCGGCGGTACGTTGTGCCTGTGCTTCCTTCTGCTGAGCCTCCTGCTCCGGTGTTGGTTGAGGGCGAGTTGGAGTACGTGGTGGAGAAGATCTTAGATTCTCGTCTCTCCAGGCGGAGGCTTCAGTACCTGGTCAAGTGGAAGGGCTATGGTCAGGAGGATAATTCCTGGGTGGTCGCCTCTGATGTGCATGCGGCCGATTTAGTTCGTGCCTTTCACGCCGCTCATCCTGATCGCCCTGGTGGTCTTGGTGAGGGTTCGGTGACCCCTCACTAAGGGGGGGGGTACTGTTGTGAATTTACCTTTTGGCTCCCTCTAGTGGCTTCTAGGGATTTGACTCTGGGTATGTCATTCATCCCTTGTATGCTCACCTGGGTCGTTAGGTCAGGGGTGTTGCTATATAAGCTCCCTGGACCTTCAGTTCAATGCCTGGCAACGTTGATATCAGAGCTAATCTGTAGTGCTCTGGTCTACTGATCCTGGTTCCTGCTTGATTAAGCTAAGTCTGTTTTCTTGCTTTTTGCTATTTGTTTTTGTTTGCATTTTTGTCCAGCTTGTATATAATCTGTATCCTGACCTTGCTGGAAGCTCTAGGGTGGCTGGTGTTCTCCCCCCGGGCCGTTAGACGGTTCGGGGGTTCTTGAATCTCCAGTGTGGATTTTTGATAGGGTTTTTGTGGACCATATAAGTTATCTTACTACATTCTGCTATTAGTAAGTGGGCCTCTCTTTGCTAAACCTAGTTCATCTCTGTGTTTGTCATTTCCTCTTACCTCACCGTTATTATTTGTGGGGGCCTTCTATCCTACTTTTGGGGTCTTTTCTCTGGAGGCAAGAGAGGTCTTTGTTTTCCTCTTCTAGGGGTAGTTAGCTCTCCGGCTGGCGCGAGACATCTAGCGACCAACGTAGGCATGTTCCCCGGCTACTTCTAGTGTTGGCGTTAGGAGTAGATATATGGTCAACCCAGTTACCACTGCCCTATGAGCTGGATTTTTGTACTTCGCAGACTTGCTGATATCTCTGAGACCCTCGCCATTGGGGTCATAACAGTGTGTCACATAGGGTCCTATAGAGCAGTGACATCACCCGATGTCACTGTTCTATAGGGGAGATCGTCATGGGACACTCGTTATTAATTGGACTACGGTGGACAGGTAGTATACGGTTTATTATTTTACATTTTTTGCAGGCGCCGAAGTATGGTAAGTATGCTTAAATGAAGAATATTAACCCCTTTCTGCCAGCTGACGGAATAGTACGTTAGCTGGCAGATCCCCTGCTTTAAGGTGGGCTCCGGCGGTGAGCCCACCTTAAAGCCGCAAAATGTCAGCTGTTTTGTACAGCTGACATGTGTGCGCAATGAGCGCGAGCGGAATCGCGATCCGCCCGCCCCCATTAACTAGTTAAATGCCGCCGTCAAGCGCTGACAGCGGCATTTAACTAGCGCTCCCGGCTGCACGGCCGGAAGTGCTCACACCGCTGACCCCGTCACATGATCAAGGGTCAGCGGTGCATTGCCATAACAACCAGAGGTCTCCTTGAGACCTCTATGGTTGTTGATGGCCGATTGCTTTGAGCGCCACCCTGTGGTCGGCGCTCAAAGTACACCACCATTTTTACTACATAGAGGTGATCTGTACTTCACCTCTATGTAGCAGAGCCGATCGTGTAGTGCATGCTTTTAGCCTCCTATGGAGGCTATTGAAGCATGCCAAAATAAAAAAAAAAAAGTGTTTAAAAATATAAAAAATATATAAAAGTTTAAATCACCCCCCTTTCGCCCCAATCAAAATAAAACAATTAAAAAAAAATCAAACCTACACATATTTGGTATCACCGCGTTCAGAATCGCCCGATCTATCAATAAAAACAAAGGATTAACCTGACCACTAAATGGCGTAGCGAGAAAAAAAATCAAAACGCCAAAATTACGGTTTTTTGGTCGCCGCGACATTGCATTAAAGTGCAATAACGGGCGATCAAAGAACGTATCTACACCAAAATGGTATCATTAAAAATGACAGCTTGGCATGCAAAAAAGAAGCGCTCACCTGACCCCAGATCACGAAAATTGGAGACGCTACGGGTATCGGAAAATCGCACACTTTCTTTTTTTTGCAAACTTTGGAATTTTTATCCACCACTTAGATAAAACATAAACTAGACATGTTAGGTGTCTATGAACTCGTAATGACCTGGAGAATCATAATGGCAGGTTAGTTTTAGCATTTAGTGAACCTAGCAAAAAAGCCAAACGAAAAACAAGTCTGAGATTGCACTTTTTTTTGCAATTTCATCACACTTGGAATTTTTTTCCCATTTTCTGTTACATGGCATGGTAAAACCAATGGTATCGTTCAAAAGTACATCTCGTCCCGCAAAAAATAAGCCCTCATATGGCCATATTGACTGAAAAATAAAAAAGTTATGGTTCTGGGAAGTAGGGGAGCGAAAAACAAAAACGAAAAAACGGAAAAAGCTCTGGGGGTGAAGGGGTTAAAATACTTTTTTCCTAATGTGTGTGTGTTTTATTAATCCTTTAATACTATTGGATTAATAACGGATAGGCGTCTTATTGACGCCTCTCCGTTATTAACCCGGCTTAATGTCACCTTACAATAGCAAGGTGACATTAACCCCTTATTACCCCATATCCCACCGCTACACCGGAGTGGGAAGATAGGGGCTAAGTGCCGGAATTGGCGCATCTTACAGATGCGCCATTTCTGGGGCGGCTGCGGACTGGTATTTGTAGCTGGTAGGAGGGCCAATATCCATGGCCCCTCTCTAGGCTATGAATATCAGCCCGCAGCTGTCTGCGTAGCCTTTCTGGCTATGAAATATAGGGGGACCCCACGTCATTTTTTTGGGGGGTCCCCCTATTTTAATAGCCAGTAAAGGCTACGCAGACAGCTGCGGGCTGATATTCATAGCAGGCTACAAATATTGGCCCTCGGCTGTCGGCTTTCCCCCTCTGGCGCAGAAAATTTCGCGGGAGCCCACGCCATATTTTTTTTTCTTCGTTTTTTTTTAACTGAAACATATTGTTCATTAACCCCTTTCTGCCAGCTGACGGAATAGTACATCAGCTGGCATTATCCCCACGCTTTGAGGTGGGCTTCGGCGGTGAGCAACATGTCAGTTGTTTTCATTACAACAAAAAAAATTATGTTTTTTTGGTCGCCGTGACATTGCATCAAAATGCAATAATGGGCAATCAAAAGAACGTATCTGCACAAAAGTGGTATCATTAAAAACGTCAGCTCGGCGAGCAAAAAATTAGCCCTCACCCGACCCAATATCTCAGAAAATATAGACGCTACGGGTATCGGAAAACGGCGCAATTATTTTATTTCTTTTTAGCAAAGTTTTGAATTTTTTTTTACCACTTAGATAAAAAATAATCTACACGTGTTTGGTGTCTATGAACTCGTAATGACCTGGAAAATCATAATGGCAGGTCAATTTTATGCTGTGTGCACACGTTGCAGATTTGGGTGCAGAATTTTCTGCACAAAATCTGCATCTCCTTGCTGAAAACGCAGCTGCGTTTTTTATGCATTTTTTTCACGTTTTTTTCATATTTTTTGCGTGGTTTTCATGCGGGTTTTTTGTGTGGTTTTGATGCAGTTCTTGGTGCGGTTTTTGCGTGGTTTTGATTCAGTTTTTGCTGCAGTATTTGGTGCGGTTTTTTGCGTGGTTTTGATTCAGGTTTTTGATGCTTTTTTATGCAGTTTTTGGTGAAGTTTTGATGCAGTTTTTGATTCAGTTTTGATGCAGTTTTTGGTGTGGTTATGATGCAGTTTTTGGTGCGGTTTTGATGCAGTTTTTGGTGCGGTTTTGATGCTGTTTTTGGTGCGGTTTTGATTCAGTTTTTGGTGCAGTTTTGATGCAGTATTTGGTGTGGTTTTGATGCAGTATTTGGTGCTGTTTTGATGCAGTTTTGGTGCGGTTATGATGCAGTATTTGGTGCGGTTTTGATGCTGTTGTTGGTGCGGTTTTGATGCTGTTTTTGGTGCCGTTTTGCTGCAGTTTTTGATACAGTTCTTGGTGAGGGTTTGATGCATTTTTGATGCAATATTTGGAGCAGTTTTGATGCCGTTTTTGGTGCGGTTTTTGCGCGGTTTTGATTCAGTTTTTGCTGCAGTATTTGGTGCTTTTTTGCGTGGTTTTGATTCAGGTTTTTGATGCTTTTTTATGCAGTTTTTGGCGAACTTTTGATGCAGTATTTGGTGCGGTTTTGATGCAGTATTTGGTGTGGTTTTGATGCAGTTTTTGGTGCGGTTTTGAAGCAGTTTTTTGTGCGTTTAGGCCATGTGCCCACGCTGCGGATTCCGCTGCGGAATTTTCTGCAGCGGATTTGATAAATCCGCAGTGCAAAACCGCTGTGGTTATTACTGCGGATTTATCGCGGTTTCTATAGCGGTTTCCGCTGCGGATTTACACCTGCAGTTTTCTATTGGAGCAGGTTTAAACCCGCAGCGCAATCCGCACAAAGAAATGACATGCTGCGGAATATAAACCGATGCGTTTCTGCTCATTTTTTTCCGCAGCATGTACACTGCGGAATTCATTTCCCATAGGTTTATATTGTACTGTAAACTCATGGGAAACCGCTGCGGACCCGCAGCTGCGGAAACGCTGCGGTTCCGCAGCAAAATCCGCAGCGTGTGCACATACCCTTATGATGCCGTTTTTGGTGCGGTTTTGATGCAGTTTTTGGTGCGGTTTTGATGCGGTTTTGATGCAGTTTTTGGTGCGGTTTTGATGCTGTTGTTGGTGGGGTTTTGATACAGTTTTTGGTGCAGTTTTGATGCTGTTGTTGGTGCGGTTTTGATGCAGTTTTTGCTGCAGTTTTGATGCAGTTTTTTGTGGAGTTTTTTCGCGCTTTTGATGCATTTTTTAATTTTTTTTGGTGCGGTTTTTGCGTGTTTTTTGTGCGTTTTTGTATGCATTTTTGAAAGCTAAATAAAGATGTATTATTGAACAAAAAAAAGATTTGTGATGTCATTATTGTCCAACCTCTTTTACATTTGTCCAACCCACACTCAATTACACACAGATAGATAGACATATAGATGATAGATGAAATGGATAGACAGAGCTACATATAGATAGATCTATAGATGCATACATCTATCTATTCCTATATCTATCTATAGATATATCTGGATAGATATATCTATTGATAGATGTATGGATAGTGTAGGGTGCGTGTCCACTGTCCAGATTACATCCAAATTAGCTGCAAATTGGATGCTGCGTACTTGTAGTCCCATCAGATGATGCCTGCACACACCCCAAAAGACCCCCCGCACAGCCCCGCACACACCCGAACAGTCCCGCACACACCCGAACAGTCCCGCAGACCCCGTCCGCACACACATACACGCACACCATCACCGCCCACACACTTCCCTCCTCCCGAACTGCAGCGTTTCTCGGACCCACATCCGCATCTAAACTGCAGCTCTTTTTTACATCTGCGGTTTTGCTGCAGATGTGCCCGACTCAATGAAAGTCTATGGGTACAGAAACGCTGCAGTTTGGCAAAAAAAGAAGTGATATGCTGCTGAAAAAAAAAAGCTGCGTTTCGGTGTGTCTTTTTCCGCAGCATGTGCACAACAAGTCTGCTGCTCCCATAGACTTACATTGGTTGAGCACTACACTGCGGATTTGATGCAACTCTGGGCAGCAAAAAACCCTGCGGATCTGCAATCAAATCCGCAACGTGTGCACAGCCTTAGCATTTAGTGAACCTAGCAAAAAAGCCAAGCAAAAAACAAGTGTGGGATTGCACTTTTTTTGCAATTTCATCGCACTTTGACTTTTTTTTCACATTTTCTGTTACACGACATGGTAAAACCAATGGTGTCGTTCAAAAGTAGAACTTGTCCCGCAAAAGATAAGCCCTCACATGGCCATATTGATGGAAACATTATGGCTCTGGAAAGAAGGGGAGAGATAAACGAAAAAAGCTCCAGGGGTGAAGGGGGTTTAGAAACATGGATATGGACATATCTATGGAAATAGACATAGATATATAGATATATCTGTATGTATCTATCTATCCATCCTATATCTCTGTATCTATCTATCTATCTATCTATCTATAATAATAATTTTTATTTATATAGCGCCAACATATTCCGCAGCGCTTTACAACTTATAGAGGGGACTTGTACAGACAATAGACATTACAGCATAACAGAAATCACAGTTCAAAACAGATACCAGGAGGAATGAGGGCCCTGCTCGCAAGCTTACAAACTATGAGGAAAAGGGGAGACACGAGAGGTGGATGGTAACAATTGCTTTAGTTGTTCGGACCAGCCATAGTGTAAGGCTCGGGTGTTCATGTAAAGCTGCATGAACCAGTTAACTGCCTAAGTATGTAGCAGTACAGACACAGAGGGCTATTAACTGCATAAAGTGTATGAGAACATGATGAGAGGAACCTGATAATGTTTATTTTTATTTATTTATTTTTTTTTTTATTTTTTTTAGGCCACACAGGAATAGTTAGGTTAATGCGTTGAGGCGGTAGGCCAGTCTGAACAAATGCGTTTTTAGGGCACGCTTAAAACTGTGGGGATTGGGGATTAATCGTATTAACCTGGGTAGTGCATTCCAAAGAATTGGCGCAGCACGTGTAAAGTCTTGGAGACGGGAATGGGAGGTTCTGATTATTGAGGATGCTAACCTGAGGTCATTAGCGGAGCGGAGGGCACGGGTAGGGTGGTAGACTGAGACCAGAGAGGAGATGTAGGGTGGTGCTGAGCCATGGAGTGCTTTGTGGATGAGGGTAGTAGTTTTGTACTGGATTCTGGAGTGGATGGGTAGCCAGTGTAATGACTGGCACAAGGTAGAGGCATCGGTGTAATGGTTGGTGAGGCATATGATCCTGGCAGCAGCATTCAGGACAGATTGGAGCGGGGAGAGTTTGGTAAGAGGGAGGCCGATTAGTAGAGATTTACAATAGTCCAGACGAGAATGAATAAGTGAGACAGTAAGAGTTTTTGCAGAGTCGAAAGTAAAAAAAGGGCGAATTCTAGAAATGTTTTTGAGATGCAGATAGGAAGAGCGAGCCAGTGATCGGATGTGGGGGATGAATGAAAGCTCGGAATCAAGGATGACCCCAAGGCAGCGGGCATGTTGCTTTGGAGTAATGGTGGAACCGCACACGGAGATGGCAATGTCAGGCAAAGGTAGGTTAGTAGAGGGAGAGAACACGAGGAGTTCAGTTTTTGACAGGTTCAGTTTCAGATAGAGGGAGGACATGATGTTAGAGAGAGACATCTGTGTGTAATGGAGTGTGCGTTGGACAAATGTAAAAGAGGAGGTTGGACAGAAATGACATCACAAATCTTTTTGAAGCTAGAGGAGGTTCCTGCTTAGTGGCAGTGCAATGCATCATGGAACTTGTAGTATTAGAGCACAATAACTCAGGAGAAAGGAAGTTGTCGATTAACCCCATGAGAGCTAGATCCAGCACTGAAGATGTGCTGTTACAGCATGATAAAAGGTAATATTGCTAAAATAAAGACAGTGGATGTTTTCAGTAGCACATAATTGCAAGATTTATGGAAAAAAAAAATTATTGTAGTGGACAACTTATTTAAGTCTGAAGTTCCAGCCTGGACTCACCGGACTCAAGTTAGTCTGCAGTTAGCTATTAGTTATTAGCTATTCGATTTTCATGTATGGCAGTTAGCTATTAGTTATTAGTTAGCTATTCGATTTTCATATATGGCAGTTAGCTATTTGTTATTAGTTAGCTATTCGATTTTCATGTATGGTTAATTATACATAGAGTGGATATTGTTTGGGTAAAATTTTGATCAGGACTTTGAGATGTTTATTTTGACTACTTGTGGTCCTGGGTTATTCACGTAAATCGCTTATGCCGCACATAATCAAACGCACTCAATCGTACGTAAATTCAATTTGAAAACAGGTACCCTTGACCACTAGTATTAAAAATGAACATATCAATGTCCTGAATAATATTTACCAAAAAAATTATCAACTCTGTGTAGTTCAGAAGTTATTCACGTAAATCGCTTATGTCGCGCATAATCAAACACACTCAATCATACGTAAGTTCAATTTGAAAACAGGTACTCTAGACCACTAGTACTCAAAATGACCAGCTCAATGTCCTGAACAATATTTGCCAAAAAAATGATCAACTCTATGTGTAGTTCAGAAGTTATTCACGTAAATCGCTTATTTTTGTATGTTAACAGAACCTTGGAAGAGTTTCACCAGTAACTTGCTAGAACTATCATCAAAATGTACTTCATGGCCAGAATGTTGTCAACTACATCCAGTAAGACATTAATTATTCACAGAATCAGCTTACCTTGAACCACAAGTAGTCAAATGAAACAAGTTCAAGTTCTGCACATAATCTGAAATAAAATATCAGAACTCTGTATAGTTCAGAAGCGAAAAGGAAAAATCACTTATTTCCATGTGTGAAAATAAACATGGTAAAATGTCGTTAATAATGTATTAGGTGTGTTTTCAAAATGTTTTATACCTTGTCAGTAAACAATGCAATCAGTTTGGGAGTTAGGCCGGAGTCACACACAACATATAAAAATACAGTCCGTTTTTGATGGCCGAGATAAGCAGAACATTTCCTGAACAGTGATCCGTATTCAATGCGAGGATGCAATTTTTTCTCCTACAATTATCCGTGTGCCATCCGTGTGGCATCCGTATGGCGAAATTTTCTCGACGGCTTGCAAAATGGACATAGAATGGTTCCATGGCCTCAAATATTCCTTATAACATATATACAGTCTATATATACACTGTGTTCCAAATTATTATGCAAATAATATTTCCTCATATTTTCTCTAAATTACCTATCTGAATTGCAGTCATTGTTATTTTCCAGTCATCTACTATTCTAGTATAATTGCAATGTTTTGGAAAAAACTGCCTATGAAAACAGTATCTTTTTTAAAAAAAATAAACACTCAAAATGCATGTTCCAAATTATTATGCACAGCAGAGTTTTCAACCTCTTTTTTTTATTTTGAACAAAAAAAGGTCAATTGTGAAGTTATCAGCATTATCAGCTTATTACAAAATGAAATCAAACAGTTTTCAAGTGAAAACTTTATTCTAGGTGATGTTACATTTGCACATAGGACCCCTTGTTCGAAAAAAGCTTCTGAACTCTCTCGTCCATTGAATTTGTCAGTTTTTGGATGGTTTCTGCTTCATTTGTTTTGCATGTGGACAGAATACCCTCCTAGAGCTGTTGCTTAGATGTGAACTGCCTCCCGCCATCATAGACACTCCTTTTGATGATGCTCCAGAGGTTCTCAATGGGGTTGAGGTCAGGGGAAGATGGTGGCCACACCATAAGTTTGTCCTCTTTTATGCCCATAGCAGCCAGAGATGCAGATGTGTTTTTTGCAGCATGAGATGGTGCATTATCATGCATGAAAATGATCTTGCTGCGGTTCTTCCTCTTGAACCATGGCAGGAAGTGTTGTTTTAGAAACTCCACATAGATTATGGAGTTCATCTTTACCCCTTCAGGGATCATAAAGGGGCCGACAATCTCTCTCCCCATGATTCCAGCCCAAAACATTACTCCACCTCCTTGTTGGCGCCTTAGCCGTGTTTTCATGGGGTGTCCATCAACCAGCCATCCTCCACTCCATCCATCTGGACCATCGAGCGTTGCGCGGCACTCATCGGTGAACAAAACAGTTTGGAAGTCAGTCTTCGTTTGTTTTAAGTTTCTTTTTATTAGTTTTACACAAATAACAGATAGGTAAATGGTAACATGTGGATTTGAGGTACATCAGTATGACATATAACCCAATCTCGGGAAGGCTAGTTCAATAATAACATGTAACATTAGTGATGAACATGTAGATAAACATGTGGATAAACATAAGATTACAGTAAGATGCAATCATTAAGAAAGTTCAGATTTGAAGTCTTGTGACTTCCCAAAGGCTAGATCAGAAACCAAAAACAACTCCACATTAATGCGACATTTAACCAATACACACATACTGTAAATAGAAAGAAAGAAAGAAGAGGAGAAAGGGGGTAGGTGATAGATTCACTAGAAGGGGAGGGTTCGGCTTATCGTAAAATAGGTGTAAGGGATTTAGAGGGGGGACATCGACACGTTCATTTCTGGATTAGGAAGAGATCCAAACCTCTAAAGAGATTTCTAATTGTTAATGAGAGCCAAATACTCATCACTAGATCTGAAAGATTTCCAGGGGACCTATGTTGTGTGGAATTTCTCTTGTGAGAAAAAAGTGAAAGCAGAAATTTCTTCTATATAGTATAACTGGTCCACTTTGTTGACCCAATCCGAAATGCTCGGGCAGTTTTTAGTCAACCAGTGGACTGGGATAAGAAGCTTAGCTGCTGATAGAAGGAAAGCCAACAGGGATTTATTTTTATATTTCGAGTTGTCCCCCTTCCAGTTTAAAAAAATGAGTGTCAGGGAGGGTGGATGTAGTAATTTGCATATTTTAGTTATATGTTTTAATACTTCTTTCCAAAAAGTTTGTAGTATTTCACAAGACCACCACATATGCAGAAAAGTACCAACGTCTTTAGTACATCTCCAACAGGTTGGTGAAGAATTAGGATACCAAAGATGAGATAGAGTTGGGGTAGTGTACCATCTAGTGACTATTTTATACGAATTTTCCTGTACTCTTATACAACTAGATGGGCCATGCGAATTTTTGTAAATTTGATCTACCTCCCAGTCCTGAAATTCAGTATCAAGGTCTTTTTCCCAGTTATGTATGTAAGCTCTGTGATATATGTGATGCAGTAACCCCTGTAACAGGTAGGGGGCGCTGCATGGTCTCCCTGGAATCTGCACGGAGTTGTATTGAGGCCGTGAGAATTGACCTGCAGTGATGTCAGGATCACGTGACCAGTCCATGTGATCCATTACTGTGGGTGTGGTTACAGGTACATAACGTGACCAGAGTGTGGGTCACATGTTCCTGTGTGGTTCCAGTGTTTGGACCTGAAGGGTCCAAGTGCAAAATCCCTGAGGGAGTTCCTGAGGGCTCGGTGTGTTCCTGTGTTGGAAGCCTGGGAGGAGGCTTCCTGGAAAGCACCTGCTGGCGTGGGAGGTCCTAGTAGGAGGACCGGATCCCGGAGCCGTGCACAGTGGAACTGGGGAAGCTGGAGTCCTTCGGTGAGGTCTGGACTGACTAGTGTGTGCCGGCCAGGCAAGTTGGTGATCCCTGTAAGGCAGCTTACCCGGAGGTGTGGACTGGCGAGGAGTCAGCAGGTGGAGCCGGAGCTCCCGTCAGGTATCGTACAGGCCGTAGTGCTTGTGAAGTCTATGAACTATGTGGTCTCCCTTGGGAACTGGTTAAGGGAGGACCAGCGTGTTAGTGTCCGTGAGGCAAAGCCGTACACTGAAGTGTTAGAAGCTGCAAGTAAATATTACCAGTTGGTGCCTGTTGTGTTTCATGTTATGAACTGTGCGTAACCCGGTTTATGAGGCTTAATAAACCGCATGGACTGCTTTGTTTTATAAACCCGTGCCCGTGTGCTTGAATATCGCGGCCAAGTGAGTGTCCCCCAACACTCTCAGTGAGAGAAACCTTACAATTGCTGGAGAATTTTGGCAACAATCCCGCTAGCACACGTGGAGTTAATTGCTGTGGCAGAGCCACGAAGGTGACAAGCGTCTAGCGGTAACTCGGCGGGGTTACGAAAGTGACAAGCGTCTGCTGTGACTCGGCGGGGTCACAAAGGTGACAAGCGGCAGCGGTGGAGCCGTGCAGATCCGTGTGGAGAGTAGCCGTGGTTGCAGCGAGAGGTTCCACAGCAGGCGGAGCTGTAGTGGCTTGTGGTTGGCAGCACCTGGAGGTGCCGGTTGTGTGTGACTGCAGCGGGAGCTGTGGCGGTACCAGCAGGAGCTGGTGAAAGTGACATAGAGAAAAAAAAAAAAAAATTTCTTTTTGTGCAGACTCTTAAAAGGCCAGTACAAGCCCAGAGACATTGGGGTGTACTGTGTGAACTGGGGCCTGAGTGCCGTGGGGGAGTCCACGGGGTGTATCCCAGGGAGGGGAGTATCCCTGATAGTGAGCGGTGGCCCAAACGGGGATGGTTGCCCAAAAGGGGGCGGAGACCCAAAAAGGGGCGGTAACCCGAATAGGGGTAATGGCCCAAAAAGGAGTGGAATCCCGAAGGGGGGCTGAATCTCGAACCGGGGTGGTATCAAAAAGCGGAGCACTTGCCCAGAAAGGGGGCGGAGCCAAAAAAGGGGCGGCAATCAGTGAGGTGTCACGACTGTGTCCTTTTTGGCTGGATGGAAAGTGTGTGCAAGGGTTGATAGACCCGGGGAGAGAAGCGTCCGGGGAGAGAACCCGTCCAGGAGATTCTGTGTCACCTGGCGACACTGAATATCTCCAGGTAGCCACTATCTACATTGTCGCAGCGGAGGTTTCCACATACCATGAGGTGGTTGTAGACCCGATCTTGCCGTATCCTATGGTAATAGGACAAGATTTGGTAGCACTGTGGGAAAAGGCTGAAGTGTTTGTGGATATAATGTGGATGTCAGTTAGTAATGTTGAGAAGGCAGGCCTGACCAGAGGGAAAGGTGCGACTGTCCAACTAACTGACCTGACGTCACCTGAAGTGTGCCACAATACGACTGATAGTGGTCTGCTGGATAAAACACGTGGAGCTGACACCCAGACAGAGAGTGACTTGCAGGGTCATCAGACTGTGGGGTGTGACACAGATTCTGGGGGTGACTGTGACAAATCATGGCCAGTAACAAGCGCATATGCCCTGGTGACGGGTGGAGGACGGGGTCCAGGACCTGTGGTAACGGGTGGAGGACGGGGTCCAGGACCTGTGGTAACAATAATTAATAACAATAATAATAATAATAATTAGTAACAATAACAATTCAATACAATTAAATGTCATAAGGACTTCAAAAATGGCGTTATTAGACGTAGGCGCCACGAGCTAAATTTCCAGCGCTTTGCCTTTTGCTGATTCGTCAGACCGCTCGCGGTCGGTGGCCAGTAGGAATCGCTGGGAGAATTTAGTTGTGATTTTTAAGAGTTTTAGACGTGTGTGAAAGAAATACTGCAAAGTTAGAATGCTTTAATAAATAGAAGTGTTGATACTTTATTATTATAAATGAACAAAATGCAAAGAGAATGAAAAAGAAGGAAATCAAATCAGGATTCGGCATCCTTCGAAATCGCATCAAAGAACGTATTCTTCTGTGTACACTCGCACAAAGTCATGGATGATGTAGGATTATAGCCGGGTGTATAAACCATTATACAAAACGGGGGGGAATGATCATCATTTACATAGGAAGGTTAAAATACAGTCGTTGACTGAAACAGAAACAGCTGTGTAGGAGGCTTAATACTGGGCGAAGAACAGCCGAACTCTATACAAAGGTGAGGTTGTGGAAGACAGTTTCATGTTATAGATCTTTCACCATTAAAGTAGAGAGGAGTGCAGTGGATCCCGGGCGCTGCTGCTACTAAGGTTAATCCTCAGGTATGCTTAAGGGAGGAGTAGGTTCTACGCAAACATTTTTATTTATCCTCTGTTCCGGGATCCACCTCACTGATCTTTCCTTTCCTTGTTGTGTCCTCTTTCCATTTGGTCTGCATACGGCGGATATTGGATAATATCTAACTCTTTACATAGTTGTGCCGCACACAACCTGTTCAGATGAGCGACCAACCCTCTGACTTGCCCTGACTAGTGATGAGCGAATATACTGGTTACTCGAGATTTCTCGAGCACGCTCAGGGGTCCTCTGAGTATTTTTTAGTGCTCGGAGATTTAGTTTTTCGTGCCGCAGCTGAATGATTTACATCTCTTAACCAGCTTGATTACATGTGGGGATTCCCTAGCAACCAGGCAACCCCCACATGTACTTATGCTGGCTAACAGATGTAAATCATTCAGCTGAGGTGAGGAAAACTAAATCTCCGAGCACTAAAAAATACTCGGAGGACCCCCGAGCATGCTCGGGAAATCTCGAGTAACGAGTATATTCGCTCATCACTAGCCCTGACCTGTTGCCCACAGTGTTACACAGGGAGCACCTCTTGTATTTTCTCTCTTCAGGTCTTTCACCATAGGCAGACCGAGCCATGGTCTTCAGCTGAGGACCATAGTTGGATGTGAGACTAGTCTGACTCTTCTTGGTATTTTGCAGCACTGCATCAGGTGATTCGCAGTCGTGGGACCCGTCAATCACCTGCTGTGGCACTTGGACTTTCTGGACTTGGTTTCTCTATTGCTATGGTCCACGGCCGGATCTTTAAAGTATATTATCTCTGAAAAAAATATCACTGGCTGTAATCAGGCAGCCAGGCTCTGATTAATGCTGCCTATTGTTTGGGCAGCATAAATCAAGCGACAGGTTTCTTTTAATGGTAACCCGAAGAAAGCCAGCAAGGATTACTATAAATAAAATGGCTCAGTGCTTTCCTAGCATTCTGTAGGGGTCCCAGTGACTTCACCTCCAGGCAATCGGCATAGGTGACATATCCTAGTTATATACCACCACTGTATAAGGCGGGCTGATTATGATACTAAAGATCACTCTCCTTCTTACTGGGCAGAAGTGTAAGTTTAAGGCTTTAAACATTCCAAAGATATTGCATTATTCCTTCCCATAGCATGCTGGTCTTTGGGGTTCTAGGATCCCTGGCGATCCTGAGGATGGGGCTCTTGATAAAGGGAACGAGGCTTGGCATAGTCCAATCTCGAAATGAGCGGTAGGTGCACATGCTCAACCTCCGCACCATTCATTGTGTATGGGACTGCTGGAAATAGCTGAGTGCTAAGCTTGGTTTATAAGCTCCAGTGTTCTTTTTTGGAGATTTTTTTGGGGTATGAGAAGTTGGGACTCCAGCAGCCAGTAAGTCAACCCTTATCTTTAGAAGAGGGGACGATTTACTAAACTAGAAATCACCCTTTAAACTCACCATGTAATTACATGGATGAAATGGGTCTGACACGTTCTCCACCCGATCATTCAAAGGGAGGGTAGGGTGCGATCTTCTTTGATGTCCTTATGCCTCAATAGGTTTGTTTTTATCACCAGATGCTAAAAAATGCTCTGGACAAATAACTTTAAGCTTCATATTCTAATATACAGGGGTGCATATGCTGGCATAAATGTCTATTCATATTATTATTTTTATACTATGTGGATAGGTAGATGCTGTCCTGCCGGTTGCATGGCCAGAAGGGTCACCAGACCTTACCCAGATTGACTTGATTTTTATTTGGGAAGTTATAAAAAATGAGGTTTGTTTAAGAAAATCATGCACAATTGATAACATTCAACTATTATTTAAACTGTACACCGACTTCTGCACCCCCTGTATACCAATACCATATAATAAGTATGTTAAAATGCTGATTGTATAATCTGTATGTGGAAAGAACACAGCCTTACATATAAGTTGTGGGTCCACTATTATTATTATTCCTTTTTTATCTCTTCCTTTACAGATGGCTTTAATCAAAGTGTCTTATCATATCTTGAAGTAACAAGATCTTCTCCGGAGAGAGGAATATCCACTTTCTAAGAAGATGTTGGAAGAAAAGACATAGAATATTTTTATTTCTCTAAGGTCCTAAGCCTTTCGTACAGTCCAGACATGTTCTGCTGGAGGAGGGCTTTGCCTCTTTCTCTGCGCTTCTTTCAGATGCGTAGTATCAGTTCGGATCCGCTCCTGGATCAGTTGATGACTAGCACAAACCAATTCCAGATTTTTCAACTCGTTGGCATCCATAAGTCTAAGCTTACAGTACATCATGTGGGTTGCGCCATCAATACATTATGGGAGCTTCAGAAGGGGAAGCCGAGTGCAAACGCAAATCATGAAACCGTCCGAAATCACCCGGAATTTATTGCTCTTCGGATCCTGGCAGAAAATAAAATTGACTTTATGAGCGACACCACCCTGGTGAATACGCTGTATGCCGTTATAAGGTACGAGCCACTTGCTCCATTGCTCGGTCCTTATGTTGCATCTCGTTTACCATTGTTGTATTCTGTATTTCAAGGTTTAATGTGGAAGCGCACGACTCTTTGGTGCAGCAGCTGCTAATGGAAGGCTGGAGAAGACTGGAAAAGTAAGGCTGGTGGAATGTTTGATTACCAATCCCAGCAGCCATTTTGCCATTTAGTTGCCCAGCATTAGCTCTTTGGCTCTTGAGGTTCGTCATGCTGTGTGTTGCCCAAAGGTTTTCCGCATTGTATCCCTCTTCTCCCACTAGTATACACGTCATAGCATTTCATTGTAGCATCGTAAACATGAGACAAGATGCACAGCCAGGACAGTGGAGTCCTGCACTTTTGCAACTGCGGACTGGAAAAACGAAACCTAAAAAGTTAGATCAATAAATTACTTTTTTATAAAGAAATCTTTTGGATTTTATCCTATATAACTGTATGGCGCATTGTTTGTTATTTTGTATTTATATGATTGATTGTATGTTTTTACCTGTTTCAGGTTTGAACCGGAGACGTTGTCGAAATTCTCAGTTTGTTTGGAAAAACTAGATCTGGGCAGCAGTCCGTTAATGGGAAAGGTAGCCAATGCCCTGAACACGGGCCTGGAGAACATACAAAATATTAGGTAAGCGGTCACCAGTATCTAAGACTACTGGAAGTGATTTAAAGGGATCCTGTCAGGTCACAGTGGCTCTCTCAGAGCTGAAATAATTGTCTTCACAGTCCTTATGTTTCCAAAGGTAATTTATTCCTATTTACTTATATCTACTACTTCCCTATTGTAGTATAACCTGATATGTTTGGTGATGGGTCGACTCCAAAGGGGAAAACTCCTCCTCAGGATGTGAGTTATCTCTGACCAGAGGTGTTGTTTTCATAGAACTATCCGGATAGTGAATGAGGGCAATACAAATGTGGAGGATATGCATAACTTTATGCTACAGGAAGGGCATGATTTTATTGCTGGATTATGGCAAGTAAATCATCATGTCAGCAGTTTGCGAGTCCTGAGTGACCTGACAGGTTTCCTTTAAGAAGCTAACGAGGAGTGGTCCCCATTGACCCCTTAAAGTGGACGCATCACTGTCAAACATATCAAGTTATTTTACAGCGGAGAGATAGCACATATAACTAAATATACAATAAATTACCTTTGGAAGCAATAGGACTGTTAAACAGTCATTTTAGTTCCGCCAAAGTCGTGGTAAATACAGCTCATGGGAGCAGCCATCTTGGCTCCGTCAGCTCTGCCTCTGGTGTTCTAATAGGACACGCCCCCAAATTCCAGCCTTGTTGTTATTTTTCTACTGAATCTTGCATATGTATATTTGTTTTAATTTCTTTTTCACCCATGGATTTCTATAGGCAGAGACTGGTGCAACTATCCTTCAATGTCATCACCCCACACACTAAATAAAAAAAAAAAAATAAAAATAAAACATCATTTTTTAAATGTAAGGGTATGTATCCACGTTCAGGAAACGCTGCGTTTTTGACGCAGCGCTGAGCCGCAGCATCAAAAACGCAGCGTCCAGATGTTCCAGCATAGTGGAGGGGATTTAATGAAATCCCGTCTCCACTGTGCATTAAAAAACGCATGCGTTTTTCCTGCGAAAACGCACATGCGGAGCGTTTTTTCAGAACGCAGCATGTTGCTACTATGAGCAAAACACGCAGGAACACCGCAGGTGACCTGCCAGTGACCTCAGGTGCATTTTTGGTCAGGATTTTACCTGCATAAAATCCTGACCAAAGCCTGAAGCAAACCTGACCGTGGACACATGCCCTAAGACTTCCATTTACTGTCTGATGTTAAAAATATTACTAATAAATGCGTAAGGCAAAATAGTACTTGTCTACAAAAATAAGACCATATTGACCTGTGGTGACACGCGAATGAAAACAATGAAAAAAAAATTCTAGAATGCTGAAAAGGGAAAAAAATTAACGTGCTTAACTGTTTTTTGTTTTTTGTTTTTTTTTTTTAAAAAGCCAAATCTGGAAATGCTGTAAAATAACAAAATAAGTATAACTTCCCTGCTGAAGCCAATGCCGATCCCGCGTTACCTCTCTGCTGATACTTAGAGCAGGGAGATTAATTTGATTAACTTGCTATTTGGGCTCGTGCATAAGACGTATTTTCTCAGATGAGTGCTATGTGTAGTTTTCACTTGTAGCGCTCGTAACTATGATATTCAATAGGGCTGTGCACATGTCCAAAATTTATTTAATCTTTTTATCGGACTCTGCGGGAAAAATGCGGGAAAAAATGTGGGTTATGTCTGATTTTGACCCATCTGAGTGCAGTATGATGGAGGGGCAGAGACTCTGATTCCAGCGATGTGTCACTTACTGGGCTGCTTGCTGTAGTTTTGATAAAGTTCCTGTTTTCTCTGCTGCAGATCTTGCAGTGCTCTAAATACTGAGCTCTGTATAACCCGGCCCACACCTCTGATTGGCTGCTTTCTGCGTAGGGTGTCAGGATAAGCTCACTGATGGACTCTCAGTTAACTCATTTTGCAAGCCACTCTCTATATCACACACTTCATATGTGCTATAGATCACATTCATGATCCTTTTTAATCCTTTTCCAGATACCTGTCCAGCCTTATGATGAAGACATTCCCGGTCACCTCTAAGCGGTTGCAGCACCGACTGATCAGCAAGGCAGAATCCTTAATGGAGGGGGATAACTACATAGATGTGCGCCGGGTCGTCCAGTTTCTGTGCCTTATGAAGTATGACTACCAGCCCCTCTTGGATAAATGCAATCAGATTTTTGTGCGGGACAAGAATAAAATGAGCACGGACACCATGTGCATCGTCAGCGGCCTCTACCGGCAAATGGCTTTCAAGCAGTACGAGTTTCAGGTGATGGCAAAATTGTCTCTGCTCGAAATATCAAACCTATGGAATAATGCGGATCATTTCGGAAAAATATTTTGTGCCTTATTTCCGATGGCTTCTCAAGAGATAAGAAATAGGTGAGTGGGCCCCTTAAAGGGATGTGATGTATCGGCCCCTTAAAGGGATACTACGTATCAGCCCTGAACCAACAGAAAAAATCCCATAATGCAATGATAATACTCAAATAGAACTCGTATTCCCTAATTAGAGGAAGCTCCTGATTATTTTGTAGTCTAATCTAGGAATTCAGTACTGGAAACAATTGCCAAATGTTGGATTTGTAAAGGTTTGAGCTCCTTTGTTCCCTCCAGGCTTGAAGACGACCTTGTCATACTGGCAGGTAAGATCCATCACATCAGTCTGGTGTACGTGCTGGAGACCATGGCGGAGGCCGAGTGCAAGAACCCAATCCTCATTCAGAAGTAAGTGGATTCTCTAAGCCGTGAATGGTTTGGAGCTGGATCCTTCCTGTCCAATCTGATATTGTCCATATTATCACGGTCCGGGTACGGGCTGCACCCCAGCGAGGGTCTGCTGACCCAACTATACATGTGTGAGGCCAGGAGATCCTCGGCCAATTCGGTCCATACCTGGATCATAATATATGGATGTCTGAATCCTGCCATATTTCCATTTACTGTTCAGATGGATGCAAGCTGTTGTTCCCTGTAATCAGCCATTTCAGGCTCTTAGTATTCTCCTCCTAGCAAATAAGTACTGAGAGGTTTTATTTTTTTTTTTTGCCTGATCCCTTTGATGTACAGACCGATGAGTCCGATGGTGGATTTCTCCACTCCTCAATGCATGAGCCACCCTACTGAGCATTCATGTCCATGGGGGGAATAGAGTGAGAGCGAGCTGATGGCCAGATGAACGCTTGGCCGACCCTCACGGTATATGGGGCCTTTACAAACCTATGAACCATTTTATATGGTGCACATTCTTGAAGCATCTTTACAGTGGAGCAAGGAGCGTCCACCACTTATTAGAGACTCTGTCGGCCGTTTCCTAACTTATTGATGACACTGGCGCAGTGTGTTGTGTCGTTTTTGCCATCAAAGTTACAAAAACCCATATGTACGTCAGTGGGGCTTGTGGTCCGGGTGAAATTTGTTCTGCCACACACGGCACACTGTGTGGGAGTGTCCCTTCTGGATGAGGACGTGGCACGGCTGTGGATGGAGTCTCGTTATGTTGCTTGATGATGTGTGATCTTTTCGTTTTTCTCTCCGTTCAGGATCTGCTCCGCCATCCAGGACAATCTGGATCATTACCATCGCCTGTATCTATGTAAGCTCACAGATGCCGTGGTTTGCCTGCCCTGCCAAAACTATCAACTGTTTGCGGATCTACAAAAACGTCTAACTGCGTAAGTGCAATTTCCATGCATGTGTGGCGAGTAATCGGGTTAAAGGGACATGTGGACGGCCCTATTAGAATGGCGCTGGGTTTACCATGTGGGTAAGACAAGGTCACTAATAAGAATACAAACATACGACTGGTATACCGTGAGGGCCAGGAGCGGACACAGACAGCAGAGGCCCCTGTGCAAGAACAATATATGGACCATTTGCAGCCGGAGAGCTCCTTATAATGCACAATGCCACCTGGTTTGGGGAAAGCAGTGGCCCCTGGACCTCTCGGGCCCCTGTGCGGCTGCACTGGTTGCACCAATGGTATGTCCGCTACTGGTCAAGGTGACATTGGGGAGTCCTCCAGCGTGCATGCGCACAGTGTAACTGCAGAGGCCTGTGCGCGCTCACCGACCGCGCTCACTGACCTCTCTCCTCTGCTGTGGCTGCTCGCTCCACGGAAAGATGCAGAAGTGTGGCGAGCAAGAAGCGTTAAAGAAAGAAGAGGGAGGAAAATCGCATGGCCGCAGCAGAGAGGAGAGAGATCTGTGAGCGCGTGCGCTGGCTCCTGCTGCTACATTGTGTGCTTTCTCCAAGCGAGCGCTGTCAATCAACACAGGAGGCAAAAAAATATCTTGGCCGTGCCAACAACGGGCACCCGGATTTTAACATAAATATGCTCAACAATAATAGTTTATTACTACAAACATATGGGTTGTATAAGGACTATTTTATAAGGCTTATTTTAATTAGTAATTTTGGAGTGACACTCATCACAAAGTGTTTTTTTTGTTTGTTTGTTTTTAATAAATACGTGACATTTTTGTTCTATGGACCTTTTATTTTATCTTTTGCCTGGGGAAACCACAAAAATAAAGCCCACATTAATGTGTTTTGAGGGTTTTGGTGGCTTCTTTTTGTTCCCTTTGTCACATGTATAAATGATTTGATTCTGAGATGGTGACTTGTTTTTGGTGCCTGAAATGTCCCTTCCCGTAGCTTTATGAAGACGTCTCATGTCCCATCTATGGTGGTTATGATGACCAGGTCACTGTCGCTGCTGACCCTTACTAGAGTGGATGAAGCCGTCCTTAGAAAGATTGACGACGTCATTCCCCAGTGTGACCTCAGCGACCTGAATAGCATCGCGAACAGCGTCATCCGGTGGTTACAGCCCGCCCAGCTGTCCAGGCAGAATAAATCCGGGATGTATGAGAAACTCCTCCATAAAGTGAGCCGATACGGACTGGAGAGAGTGAAGAATATGGACGACATTGATCATCTGTTGAATGAGCTGACGTACGTGATGAACGGGCAGTGGCTGCAGAATATGCTGATAGACGACATCCTGCTCACCTGCCAGCGCCTGCTGCACCAGGTCACCTGGAGGAACGCACCGTTTCTGGCGCTGGTTATTAGTTACTGTAATACTCTGTGTCCTCCGGTTCTGGACAAGATCGCAGAAGTCACCATGGAGAATGTCACAAAGGTAGAAGCCCCGTGGGTTCAGATTGGAAGGCCAGTCACTGGCCCAAACTAAACATCTGGTGGCCAAAGGTCTATTCAGTGCGTGCACCTGACAGCTGTCTATGGGCGGCTTAAAGAGCACCAGTCCTGTGTGTTACACTATGGTACCCCCATGTAATAATTATTCCGGAGCATCTTTTCATTGTTGTTCCTCTGTTATTCCTTCAGGAAATCCTTAAAGGGATTCTCTCATCATGTATCTTTGGTAGCACCCATCTCCCCTGCCTCCCGATTTTTCGCTTGCAATGGGGTAAGGGGACAGGGGACAGTGGTGCGCTCCTAAGGTCCAGATGGCCTGCAGAGGCAGATGTGCATGCTGCTTGTCTGGGAAACTGGACACTTCTGACAAGCTGCAGGAGTGGCTGGTAACCTAGACAATGAGCAGTAAACTATAGAATTAAAACTCCTTCCATTATTGCAAACGGAGAGGATTTTAAAGTAAGAAGTAAATTGTTTTTACAAGCACTTTTGGCCACTATAGATGAGACAATTCCTTTAAATGAAGGATTTGGTGTTGCTGTTCTACCAGTCAATACTTGTACTCTTAGGACACAGTCAGATGACCAAATAAATTGGACTGTGATCGGACCACAATGCACAGACTGGCCGGCGGCTCTCCCGACCTGAGCGTGACCGCTTCATGTTTTCCTGTACAGCCATCATGCTCAGGTCGGTAGAACCGCTGGACAGTCTTTGCATTGTGGTCCAATCACAGTCCAATTTATATGGTCGTCTGACTGCGCCCTTAGGTCTCAGACGTCTGGTTTTTTTCATACATGTTCTCAGTGTTTCTCACAGATCATGTACCTATTATAGTCTATGGGGCTGTTTACATGTATGTTTTGCTTTTTTGCAGTGCCTGCAAAAAACCAAACTGAGATATGGCCACTTTTGATCTGAATCATGGATCAAATTCTCTGATGCAAGTCTATAGAGGGGGGGCTGTATGGGGCGCAGCTAAAAGGAAGCCCCCACATGACTGCGTTGCCATGGGGAGCAGGGTAGTAATTTTCTTTTAAAAAGTTAGAATGGGAGGCTCAGGATTGGTGGATAGCAAATGGGGCGGGGAATTCTATGGGATTGGGAGGGGGGGACCTGGGAAAAGTGCGGGAAAGGGGGTCAGTCAGTTAGAGACAGCCAAAGTGAGTGGACCAGCTGCCGCAGCGTTACTCACCATGGCCGTGGTGGACAGCTTGGTCGCTCGGCTTCGCAGGGAGGCAAGATCCAGGAGGGCCGGATGGCTTGAAGAGCAGCTCACTGGGCTGCTAGGAGGCAGTGACAGCCAGGACAGCGGGAGCCGGGGCCGGAGTTCCAGGAGGTCGAGGCCGCCCGAGAGGCTGTCCCCGGATACCACACCGCACGGCAGGCGCAGGCCGCGGAGCCCCTCACGGGACCCTGCGGGGGCTGGGGGACGCGGCGCAGCCACACCGCCCGCCCCCCCCCTCCGGCAGGAATCCACTCGGCGGCCCTGCTGGCGCGAGACGACGAGGCGCTGCGGGAGCTGGGCAGGCGCGGCAGGACGCCGGCGCTTCACCGGATGTTATGGCCGCACTTCCGGTTCGGCCTGGCAGGGGGCGCGGGAGCGCTGCAGCGCCGACATCTGCACTCCAGACCCGCCGGGGAGCTGCTCCAGCGGCGGTGACTCCAGGGACGGTGCGCGGTAGGAGCGCAGCAGCGGCAGCAGCTGACAGGAGCCGGGACCCGGGAAGTACTGCGGCGGGTGCACCTAGACCTCTGCCGCACGGTGCACCTGGCTCTGGGACAGGACGGCGCAGCAGGATGGCGGCCAGGCCAGTGGCA
Source organism: Ranitomeya variabilis (assembly GCF_051348905.1). Taxonomy (NCBI): domain Eukaryota; kingdom Metazoa; phylum Chordata; class Amphibia; order Anura; family Dendrobatidae; genus Ranitomeya; species Ranitomeya variabilis. The sequence goes on from NC_135238.1 coordinate 189,465,460, forward strand.
TCACCGCGGCAAGGAGCACGTGGTCGAGGCAGCGCAGGAGCGGCGCACAGAGCGGATGGTCCGGCTGCGGCACCCAGGGGACTTATGCAAGCTGCCAGATCCAGGTCCAGCAGGAGGTCGAGGGAGCGGTCGCCTTCGCCAGTCTCGGTCCCCCCTGGTGACGTGGAGGCCTGGGGCGCAAGCCTGGGGCAGAGGAGCAACAGCGACGACTCAGGGAGCGAGCATCGTGACGAAAGCGATCGGCAGGCTTCAGGAGGCACGGCTGGTGGGGACACAGCACCTGCGCAGCCCCGTGAGTATATGTCCAGTCCTTTTCCGGTAGCGGGTGTTTCGGGGTCTGTTGAGCGGAGTGGGGGTGGTGGTGAGGTTCCGGGTATTAGAGAACTTTTGGCGGGTATGTCACAGATCTTGAGAAGATTTGGATGGCGGGGTTGCGGATAGTGCCCGAGCGTCGCCCGCTGGGGCTTGGGTGTCGGTTGCCGGTTGTGGAGTTGGGGGTCCGAGCGAGACTGCAAGTTCCGTTAGCGGGCCGCTGTCCTCAGCGGCCGGTGTGTCGGTGTCGGTACAAACCGAAACGGGGAGGGGCGATACCGTCAAGTTAGATGATAGGGCAAAAGGTGAGGTTTTTGTGTGCTTTGAGGGCCCGCTGGGGGCCCATTTGAAGAAGGAGGTGAAGGAAAAGATTTGGAAAGACGAATACGTCGAGATTTTCTCTCTCCTTCCTTTAGAAAAATTTAATTTGGATAAAGGAAAGAAAGATGATAGTAAAAAGGAGGAGGAGGAAAAGAGGCGTTGGCGCCTTATTCCTCAGACATTTGTTAACTGGCAGCAGGCATTTAACATTCTGGTGAGCGTGATAGGGGAGAAAGCCCCAGAGAATTGCTCGGGCCTTTTCTGTTATTTGGAGTCTATTGGTGAAGCGCATCGTACCTATGGGGGCCAGGCTTGGCTGCGATACGATGAACAGTTCAGGCAGCGCAAGGCGGTGAGGCCCGAGATAAGATGGGATCAAAAGGACATTGGATTGTGGTTGAAGGTTATGGCACCGGTGCGTTACGGGCAGTCCTTTCAAGGGGGCGGAGGGGGTAGCGGTCAGCAGTCAGGACAAGGTGGAGGAGGTCAGGGGTCACAGGCTAAGGAAAAGACGGGGACATGCTGGCAGTTTAACGACGGCCAGTGTAAGTTTGGCGCAACCTGTAAGTTTAAACATGTGTGCTCCCACTGTAGCGGGGCCTCACATGGGGCCGCTAAATGTTTTAAGAAATCACGGGGCAAGCCATCCGTGGGTGGCGGTCAAGGGGGAGACTCCGGTGAGGCTTCAAAAGATGGCCCCCTATCTAAATAGATACCCGGATTCTCTCAAGGCAGAGGTTATTAGAGAAGGTTTTCTTGAGGGGTTTAAGATCCCTCACCCGACGCATGTTGTCCCTTTTTCTACGAAAAACTTGAGATCGGCTAGTTTGCATTCGGAGATTGTTTCGGCTAAGCTGGCAAAAGAGGTTGAATTGGGAAGAATGGCGGGGCCGTTTAGTTCGCTGCCTATGGCTGACGTAATTGTTTCCCCGCTTGGGGTGGTGCCTAAGAAGGAGCCGAATAAGTTCCGGCTGATTCAGCACCTGTCTTATCCCAAGGGTGCGTCGGTTAATGACGGGATTGCGGACGAGTTGTGTTCTGTTGTTTACACCTCTTTTGATGCGGCGGTAAAGTGGGTGCGCAGGTACGGGCCCGGGGCCTTGTTGGCAAAAACAGACATTGAGTCGGCCTTTCGGCTTCTGCCGGTGCACCCACAGAGCATTCCTTTGTTAGGTTGTTGTTGGGAAGGGGGTTTTTACTTGGATAGGTGTTTGCCCATGGGATGCTCGATTTCGTGTGCATTGTTTGAGACTTTCAGTACCTTTTTGGAATGGGTAGTGAGAGACGTTTCAGCCGTTCCTTCTGTCATCCACTACTTGGATGATTTTTTGTTTGTTGGTCCACCGGATTCTGCGGTGTGTGGTCATCTACTTGCCACCATGGAATGGGTGGCTGGACAGTTCGGTGTTCCTTTGGCGCAGGATAAAACGGAGGGCCCCTGCAAGGTTTTGAGTTTTCTCGGGATTCTCATTGATTCCGAAAAAATGGAATGTAGGTTGCCTGACGATAAATTGCTGTTGCTTAAGCAAGAAGTGGACAGGATCAGTAAAATGCGGAAGGCTACCTTGAAGGAGTTGCAGTCGTTGCTGGGCCGCCTGAATTTTGCTTGCCGTATTATGCCGATGGGCAGGATTTTTTGCCGCAGACTGTCCAGGGCGACTGCTGGTGTTCGGTCAGCCCACCATTTTATTCGTTTGGGTAGAGAGCATAAGGATGACCTTCTTGTTTGGCAACGTTTTTTGGTTAGCTATAACGGCAGGTCGCTTATTCAGTGGGAAGATGTCAATGCATTTGACTGTGAGATCTACACGGACGCAGCAGGTGGAGTTGGTTATGGTGCCTATTGTGGAGGAAAATGGAGTATGGGTGTGTGGCCTGAAGATTGGAAAAAGAGGGGGCTTACCAAGAATTTGACGTTGTTAGAACTGTTTCCAATTGTGGTGTCGGTGTTTATTTGGGGCGACAATTTTAGAGACCGGCGCGTCCGTTTTCATTGCGATAACTCAAGCGTGGTGTCTGTGATTAACAGCTTATCTTCTTCTTCCCTCCCAGTGATCAGGCTTGTCAGGGAGTTGGTGTTAAAATGCTTGGAGTTGAATGCATGGATTTCGGCGGTGCACGTGCCAGGCGTTCAGAACAACATAGCTGACGCGTTGTCTCGTTTGCAGTGGGACCGTTTCCGGGAATTGGCTCCAGATTCGGAGGCGACAGGAGCGGCATGTCCTTTGCAGCTGTGGCAGGTTGTTACGGAACGGGAGGCCGACTGATTCAAGCTTCAGTGTCAAATAGGACTTGGTTGGATTACACGGCATCCTGGGCTATGTGGGAAGGTTGGTTGGCTCAATGTGGCCCGACTGAGTCTGATGGCGATAGGACAATGGCGTTATTGGCCCTGATAGGTAAGGTGGTGGAATGGGGTTGGTCTGTGTCTAGGTTGAATAAGTTCATTGCAGGTTTGGTTTTCGGTTTTCAGCTTCAAGGGTTAAGGGACGTTACGAAAGACTTTGTGATACCGCAGGCGTTGAAGGGTTTTCGTAAGGGTAATGTAACTTTTGATAAGCGTAGGCCCATTTCTTTTGGAACGTTGCAGAGGTTAGGCGAGGCCTTGGTTTTCATTTGTTCTTCTCAGTTTGAGGTGGTACTGTTTCGTTTGGCTTTTTCTTTAGCGTTTTTTGGTGCCTTGCGTTTGGGGGAATTGGTTTCCCCGAGCAGGGACAGGTTAGGTGGTCTTTTGGCGGAAGATATGGGTTTTTGGGATGGTGGTATTGCTTTCTGGATACGGCAATCGAAGACGGACCAGCTGGGCAGGGGAAAGAAGGTAGTTTTAGGAAGGGTGGATGGTAGCGGTATGTGCCCGCAACACTGTTTGGAGGCTTATTGGAATTTGTGCCTGGTCAGGTCTGGTCCTTTGTTACAACACCAAGGAGGGGATTTTCTGTCACGTTTCCAGTTTGTAGCTATTTTGAAGAGAGGCTTGGAATATTTGGGTGTTAATCCGGAAAATTTCGGTTCGCACTCTTTTCGGATTGGGGCTGCGTCCGAGGCCGATGGTTTGGGCCTGGGGCTGGAGGTGATTAAGAAGATAGGCAGGTGGAGTTCTAATCGTTACCTGTCTTATGTGCGACATTGATTCGGCAAGTTGAGGTGTGTTTTTGGTGTTTTTTGTTAATTGTGGTTATGTTTTACAGGTCGGCCCCCCTCCTTGGCTTGGATTGTTGGACACACTTTCGTTTACTGGGGTGCCCTCCGGGCTGACGCTAGGTTGAATGGTAGGCAACTGGGTTTTGGTCGGGAGGCAGTGGTTATTCGTTGGATGGGTCGTCGTGGTATGTTGTGGCGTAGTTTTTTGTCGGAATTCTCCCGTGCCACACGCCTGGATCGCCCCCCGGACATCTTGGTGGTTCACTTGGGAGGTAACGATTTGGGGGCAAAACCAGTGAGGGAATTGATTCGGGATATCCGTTTCGATTTTCTGAGACTGTGGGTTTCTTTCCCTGGTATTCTGACGGTGTGGTCGGACATTGTGCCACGCCGGACGTGGCGGGAGGCCCGTTCCCAAAAAGGGATTAACAGGGCCAGGGTGAAATTGAACAGGTCGGTGGCGAGTTTTGTGTCGCGGAACGGTGGTATTGCCGTTAGACACTTTGAGCTGGAGGCCGGGGTTGGGAATTTCTGGCGAGATGATGGAGTGCACCTTAACGAGATAGGTATGGATTTATGGGCGCTCGGTCTGCAGGAAGGTGTAGAAAGAGCTTTGGCGATGGTGGGGCACTCACGAGCCTGAGGTGGTCAGGGCTGTTCGTGTGTGGCGGGGGGTGGGGTTCTTGGAGTTGGTGATGATGCTTAGAGGGTTGATCTGGCTTTTGTTACAGGCTCTGGACGGGGTGTTTACCTCGGGAGCTTTGGGGTTGGTTTGCCCGAAACGGGTTACATGGTGCCCTTGAGCTGGTGGTTACGGCTGAGGGTAAATACGTGTTTTTCAGTTAAATTTTGTGGTAGGCTTTCGGCCTATTATGAGCCAGATTTTTTGCTCCAAGAACCCTCCCCTCGAGGTTTTTATATTTACAATGTTTACATTTGTTATTAATGTATTTGTTTGTTAATAAAATGGCCGCTGTGGCCAAATTATCCAAAAGAAATTTATGTCTTTGTGTCAATTCATTGGGTAGGTAAAAGGGTATGGTTTTAATAGGGAGCAAGGTAGTTGGGGTTGAGGATTCATGTCTAACAGGATCCTGCATTGGCGATACGCGGTCATGGTCTGTGAAAAAAAAATACAAGAAAATAAAATGCCACAATGGAGGAAAAAGCAAAAAAACAACGGACTTACAGATTAAAAATGGATGAAAATCTGATCCAGCACATTAATGGCAAACAGACCATTTTCTCTGCGATCACTTTATCATTAGCTATCACTGATGACCCAGCAGTAGCAGATTGATGGGTGTAGTGCTCCCCTGAGCTGTGATTTGCACTGATGGGGTATCCTTAGGAAAGATCATCAATGCTGTGATTGCAGAAATCCCTCTCATTTACTGGACTATGTCATGTACACACTGTGTTAGTAAAGACTATTTGTCAGATTAATAATGTATTTTTTTGTTTGTTTTTTTAAGATCCATCCCACAGACTTGAACAGAGTTTTATTTGCCTTTGTCAATCTGGGCTATGATCCCCCGCGAGAAGAAGAATTCTTTACAATGTGTATTCAGCATATTCTCGCTAATTTAAGTAAGTATTCATTGTATTCTCAGTATAAGTGGAGATCTGGCCACGCTTCACCCCAGGAGTAATCACAGCCCTGGAAGATTAAAGAGACACATTTTTCTAAGGCCGGCCTCACACTGGCGAGTTTTACGGACGTAAGAGCGCAGAAATTACGTCCGTAAAACTCGCAAAATAAACGGCACAATTATTCTCAATGGGGCTGCTCCTATCAGCCGTATATTACGGATCCGTAATATACGGCTTTCTACGGCCGTACAAAATCGCAGCATGCTGCGTTTGTCAGCGTATTGCGCAAAAAAATCGCTAATGAAAGTCTATGGGGGCGAGAAAAATACGGATTCCACACGGACCTGCAGTGTGACTTGCGAGAAATACGCAGCGCTGTTAGTGAAAAGTCGGTAATTCAATTGCCGGCTTTTCATTTCTCCTGCACAAACCCGACATGATATGAGACATGGTTTACATACAGTAAACCATCTCATATCCCCCTTTTTTTTGCATATTCCACACTACTAATGTTAGTAGTGTGTATGTGCAAAATTTCAGCGCTGTAGCTGCTGAAATAAAGGGTTAAATGGCGGAAAAAATTGGCGTGGGCTCCCGCGCAATTTTCTCCGCCAGAATGGTAAAGCCAGTGACTGAGGGCAGATATTAATAGCCAGGAGAGGGTCCATGGTTATTGGCCCCCCCCTGGCTACAAACATCTGCCCCCAGCCACCCCAGAAAAGGCACATCTGGAAGATGCGCCTATTCTGGCACTTGGCCACTCTCTTCCCACTCCCTGTAGCGGTGGGATATGGGGTAATGAAGGGTTAATGCCACCTTGCTATTGTAAGGTGACATTAAGCCAGATTAATAATGGAGAGGCGTCAATTATGACACCTATCCATTATTAATCCAATTGTTGGAAAGGGTTAAAAAACACACACACACATGATTTAAAAGTATTTTAATGCAATAAACACAGCGGTTGTTGTAATAATTTATTGTTCTCTCAATCCATCAGGAACACCCTCGCTTGGAAAAATAATAAACGCACAAGATACATACCTTCTGGTGAACCGTCTCGTCCCACGAAGTAATCCATCTGAAGGGGTTAACTAATATTACAGGCACAGCCCTGCTAAATGCAGCGGTGCTCCGTGCCTGTAATCCCCGGCAAATGAATGAAATGTAGGTCATTGACCTACATTTCCTTCAGTCGCGGTGAGGCGCCCCTGCTGGATGTTCTCATGAACTGCAGCCTGGGAACTTTTTTCCACGCTCCAGGTCAGATGAGGGCATCCACCAGGGGGCGCATCACCGCGACTGAAGGAAATGTAGGTCAATGACCTACATTTCATTCATTTGCCGGGGTGTCATGATCTCTGCAGGCAGAGATCATAGCAAGCCTATAGAGGGACAAGCTCTCGGAAGATGGAACTATACTGACCATGAACTAAGCCTGCCGCACAACTAGAAATAGCCAGGTAGCATTTCCTATTTATCGCTAGATGCCCAGCTCTGGCCTAAGACCTAAATAGCTAGCAGAGGGAAATATAAGACCTGGCTCACCTCTAGAGAAATATTTCCAAAGAAGACAGTAGCCCCCCACATATAATGACGGTGAGTTCAGATGAAACAACAAACGCAGCAGGAAAATAGTCTTAGCAAATTTGAGGTCCGCTTACTAGATAGCAGAAGACAGATAGTATACTTTCATGGTCAGCAGAAAAACACTAACAAAACACCATCCAGAGATTACCTTAAACTCTGGCATTAACTCATAACGCCAGAGTAGCAATCCCTGATCAACGAGAGCTTTCCAGACACAGTAACAAAACTTCAGCTGTGAACTGGAACAAATAGGCAAAACAAAACAAGGACAAAAGTCCAACTTATCTAGTAGTAGTCTAGAAGCAGGAACAAGCACTGAGAGGCATCAGATAACATTGTTGACCGGCAAGAAACCACCAGAGAAATGAGCTTAAATAGCGACACCCACTACTGATGGAACCAGGTGAAACAGGAAAGAGGATGACAAGTCCAATTCCACAAGCGGCCACCGGGGGAGCCCAGAATCCAAATTCACAACAGTACCCCCCCCTCAAGGAGGGGGCACCGAACCCTCACCAGATCCACCAGGGCGACCAGGATGAGCCCTATGGAAGGCACGAACAAGATCAGAAGCATGAACATCAGATGCATTGACCCAAGAATTATCCTCCTGGCCGTAACCCTTCCAGTTAACCAGATACTGGAGTTTCCGTCTGGAAACACGAGAGTCCAAAATTTTCTCCACAACGTACTCCAACTCACCCTCAACCAACACCGGAGCAGGAGGCTCAACTGAAGGTACAACAGGTACCTCATACCTGCGCAATAACGACCGATGAAAAACGTTATGAATGGAAAAGGACGCAGGGAGGTCCAAACGGAAAGAAACAGGATTAAGAATCTCCAATATTCTATAAGGGCCGATGAACCGAGGTTTAAACTTAGGAGAAGAGACCCTCATAGGGACAAAACGAGAAGACAACCACACTAAATCTCCAACACAAAGCCGAGAACCAACACGACGATGACGGTTGGCAAAACGCTGAGTCTTCTCCTGGGACAACTTCAAATTGTCCATAACCTGCCCCCAGATGTGATGCAATCTCTCCACCACCGCATCCACTCCAGGACAATCCGAGGATTCCACCTGACCGGAGGAAAATCGAGGGTGAAACCCCGAATTACAGAAAAACGGGGACACCAAGGTGGAAGAACTGGCCCGATTATTGAGGGCGAACTCTGCCAATGGCAAAAAAGCAACCCAATCATCCTGGTCAGCAGAGACAAAACACCTCAGATATGTCTCAAGGGTCTGATTAGTCCGCTCGGTCTGGCCATTAGTCTGAGGGTGAAAAGCAGATGAAAAAGACAAATCTATGCCCATCCTAGCACAGAATGCCCGCCAAAATCTAGACACAAATTGGGTACCTCTGTCAGAAACAATATTCTCAGGAATACCGTGCAATCGGACAACATTCTGAAAAAACAGAGGAACCAACTCAGAAGAAGAAGGCAACTTGGGCAGAGGAACCAAATGGACCATTTTAGAGAAACGGTCACAGACCACCCAGATGACAGACATCTTCTGGGAAACAGGCAGATCTGAAATAAAATCCATCGAGATGTGTGTCCAAGGCCTCTTAGGAATAGGCAAGGGCAACAGCAGTCCGCTAGCCCGAGAACTACAAGACTTGGCCCGAGCACAAACGTCACATGACTGCACAAAGACTCGCACATCTCGTGACAGGGAAGGCCACCAGAAGGATCTTGCCACCAAATCCCTGGTACCAAAAATTCCGGGATGACCTGCCAATGCAGAAGAATGTACCTCAGAGATGACTCTGCTGGTCCAATCATCCGGAACAAACAGTCTATCAGGCGGACAACGATCCGGTCTATCCGCCTGAAACTCTTGCAAGGACCGCCGCAGATCAGGAGAAACGGCCGACAAAATTACTCCCTCCCTAAGGATACCTGTGGGTTCAGAATTACCAGGAGAGTCCGGGTCAAAACTCCTAGAAAGGGCATCTGCCTTAACATTCTTAGAACCCGGTAGGTATGACACCACAAAATTAAAGCGAGAAAAAAATAAAGACCAGCGCGCCTGTCTAGGATTCAGGCGTCTGGCAGTCTCAAGATAAATCAAATTTTTGTGGTCAGTCAATACCACCACCTGATGCCTAGCCCCCTCGAGCCAATGGCGCCACTCCTCAAACGCCCACTTCATGGCCAAAAGCTCCCGATTCCCAACATCATAATTCCGCTCTGCGGGCGAAAATTTGCGAGAAAAGAAGGCACAAGGCCTAATGACGGAGCAGTCGGAACCTTTCTGCGACAACACTGCCCCAGCTCCGATCTCCGAAGCGTCAACCTCAACCTGAAAAGGCAGATTCACATCAGGCTGACGCAACACAGGGGCAGAGGCAAAACGGCGCTTAAGCTCCTGAAAGGCCTCTACAGCATGAGGGGACCAATTAGCAACATCAGCGCCTTGTCTGGTCAAATCAGTCAGTGGTTTAACGACATCCGAAAAACCAGCAATAAATCGGCGGTAAAAGTTGGCAAAGCCCAAAAATCTCTGAAGACCCTTAAGAGAGGAGGGCTGAGTCCAGTCACAAATAGCTTGCACCTTGACGGGATCCATCTCAATGGAAGAGGGAGAAAAAATATACCCCAAAAAGGAAATTTTCTGGACCCCAAAAACGCACTTAGACCCCTTCACACATAAAGAATTAGACCGCAGAACCTGAAAAACTCTCCTGACCTGCTGGACATGAGAGTCCCAGTCATCAGAAAAAATCAGAATATCATCCAGATATATTATCATAAATTTATCCAGAAAATCGCGGAAAATATCATGCATAAAAGACTGGAAAACTGAAGGGGCATTAGAAAGACCAAAAGGCATGACCAAATACTCAAAGTGGCCCTCGGGCGTATTAAATGCGGTCTTCCACTCATCCCCCTGCCTGATCCGCACCAAATTATACGCCCCACGAAGATCAATTTTAGAGAACCACTTAGCACCCTCTATACGAGCAAACAAATCAGTAAGCAATGGCAATGGGTATTGATACTTAACAGTGATCTTATTCAGAAGCCGATAATCAATACATGGTCTCAAAGAGCCGTCTTTTTTTGAGACAAAGAAAAACCCAGCTCCCAAGGGAGAAGAAGATGGACGAATATGTCCCTTTTCCAAAGACTCCTTTATATATTCCCGCATAGCAGCATGTTCCGGCACAGACAAATTAAACAAACGACCCTTTGGATATTTACAACCCGGTATCAAATCTATGGCACAATCGCACTCACGGTGCGGAGGTAACGACCCAAGCTTGGGTTCGTCAAAGACGTCTTGATAATCAGAGAGGAACTCAGGGACTTCAGAGGGAATGGACGACGAAATAGAAACCAAAGGTACGTCCCCATGAATACCCTTACATCCCCAGCTCAACACAGACATTGCTCTCCAGTCCAAGACTGGGTTGTGAGACTGCAACCATGGCAATCCCAGTACCAAATCGTCATGTAAATTATACAGCACCAGGAAACGAATAATCTCCTGGTGATCCGGATTGATACGCATGGTTACTTGTGTCCAGTATTGTGGTTTATTATTAGCCAATGGGGTGGAGTCAATCCCCTTCAGAGGAATAAGAGTCTCCAAAGGCTCTAAATCAAAACCACAACGATTGGCAAAGGACCAATCCATAAGACTCAGAGCGGCGCCAGAGTCAACATAGGCGTCCGTGGCAATGGATGACAAAGAGCAAATCAGGGTTACAGACAAAATAAACTTAGACTGAATGGTGCCAATGGAAACAGACTTATCAAGCTTCTTTGTACGCCTAGAGCATGCCGATATAACATGAGTAGAATCCCCACAATAGAAACACAATCCATTCTTCCGTCTAAAATTCTGTCGCTCGCTCCTGGACAGAATTCTATCACACTGCATACTTTCTGGCGTCTTTTCCATAGACACCGCCAGATGGTGCACCGGTTTGCGCTCCCGCAGACGCCTATCAATCTGAATAGCCATTGTCATGGACTCATTCAGACCTGCAGGCAAAGGGAACCCCACCATAACATCCTTAATGGCATCAGAGAGACCTTCTCTGAAAGTTGCCGCCAAGGCGCACTCATTCCACTGAGTAAGCACAGACCATTTACGGAATTTTTGGCAGAAAACTTCAGCTTCGTCTTGCCCCTGAGATAGTGCCATCAAAGTTTTTTCTGCCTGAAGTTCCAAATGAGGTTCCTCATAAAGCAAGCCCAAGGCCAGAAAAAACGCATCCACATCGCGTAACGCAGGATCCCCTGCTGGCAATGAGAAGGCCCAATCTTGAGGGTCTCCCCTGAGCAAGGAAATCACAATCCTAACCTGCTGAGCAGGGTCTCCAGCTGAACGAGACTTCAGGGACAAATAAAGCTTACAATTATTTCGGAAATTCTGGAAGCTAGCTCTATTCCCTGTGAAGAACTCCGGCAAAGGAATTCTCGGCTCAGATACCGGAGCATGTACCACAAAATCTTGTAAATTTTGTACTTTCGTGATGAGATTATTCAAACCCGCAGTTACACTCTGGAGATCCATTATTGTCAGGTGCACACAGAGCATACAGAGATTAGGAGGAGAGAGAGAAAAAAGACTGCAGCAAGGCAGACTGGAGGAAAAAAAAAAAAAAAAAAAAAAAATTCCAGCAGACTTCTTATAACTCTCCTTTCTAAACCTGGGTCTTTAACACTTTATGGGCCGGTCAAACTGTCATGATCTCTGCAGGCAGAGATCATAGCAAGCCTATAGAGGGACAAGCTCTCGGAAGATGGAACTATACTGACCATGAACTAAGCCTGCCGCACAACTAGAAATAGCCAGGTAGCATTTCCTATTTATCGCTAGATGCCCAGCTCTGGCCTAAGACCTAAATAGCTAGCAGAGGGAAATATAAGACCTGGCTCACCTCTAGAGAAATATTTCCAAAGAAGACAGTAGCCCCCCACATATAATGACGGTGAGTTCAGATGAAACAACAAACGCAGCAGGAAAATAGTCTTAGCAAATTTGAGGTCCGCTTACTAGATAGCAGAAGACAGATAGTATACTTTCATGGTCAGCAGAAAAACACTAACAAAACACCATCCAGAGATTACCTTAAACTCTGGCATTAACTCATAACGCCAGAGTAGCAATCCCTGATCAACGAGAGCTTTCCAGACACAGTAACAAAACTTCAGCTGTGAACTGGAACAAATAGGCAAAACAAAACAAGGACAAAAGTCCAACTTATCTAGTAGTAGTCTAGAAGCAGGAACAAGCACTGAGAGGCATCAGATAACATTGTTGACCGGCAAGAAACCACCAGAGAAATGAGCTTAAATAGCGACACCCACTACTGATGGAACCAGGTGAAACAGGAAAGAGGATGACAAGTCCAATTCCACAAGCGGCCACCGGGGGAGCCCAGAATCCAAATTCACAACACCGGGGATTACAGGCACGGAGCACAGCTGCATTTAGCAGGGCTCGTGCCTGTAATATTAGTTAACCCCTTCAGATGGATTACTTCGTGGGACGAGACGGTTCACCAGAAGGTATGTATCTTGTGCGTTTATTATTTTTCCAAGCGAGGGTGTTCCTGATGGATTGAGAGAACAATAAATTATTACAACAACCGCTGTGTTTATTGCATTAAAATACTTTTAAATCATGTGTGTGTGTGTTTTTTAACCCTTTCCAACAATTGGATTAATAATGGATAGGTGTCATCATTGACGCCTCTCCATTATTAATCTGGCTTAATGTCCCCTTCCAATAGCAAGGTGGCATTAACCCTTCATTACCCCATATCCCACCGCTACAGGGAGTGGGAAGAGAGTGGCCAAGTGCCAGAATAGGCGCATCTTCCAGATGTGCCTTTTCTGGGGTGGCTGGGGGCAGATGTTTTTAGCCACGGGGGGGCCAATAACCATGGACCCTCTCCTGGCTATTAATATCTGCCCTAAGTCACTGGCTTTACCATTCTGGCGGAGAAAATTGCGCGGGAGCCCACGCCAATTTTTTCCGCCATTTAACCCTTTATTTCAGCAGCTACAGCGCTGAAATTTTGCACATACACACTACTAACATTAGTAGTGTGGAATATGCAAAAAAAAAAGGGGGATATGAGATGGTTTACTGTATGTAACCATGTCTCATATCATGTCGGGTTTGTGCAGGAGAAATGAAAAGCCGGCAATTGAATTACCGGCTGTTCACAGATATCGCGCTGAATGAAATCTAAATACAGAATATATATATATATATATATATATATATATGTGTCTCAATGATATATATATATATATATATATATATATATATATATATATACTGTATATATGTTTTCCCGAACATTTGAGCACATAAATCCATTAGATGTCGGTTTTGCAAGCCTGCGCGAAAATCTCGCAGTACGGATGCCATACGGATTACATACGGAGGATGCCATGCGCAAAATACGCTGAAACACCCTGACTACGGATCACTATTTTGGGAACATTTCTCTGTATTACGGCCGTAGTACGGACGTATAATACGTGGCGTATTGTCTTACGCCAAGTGTGAGGCCGGCCTTACTGTGATTTCCGCCTCCGCGTTGCAAAAAGTGAAAATATGCAAAAAAATCCACATTATCATTAACAAGCTGCAGATTAGAAAACCTAAACCCCACAACTTTTTATTTTTATTTTTAGTACATCGTGGTTATTGTGCAGATAATCACATCAGAATTTCAGTGATGAATTTCCCATATTATAGACTGTGGTCACACGGGCAAGTGAAGAAAAGAGAAAAAAAAAGAATTGTCCCGTTTTCATCTAAAAAATGTAGCCCTAATGTTATAATTTCCTTACCTTTATGGATTGGGCCCTTGTCTAAAATAATTTTAATAAAGTTGCTACGTCATCCCATATTATGATCCTGAGCTGCAGATTATTTCTTTTCCCTGCCGCTGTCCAACCTATCATCAGAATACAGGCCGCCACGTACAGCAGTCATTGCTCTACACCGCTTCCCCTTAAAAAAAACAAACAAAAAAAAACATGTTCTGCACAAGAATTCTACCATTTTCTAATCTATTTCTTCCTTTTTCACAAAGAAAATGAAGGTATTGTAGCTGAGTGACATCGCCGCATTTACGCATTTTAAGCCCTAGGAAACAGACACATTCCATAAGGCTCCGTTCACCTCTGTGTCATCTGATCCCAGCGGCGGCTGTCATTTCCCATTGGTTTCTGACAGCAGTATCTTTTCCATTAAAGACTCCGTAACCAGTAGCCGAGCCGCCGGTGCAGATGTGAACAGATCCGTAAAAATGAATGGAATTTGCCCAGAGGGGTCGGGCTGATTCCTCCTCCTGCTAACATACCTTATTCTTAAAGAGTGACTGGCGATTTTGTAATATATTCTATGAGAGAAATGTGCTACTTCCCCTCCTTTCAATCTCCATTCTCTATATAGACAGATTTTCCCATTACTGTGAGATAGGTTGGTGCTTATAAAATTCTATGGAGAGGAGGTGGAGACGGACACAGACTTTCCGCTGTAAGTTCTTCTGAATCGTCAGTTACACTTCTCCATGGAACTTTATGAGCACCAGCTGTCTCCTATCTCAGTAATGGAAGATTTTACTCATGAACTGAGCGTGAAAGATCAGTCCAGGAGGAGAGGAAAAAAAAAGCCGATTTGTCTGATAAGACTTATTTTTATGAGTGCTATTGATTTATGAAATAAAAATGAAAACTCTTTAATACTTCAGCTTCGTCTAATATCAGATCAGGAATGAAAAAAAAAAATGTATAAGATAGTGGTTGTGTTATTTTACCTTCCAGACTCCTTCCCTCCTCATCTCTTGGTTCTGGTGGGCTTCACTCTTGCTGTTGCACAGTATTTCCCAGAAGATCTGATTAAAGCCATTTTCAATATTCGTTTCCTAACTAAACTGGATTCCGAACTGGACAGTAAGTGTCATGTGAGCGAATGCTCCACCTTTATCCATTTAGGTTCTATATTGCTCATGTTGCCCCTAGGACTTAGGCTGGCCGTACATATGGGAGGCTTTGTCTTCTCTGATCTCCCAGCACCATGTATGCTCGTGTCTTCTGAGCGTGCATCTTTATTTTAATGGGGTAAGGGATCACTTTGCAAATATGCCCCATCCTCATTTCCCCAACATCTGTCATCAGGGTCGGCTAATATAAATCGAATATTTCTTTGCAGCTTTACCTGCATTACCCATCCTGGTGCGAGACCCGGCACAAAAAGCCTAATACCCTATAAAATTTAATAAAGCTTTTATTTAACCCTTACACAACTGGGCAATTTTTTATTGTTTTGTTTTTAATTATTATTTATTTTCTGTTATTTTTTTTATCATTCTACTTTCAATTTTCAATATTAATTTGTTATTTTTGCACAAGACAAATTGTAATGAATTCAGTTAACCGTATAATGCACAGACAAAATTCCAAGAGCAGTGAAATGGTGAAAAAAAGACGCAATTCTGCCATTGTTGTTGTTTGGTTTTTTTTAAACAATAACCCAGCAGTGTGACTCTTCAAGTCGGAACGTTTATAGTTGTCTTGTTTGTTTTAGTTCCTTTTTCTTTTTTTTTCACCAATGGTGGGGGTTAGGTTCTTTATATTTCAGTGGCAACAAGAAAATCAGAACTTTTTGTGCATGAACATTTTTAAGTTTGTGACTTTTTCTGAGATCTGGAAGTTTTTTGTTTTGTTTTTCCCATTGTTCCATTATTGGAACCAATGTATTAGGCCTTGTTTTTTTTTATCAAATGTTTGGGAAATGAGGATCTTTGATATCAACCAACCTGATCCTTTGCTCCATTGAAATAAAGATGCACGATCAGTTGACAAGGTCATACATGGTTCTGGGAGGTCAAACAAGATTGTCACCATTTTGGGGTACTTAAAACCTTTTATATAGAAGGGTTCACATATGTAAGAAAAAATATATATATAAAATGTAATGTAATTTTTATTTTGGGATTTTTTTGTATTTTAAAACTGGATAGTAGTACAAAGTAAAAATCTCAGTCTCCTATGATGCCTAAAACTTTACAGGAGTACTAATCTGATGACAATAATAGCCTTTAATAGACCCCCACTGCACTAATAACCCATGGCCACCCCATGGTCTCTTGGGGGGTGGGGTACAGTGGGCAATCGAGGCTAGCGCCAGTCATAGTGTTACAGGCGGGTGCTGGCTGTGTAACGCCGCTGGCACCCGCTATGTACGGCGCAGGCTCAGTATCACATGTTGGGAACGCTTTTGATTTCTGTGTGTTGTAGATTTTCTCTTTCTTCACTAATTATATTATTTTTTAGCTTTTCTGCCTGACAAAAGTGCCAAGATACGAATGCGCCTGATGCAATTAAATCGGGCGGTTTGTCTCGAGTGCCCGGAATACCAAGTCCCATGGTTTCATGAAGAATACTGTCGACAGATGAAGCATAGAGGTGCGGGGCTCGTTTTATTCATTTAGTTGTTAGTTTGTTTTTGTATGCTTAAGAAAAAAAAAAAAAAAAATTGAGTGACACATGATAAAAAAAAAAAAAATCAGCGCTCAAATTCCAGTGCCGGCTCCCAGCTGAGGCTCTGGTCTCAGTGTTTTAACAGTGATGTTGCGTTGACAGTGCTCAGCACCACTGCAGCTAATCACTGAGCACAGAGGCTCTGCCGCCTACCTCGTTGAGCTTAGGCTGGTTTCACACTTGCGTTTTGATCTGCAGCATTTTAGCGCTAAAAAACGCATGCGTTTTTTTTTCTGTACTTAACATTAAAAAAATGCATGCGTTTTTTAGCGTGCGTTTTGACGCGTTTTCGGCAACGCATGCGTTTTTTGACGCGTGCGTTCATTTGCAGAAATGCAACCTGCAGTAATTTCTAGCTGCGTTTTTTTCCCGCAAAAAACGCATGCGTTTATTCGCGGCAAAAAAATGCATTGCTGTCTACGCATGCGTTTTTAAGCACATGCGTTTGCTTGCGTTAACAACGCATGCGTTTTTATAGAAAAACACAAGAAAAAACAAGAAAACCCTAAACACAAGAAAAAACAAGAAAACCCTAACCCTAGGGTTACTAGGGATCCTAACCCTTAGGTTAGGATCCCTAGTAACCCTAGGGATCCTAACCCTAGGGATCCTAACCCTAACCCTAGGGATCCTAACCCTAACCCTTAGGGTTAGGGTTACGATCCTAACCCTTAGGGTTAGGATCCCTAGGGTTAGGGTTAGGATCCCTAGGGTTAGGGTTAGGATCCCTAGGGTTACTAGGGATCCTAACCCTAACCCTAGCTATTTCTGTTTTTAGTGGGTTTTCTAGTTGATTTTGATGATTGGCAGCTGTCACACACTTCTCAGCCTGCGTTTAAAAAACGCAAACGCAGGAAAAAACGCATGTAAATGCCGCAAAACACCGCGTTTTTTTTTCTGCATGCAAAAACGCATGCGTCTAAAAAACGTGGTGTTTTGCCGCGTTTACATGCGTTTTTTCACCACACGCGTTTTTTTTTAAAACGCTGCAGATCAAAACGCAAGTGTGAAACCAGCCTTAGGCCGGTTTCACACGTCAGTGGCTCCGGTACGTGAGGTGACAGTTTCCTCACGTACCGGAGACACTGACACACGTAGACCCATAAAAATCAATGCATCTGTTCAGATGTCATTGATTTTTTGCGGACCGTGTCTCCGTGTGCCAAACACGGAGACATGTCAGTGTTCGTGGGAGCGCACGTTTTACACGGACCCAATAGAGTCAATGGGTCCGCGTAAAACACGGACCTCACACGGACATTCTCCGTCTGGGGTCCGTGTGCGTGCAGGAGACAGCGCTACAGTAAGCGCTGTCCCCCCCC
The DNA here is from genome assembly GCF_051348905.1 of Ranitomeya variabilis. Taxonomy (NCBI): domain Eukaryota; kingdom Metazoa; phylum Chordata; class Amphibia; order Anura; family Dendrobatidae; genus Ranitomeya; species Ranitomeya variabilis. The sequence continues at coordinate 189,483,273 of NC_135238.1, forward strand.
ACATGGTGCTGAAGCCGCCATTCATATCTTCCCTGTAGCAGCGTTTGCGGCAGAGAAAATATGAATAATAGTGTTTAAAATAAAGATTTAGGTGTCCGCCGCCCCCCCGCCCCCTGTGCGCCCCCCCGCTGTCCTGAAAATACTCACCCGCTCCCACGTTGGCTGTCACTCCTTCCTCTCTGCCCCGCGCCTCCTACTGTATGCGGTCACGTGGGGCCGATCATTTACAATCATGAATAGTCGGCTCCGCCCCTATGGGAGGTGGAGCCACATATTCATGACTGTAAATGATCGGCCCCACGTGACCGCATACACTAGAAGCCGCGGCCAGACCAGGAAGCAGCGAGGGAGCGGGTAAGTATTTTCTGAAGAGCGGGGGGGGGCACACAGGGGGTGGGGGGCCTGCGGACAGATAGATCTTTATTTTAAACACTATTATTCATATCTTCTCTGCCGCAAACGATGCGGCAGGGAACATATGAATCGCAGCTTCAGCACCAGATGCTCCTACGTGTGGTACCCAGCACGGTGCGTGTGGTACCCAGTGGGAACACGGGCGGCACACGTGTGCCGCAAGTGTGACACACTGATGTACACAAGAAACGTAGGGGCACACGGACACGGATAACTCCGGTACCGAATTTTCCGGTACCGGAATTATCTGGACGTGTGGGACAGCCCTTAGTGATTGACTACAGCGGTGATTTGGGCTGTCGGACATAACGTCATCTCTGCAGCCCAAACTGAGACCGGAGCAGCGAGAGGGAACCGGCACTGAAACCGGGGAGGACATGTACCTGCTCTGTTTGTTATTTTAGAGTGTTTGGGGTCCACTTTTCTGAAAGTGAACAATCCCTTTAATATTCTCCACTGCAAAAGTATATTGTGCGATTTATGGATATGCAATAAGGAATAATCCTTAGAATATTAAAAAGTTGTTTTTTGTTTGTTTTCTTTTTTTGCTCAGAAGGTAACAGTAAGAGATCCATATACCATCAAATCCACTTATTTCTCGGAGATCTCTTTGGGGGAGTTAATTATGCCAAGATGTTTGTGACTACTCCATATTATTACACAGTAGGTAAGATTGTGAAATGTAAAAAAATATATATTTTGCTGCACTAAGAAATCACAAACGCCGCTCTGCTCTGGAAAGAAATGTTATAATTTAAAGATATGTCAAAATTCATCAAATATTGTGACTGTTTAATAACTTTTGTGCAAATAAAAGCAACACAGCCACAAGCAAAACACTGACATATGAGGCAATGGGAGATCCTGGGGGGATGTAATTCAGGGTGGGGACAGTTTGAGTTGCATTTTAGTATATGATATCACAGGATGACTTCCACACACATCTACTTCATATTATATCACGTTTCTTAGCGGAGGACCCACTGGTGATCGTTGTCTAAAAGCCCGCAGTTCCTTTATTTGTTTAGTTCTTCATACGGTTGTTGCCATAAAAAAAATTAAAACAAAAGTCTATACAGTCAATCAATATTCTGCACAGAATCGTAATTGAGCAGGGGTCGCCCACTCCTTTTATTCTTTACCGGACTGCTTGAAATGGCTGAGTGCGGTCAGACACCCCCAAGAGATCAGTAACTTGCCTCCTGTTTTATAGAAAGGGGATAACTTTTAAAAACCCTTTTAAGCTGTGTGCACACGTTCCAGATTATTCGCAGATTTTTTGCACGTTTTTTCGCAACCAAAACGCTTAAACGCATACATATGCATTCCATCATTTATAATGGTTTCCACAATTTTTGTGCACATGTTGCGTATTTTTCCGCGAAAAACGCATGCGGAAAAATACGCAGCATGTTCATTAATTTTGCGGATTTTAAGCGGATTTCCCACTATATTATTACATTGGGAACCTCCGGAAAAAAAGCGAAAAATCCGCGCAAAATACGCGATAAAAACGCGTGCAGAATTCCTGCGGAAAACCTCAGGATTTTCTCAGGAAATTTCTGCATACTTTCCGGATGTGTGCACATACCCTTAAAGTGTTTTTCCGGCTTTTGAAAACAAGTGTCCAATTGATTGTAGTTGTGCTGCCACGCAGTGGCAGATTCAAATGTATTTACATTATTATTTTGTCTGGTTTTCCCTAGTTGTTTTGTAACCCATTCAGTTTGTATTGTGTTCTTACTTGTTATGATTTGCTGCCACCCAGTGGTCATCTTGGTGTTCAACATGTATATGTGTATATGTTAATGACCTGGGTGGAGACCTTGCTTTCCCGGTTAGAACCAGTTCTTCTTCCTGTCTGCATTCTGTAATTGTGGAACATTAAGGAAGTCATACTTTCTGACCTGGCAAAGGAATTGTCTTTTTACCTAGCGGACCGTGATTTGCTTCAAGGCAAAATAAACTGCCAAGTAATCTACTCCCTGACTCCTTGTCTTGTGGATACAGATGTACTAGAAGAATCAGGTACGACTCGAGTAATATCTGCATGCAGTTTTCCCACACATGGCAACGTTCTCATGAGGCTGAGCATAGGACAGTCCATACGTGAGGGACGCGTGACAGAATGGTAAAAAGACATTTCAGTATATTCAGGAGGAAAGCTTTGTGAGAAGATTCTCAGCACCGCATAGTGTGTGTGTCATAAGCCGCCTGAAGCCTCAGCAGCCCAGCGCAAATCAGAGACTGTAATATGTAATACGACACCTGCCTGTGTGTGCCTCATCCAGCAGCCGCATGGTGCCCACAACTGTTCAAGACACAATCCGAACCCATCTGCCCTCTATTAAGTGATAATCCGATCCGATTTGTCATACTATCTGCTTATCTATGAGTGACTGTGACTTATCATCCACCATTTGTGAGAGCACATGTTGAAATCACAGCTTGCTGCCATCTACAGTCCGCGCCATCCGCCACGCGCTCAAAGAGATCTTGATTAATCATAGACTGTATTCCTTTCTTGCATCATCTAAAGCCCTGCTTTCTGCCTCAAAAAAGATTTAAAGTGACAGTACATCTTTATTGCAAAGTGAAGTAAAATGTCTGATATAAGCTCGCTTGCCGATGCAGTGACAGTGATGGACATTCCTGTGTGCACAGAAGTCACAGAGAGTGCAGATGCAGCCACAAAACCTAAAAGGGCACTCCACCCATCCACAAAGGCAGTGGAAAGTTACATGTACACAAAAAGTGAATATGAAAGCAACTTAAGTGAACTGTGGGAAAGAGTCTCCCAATGCATCTCAGCTTTCCCTCACGGTGATGATACAGCAGAATTAACAGCGTTCATTAACCGTTTATCTGCCAAGCAGGAATCTTATGAGAGGCTTCTTACCAAGTATACCACCTTTCTGAAAAGTAGTAATGTTCCAGATGCCTCACTAACCCTTGCCCAAATAGAAGAACTGAGCCAGCAGAGGCAGGGGACAGTGGAAAACACCAAGGTTAAAGCAGACCTCCGCATCGCCCATTTACAGGAGACCAGATCACACCGATCTGCTGCATCCAAGCAAACCATCAGGACAGCCAGATCATTACGGTCATGCAGAACTACTAGTTCCAGGAGGTCAGTCTTAAGTGACCAACTCATCCAAGCGCAAATAGCCGCTGCAGACTTAGGTGAGGAGTGCCTTCTCAAAGAAAGAAGCAGAAGCAGAGGCTGAAGCCAAACAAGCACAAGCAGAGGCCCAAGCCAAACAGGCAAAAGCAGATGCCCTATTGAAAATCCTCCATACAGAAAAGGAAAAGGCCGCTGCCTTCGCTAAAGTAAAAGTCCTGGAACAAGCGTTGGGCCAGTGCACTAATACAGACTGTTTTCTCCCCACAGAGGAGGTTAGCCCGGCTGATCGCACTGCTGAGTACGTGCTGAACCAATCAGCCTCCATGCCTCCTACCAGCGATCTCATGCAACCGCCTAAACCGGATGTCGCAGTGCCGCAGACACTGGCGCCACCTCCAATCCAATCTTTAAATGTGCCTACACATCAGCAGATCTCATCTGCAGCAGACCACAAGGTGAACACCAGCGCACCGCCACAGTTCAAGCTACAGCCACCAGTCACCACAGAGGTTAAACCGCAGCTCAACCCTTATGCTACGTCATTCCACCCTGTTACAGCTCAGCCTTACACGCCAAACGACTTACCCGTCCAAGAGGGACTACAAGTTTCAGCGGCAACAAGGAACGAGAGGTCAGATCTGTCTGACTTTGCCAGGTACATGATACGCAGGGAGCTGATCAAGGTTAGCCTCTCCAAGTTTGATGACTGTCCAGAGAACTTTAGGGCCTGGAAATCAACTTTCAAGGCTGCAATCGCAGATTTAAGCCTCACCGCCAAGGAAGAACTTGATCTACTCATCAACTGGCTTGGCCCAGAGTCTACCAATCGCATCAAACCGCTAAGGTCAGTGCACATGGATAACCCAGCTCCGGGTCTCGCTGCCGCCTGGAAAAGGCTTGAGGAGTCGTATGGCAGCTCGGAGGTCATTGAGCGTGCCTTGCTCGACAGACTTAAGAACTTTCCTAGGATCCAGATGAGGGAAACTCGCAAGCTTCAGGATCTCAGCGATTTACTGACGGAACTCGAGTTTGCTAAGGCTGACCCACACCTAACTGGACTGAGATATCTCGACAGTGCTCTTGGTGTGAACCCCATAGTATCGAAACTACCACATGGCATACAGGAGAGATGGACAATACAAGGCTTCAAGTACAAGGAAGATTATGGTGTGTCTTTTCCCCCTTTCTCTTACCTTTGCAGGTTTGTCCAGAATCAAGCGCGGGTGAGAAATGACCCCAGTTTCGTCTACACCGATCCTGACATGTCAATGCCACCATCTGCTGCTAAGAGGTATGACAACACCACACCAAAACGCAGAGACATTAGAAGGACTGTATCCGTCAAGAAAACTGACATCCCTTCTGCCATGCCCCCTCCTGCTACATCAGTTCTCCCTGCCCAGAGGGAAAGGGATCCCAATAGAGAGTGCCCACTCCATGGCAAGTCTCACTCTCTTCATCACTGTAGGGGGTTTAAGGCAATGCCTCTGAGAGAGCGCAGAGAGTTGTTAAAGAAACATAGAATATGTTACAGGTGCTGCGCATCTACCAACCATATTGCCAAAGACTGTACGGTAGAAGTCAAATGTGCTGAGTGCAGTAGCAATAGACATGTAACAGCCATGCACCTTGCCTTAGCTCCTGGAATTGCCCAGCATACCCCTGCCTCCAGTCCTGTACCAGTCCATGGCGGGGAGGGTGAGGGGCCAGTAGCTGCTAAAGCAACAGTCTCATCCTCTTGCACTGAAGTCTGTGGGGAGGGATCCGGTCCCAAATGCTGTGCCAAAATATGCTTAGCCAGTGTTTACCCAGAGGGGAAGCCAGAGGGGGCTGTCCGCATGTACGTTATGTTAGATGAACAAAGCAACAGGTCTCTAGCAAAACCCAAGTTCTTTGACATCTTTGGTATAAAGACACTGGCCACTCCCTACACTCTCAGGACCTGTTCCGGCCTGGTAGACACCACGGGCAGAAGGGCCAGCGGGTACATGATCTCTCCAATTAAGGGCACAAAGAGCTTTCCCTTACCTGCATTGATTGAGTGCAATGATATGCCAGATGAGAGAGAGGAAATACCCACGCCTGAGGCCGCTTATCATCATCCCCACTTAAGGCACCTGGCCAGTGAGATCCCTCCCATGGACATGAATGCAGAAATACTAATCCTTCTTGGGAGAGACGTCCTTAGGATGCACAAGGTGCGCCAGCAGTGCAACGGTCCCGATAATGCCCCATACGCGCAGAGACTTGATTTAGGCTGGGTAATCGTAGGAGATGTGTGCCTGGATAGGATGCATCACGCAGACTGTGTGAGTTCCTTTAAGACTTATGTTCTAAGTAATGGCCGTCCTACTTGCTTCAGACCCTGTCCCTGTCATTACCAAGTGAAAGAGGGGCCTTCTGACATAGTGCAGAGACCCGATGTCATTCCCACCCCTTATGATGACAGTTTGGGGGGACAGGTTTTCCGCACAACTCACGATGACAACAAGATAGCCTCATCAGTAGAAGACGAGGAGTTTGTCAATATTATGGACAGTGGGTTTGTCAAGGACAAGACCAGTCATTGGGTCGCACCCTTACCCTTTAAACTCAACAGGGCCAAACTCCCAAGCAACCGGGAACAAGCCTTATCCAGACTCAACCCCTTACAGCGCACTTTAAGCCACAAACCTCAGATGAAGGAACACTTTGTCACCTTTATGGGTAGGATATTCAGCAACAACCATGCCGAATCAGCCCCTCCACTACAAGTCTACGAGGAGTGCTGGTACCTGCCTTTCTTTGGGGTATACCACCCACGTAAGCCAAACCAAATAAGAGTAGTGTTTGACTCTAGCGCAAAGCACCACGGTACATCCCTTAATGACGTGCTCCTTACAGGTCCCAACCTCACCAATAACCTAGTGGGGGTGCTATTGAGGTTCAGAAAAGAGCGTGTAGCCATCACTGCTGACATTGAACAAATGTTTCATTGCTTTATTGTGCAAGAGGATCATAGGAACTTCCTCAGGTTTCTGTGGCATCGTGACAATGACACCAGTAAGGAGGTAATCGAGTACCGTATGAGAGTACATGTGTTTGGTAACAGCCCTTCACCTGCCGTAGCTACCTATGGGTTGCGCAGGACTGCATCTGAAGGAGGGGCAGAATACGGGGCAGATGCTCAGCGCTTTGTGGAGAGAGACTTTTATGTTGATGATGCACTGAAGTCCCTGCCCACTGAAGGGGAAGCCATTGATCTGTTAAAAAGAACCCAGAGTATGCTGTCCAAGGCTTGTTTAAGACTGCACAAAATTGCCTCCAATAGCGCAGAGGTCATGAAAGCCTTTCAACCTAGTGACCATGCTCCAGGTTTTAAAGACTTAAACCTAGGGTCAGATTTGCCACCTGTGCAGATGAGCCTAGGCCTGAAATGGGACTTGTCAACAGACTCCTTTGGGTTTCAGGTCAGCTGTGCCAACAAGTCATTTACAAAAAGAGGTGTCCTTTCAGTAGTCAATAGCCTCTATGATCCCATGGGATTTGTTGCCCCCATCACCATTCGGGGTAAATTCCTATTAAGGCAGCTTTCAGAGACTGTGAAAGATTGGGATGAACCGCTGCCTGACAGTAAGCTTAAAAAATGGGAATCCTGGAAGCAGTCCCTTCAAACCTTAGAAGGGGTTAATGTGTTAAGACGCTATGTACCAATACCTCTTGCCTCAAGTAAAAGAACTGAGATACATGTGTTTTCTGACGCATCCACTGAGGCCATAGCAGCAGTTGCTTATCTAAGGATTACAGATTCTTCAGACAAAAACCATATTGGGTTCCTGTTCGGCAAGGCTAAGCTAGCCCCCAAACCCGATCATACAATTCCTAGACTTGAACTTTGTGGGGCAGTGCTGGCCGTGGAGATGGCAGACTTTGTGCAGCAGGAGCTAGATGTCAATGTGGACAATGTTAAGTTTTATACAGACAGCAAGGTCGTCCTTGGTTACATTTACAATCAAACCAAGCGCTTCTATGTGTATGTACATAACCGTGTGACAAGAATCAGGAAATCTTCTAAGCCTGAACATTGGAGCTATGTTTCGTCTGATCTTAATCCTGCTGATCTCGCTACCAGGGCAATATCTGCCAGTGCCCTAGTGAAATCTGCCTGGTTAACAGGCCCATCATTCTTGCTGGACAAGGAGGAAGAGTCAACTCAGGACAACTTCTTCAGTCTCCAGAATCCCAACAGCGATCCTGAGATCCATCAGGAAGTCAAGACTTATAAAACCAGAGCAGGACAGGACCGCCAGCACTTTGAATGCTTCTCGAGCTGGACGAGGCTTGTACGAGCTATTGCAAGTTTCTACAGACCCAGAATCTCCAACTATATTAACCCCAGCCATCCTGTTAACACAAAAGTTAGGAGGCATACCCAGCCCTCCTGTTGACCCATCAGACAATATATATAAGAGCCAATGGAAGCGTGTGCAACATCTAGCCAACTATTTCTGGAACAGATGGAAAAGGGAGTATCTTGTTCTGCTACAAGAACGAAGAAAGTGGCAAAATAAAAGTCCAAATTTGCAAGAAGGGAACATTGTCTTAGTAAAGGACCAGGACCTTACTTGTCCTTACTGGCCTATGGGACGGATTGATAAGCTCATTCCCAGTGATGACGGCAGCATTAGAAAAGTAGAAGTTATACTCATTAAAGATGGTGAACCAAAATCATTTTTGAGGCCCATTCACCAAGTGATTTTGCTTTTGCCTACTGAGAAATAGCCCCTTGTTAACTTCATCAGTTCACGGCGGGAGTTATCCTGTGGTCGCTGGGAACTCTTGGATTTGCAACCATGTGGATTACAGTTACACTTTGGATTACAGTTTGCTGTTCTTTTTCCTTGAGGCCTTGGCCAGTAGGCAGCCTCCCACCTTCATTACAATTTGTTCCTGTTTTACATTTTTGCCCTTTTTTTTTTTATGAACAAAGACTACAACTGTTGTTTTTGCATATTGTGTCTATTAAAAGTGCATCTATTCATGCCTTTCCCTTGCAGCTATTCCATGGACTTTGGGCATTTTCCAATGTAGTTAATAAAGGAGTAAAATCCCTTGGATTTTAGGCGAGGAGTGTGCTGCCACGCAGTGGCAGATTCAAATGTATTTACATTATTATTTTGTCTGGTTTTCCCTAGTTGTTTTGTAACCCATTCAGTTTGTATTGTGTTCTTACTTGTTATGATTTGCTGCCACCCAGTGGTCATCTTGGTGTTCAACATGTATATGTGTATATGTTAATGACCTGGGTGGAGACCTTGCTTTCCCGGTTAGAACCAGTTCTTCTTCCTGTCTGCATTCTGTAATTGTGGAACATTAAGGAAGTCATACTTTCTGACCTGGCAAAGGAATTGTCTTTTTACCTAGCGGACCGTGATTTGCTTCAAGGCAAAATAAACTGCCAAGTAATCTACTCCCTGACTCCTTGTCTTGTGGATACAGATGTACTAGAAGAATCAGGTACGACTCGAGTAATATCTGCATGCAGTTTTCCCACACATGGCAACGTTCTCATGAGGCTGAGCATAGGACAGTCCATACGTGAGGGACGCGTGACAGAATAGTAGTTTGTTTTAAAAACAAACAAAGTGTGCCTGGCTCACCCTCCCCAGGTCCAGCATTGAGCCTCTGCCGCTGTTGCCATTATGTTGACCATAAGTGAGCTCAGCGGCTCTGGTCAAGTTGATGACACTAATTGGCTGTTGATGTGACCTGAGCACTGCACACACCAGGAGCTCGCTGAGTGGACCCAGGGAGGGTTTTTGGAAGGTGTTGGACTGTGATTCTCCTAACATTTGATGCTTGCTTTCTATAGACTTCGAGTGCATCCTGAGCAAAAATAAAAAGCCTATTGCCTACATAGAGGAGAACAAGCTGTCCGCCAATGTGGCCGAAGTCCAGTGGGGCCAGGACAGTCAGATGTGTGATAACAAGTCTCTACCTCAAGGAGCCCAGAGGTCGGTGATTCTGTGTGTAGACACGTGGTGCTAGATCACGACGCAGCCTCATTCTCTTAAAAAATAGCCTTCATTTTAAGTTTTCTTACATAAATCCATAGAAGACATGCAAATAAGAAACTTTGTAATATGTCTGATCATAGAAATCTGCTTCTTTCTCCTCCTGAACTGATCGTTCATTCTCAAAATTCTCAACTTCCAAGTAAAATCTGTTTTCCGTGAATACAGATTTTCCCGTTACTGAGATAGGAGATGACAGTTAGTGCTCACAAAGTTCTATGGAGACTGATATAGCAGAATGTCTGTGTTCCGCTAGCTCCTCTCCCCCCCTCCATAGAATTTTAAAAGCACCAACTGTCATCTCCTATCTTAATCGAGGAGGAGAAAAGGGCGGTTTCTCCATTGAGGAACAGAGGAGCTAGAGAGATGAGCAGTAAAATCAGTATAATTTTTTTTTTTTTTACAAATGAATGGCTTTTTCCGGTTCAGAAAAATAGCGGTTTGGGCAAATGGATGTTTTTTTGGAAAAATTTGAGTAGAATTCAATTCCTCTTGATTTTGTTTGTTGGACTCTAACATATTATTTCTTTCATCTTTATAGAGTTGCCATTGACTTTCTTAATCCAGTGGCATTTTGCAGAAACTCTTCCAAGATTAAAGGCTTAAATGCCATGAAGAAGAGACATTTGGAGATCCTGGGGTACTATGTAGTTCAGGTTGGTTACAATTCGAGTTGTGTTTTAGGATATTATATCATGATGGGTTCCTCATGTCTGTATAATAGTATCTTCTCCTATGTCAGTCTGTGTGTTATATATATATATATATATATATATATATATATATATATATATATATATATAGGTCCTTCTCAAAAAATTAGCATATAGTGTTAAATTTCATTATTTACCATAATGTAATGATTACAATTAAACTTTCATATATTATAGATTCATTATCCACCAACTGAAATTTGTCAGGTCTTTTATTGTTTTAATACTGATGATTTTGGCCTACAACTCCTGATAACCCAAAAAACCTGTCTCAATAAATTAGCATATCAAGAAAAGGTTCTCTAAATGACCTATTACCCTAATCTTCTGAATCAACTAATTAACTCTAAACACATGCAAAAGATACCTGAGGCTTTTAAAAACTCCCTGCCTGGTTCATTACTCAAAACCCCCATCATGGGTAAGACTAGCGACCTGAGAGATGTCAAGAAGGTCATCATTGACACTCTCAAGCAAGAGGGTAAGACCCAGAAAGAAATTTCTCAACAAATAGGCTGTTCCCAGAGTGCTGTATCAAGGCACCTCAATGGTAAGTCTGTTGGAAGGAAACAATGTGGCAGAAAACGCTGTACAACGAGAAGAGGTGACCGGACCCTGAGGAAGATTGTGGGGAAGGACCGATTCCAGACCTTGGGGAACCTGAGGAAGCAGTGGACTGAGTCTGGTGTGGAAACATCCAGAGCCACCGTGCACAGGCGTGTGCAGGAAATGGGCTACAGGTGCCGCATTCCCCAGGTAAAGCCACTTTTGAACCATAAACAGCGGCAGAAGCGCCTGACCTGGGCTACAGAGAAGCAGCACTGGACTGTTGCTAAGTGGTCCCAAGTACTTTTTTCTGATGAAAGCAAATTTTGCATGTCATTCGGAAATCAAGGTGCCAGAGTCTGGAGGAAGACTGGGGAGAAGGAAATGCCAAAATGCCTGAAGTCCAGTGTCAAGTACCCACAGTCAGTGATGGTGTGGGGTGCCATGTCAGCTGCTGGTGTTGGTCCACTGTGTTTCATCAAGGGCAGGGTCAATGCAGCTAGCTATCAGGAGATTTTGGAGCACTTCATGCTTCCATCGGCTGAAATGCTTTATGGAGATGAAGATTTCATTTTTCAGCATGACCTGGCACCTGCTCACAGTGCCAAAACCACTGGTAAATGGTTTACTGACCATGGTATTACTGTGCTCAATTGGCCATCCAACTCTCCTGACCTGAACCCCATAGAGAATCTGTGGGATATTGTGAAGAGAAAGTTGAGAGACGCAAGACCCAACACTCTGGATGAGCTTAAGGCCGCTATTGAAGCATCCTGGGCCTCCTTAACATCTCAGCAGTGTCACAGGCTGATTGGCTCCATGCCACGCCGCATTGAAGCAGTCATTTCTGCCAAAGGATTCCCGACAAAGTATTGAGTGCATAACTGAACATTATTATTTGATGGTTTTTTGTTTGTTATTAAAAAACACTTTTATTTGATTGGACGGGTGAAATATGCTAATTTATTGAGACAGGTTTTTTGGGTTATCAGGAGTTGTAGGCCAAAATCATCAGTATTAAAACAATAAAAGACCTGACAAATTTCAGTTGGTGGATAATGAATCTATAATATATGAAAGTTTAATTGTAATCATTACATTATGGTAAATAATGAAATTTAACACTATATGCTAATTTTTTGAGAAGGACCTGTATATATATAGTGCCTTGCGAAAGTATTCAGGCCCCTTTTCAACCTTTTCCCACATATGCTTCAAATCATGTTTGAAGCATGATATGTGGGAAAAGGTTGAAAAGTTCCAGGGGGCCGAATACTTTAGCAAGGCACTATATATATATATATATATATAATTTTCTCTGAGACAATTTCTATAGATGACTTCCCGCAGTTACATGTTAGTTCTCTATTACAGATCCCTAGTTTTGAATGGAATTCAATGGACCTTGGAACAAAGGAAACGTGGATTAACTACCTCCGGAAGAAGATTTTTGCTAGTGAACTGTGAAATGTTTTGTGCCACCCTGTAAATAAAGTATATTTTTTATTCATTCATATATGTGTGTTCTCTTACAAAGGAGCAGTACTTGCACAACATGATTTTTGGCGAAAGGTCAATAAACATAGCTGTATAACGTAAGAAAAACATGGCTGGCATCTGGCACCAAGATATTATCAGCAGATTGGGTTCGTTCTGCTCCGTTCACTGTCGAATTGAGAAGCAAGCAGAGCAGGTGACGTCACATCTGGAGATCGGGGCACGTGTTCCAGCAGGTGGCTAATCTGATGTCAACTACCCCTACCCTTAAAGTTGTGAGGTTCGGGCTCCATGGATCAGACTCGTTTTTTCCTGCACGTCCCAAACACCCAATCTGATTGACATCCGGGAAGTTTGGAGCCCAAGTCATCACTTTGAACTTTTGTCATGTACCTGTCAAGTCCTCCTGGGAGATTTAGGGTTAGAAGATCACTACGTATTGTGAATCGCAGATCTTCCATTTAGCCTGTGTATTTGTGTCCCATGTTAAATTAATTTGGTGCTGAAGAGGTTAACAACTTTTTCTATGTTGGTCAGAAACTTGCAAGCTCCATTTTCAGCTGCTTCTGATCTGGTCATTGCCTCTCCCTGTTAAACCTGGCCAGACCTTCTCTGCATTGCCAGTGAAATCTTTCCTTCCTAGCTCCTTGGAGACTCTGTGCTGAGTTGTAGATCGTTGTTGCTGCTGGAGATTGTTGCATGCTGTTTTTGGGTGTATGCTTTCCTCATTGTCCTATTCCCATTTGGTTGGTACATTCCTATTCTTCCCTATATGCCTCTTTACCTTTGGTGAGTGTTTGTATTTCTGTTGCTTAGGCTAGGTTCCCATTGCGTTAATGGGAGAGCGCTAACGGACAGCGTTGCACGGCGAAATTAACGCCGTGCACCGCGTCCGTTAGCGCTCCCATTGCCGGCAATGTTAAAGCGCATTGCTAGCGCGTGTCATTTTCGGCACGCGCTAGCGATGTGCCGGTCTTTTGTAGCGCGCCTCGGACGCTGCTTGCAGCGTTCGCGGCGCGCCAGAGGTCCGTTCCCCGCTCTCGCAGATCGGGGATCTGCGAGAGCGGGGACGTTAACGCGACCCCTAAACGCGGCCCCGAAAAAGACATTGCGTTAGCGCAATCCGCTAGCGCTAAACGGATTGCACTAACGCAATCTGAACCTAGCCTAACTGTTATCCCTGTTTGGTCTTTGTGTCCTGTTTACCTTACATTTCTGTCCCAGAGTGGAGGAGGAGACAGAACAGAGTTTAACAGGAGCATAGTAAGGTTGGAGACTTCTACCTTCAAGAGTACCTCCGGGACAGGGAAAGTTAGGGTCCCAGTTACAGGGACAGTTTTAGGCCCCCCCTTCCTTACTGAAGACGTCACAACGTGACATGAAGTTTTTGCAGCGTGGTACGGGCATTATCCTGCTGAAAGAGGCCACTACTATTAGGAAATTCCATCACTGCAAAGGGGGCTACTTACTTTTGCTGTATAATGTTTAGTTTCATGGTACCTGTCACATCCACATCATATCATTGCTGGGATCTGAGGTTTCCCAGCTGAATGTTGCACATCACTCTGCCGGCCTGTCTTCTTACCATAGTGCATCCTGCACCATCCCTAGTAAGTGACGCTTGAGCCCGGCAGTCCACATAAGATATAAGAAAACATGAACCCTCAAACCAGGGCCCCTTCTTCCATTGCCTCATTGTATGGGTCTGATGCTGACATAACATGCCCAGTACTGATGCTTGCAGCAAAGGACGGGTGAGCTCGGGCACCATGACCTGTCTGTAGCCCCATACATACAGCTGTGCTGACTTAATCACAGCCGGAATTTACTTTTTTTTAGCAATTTTATCATTTTTGATCTTCTTGTGCACAACCATACCCCACGCCCCCCAAAAAACAAACCAAAACAAAACACCGACAAGTGTTTTCTTAAAGGTAATCTGTCATCAGAATTTTACTACCAATTTATATCCTCCTGTTTCGGGACGACCATAATGGTAAAATGTTGTGCTAGAGGTGTCACTAGTGAGCCTTTATCAAGTCTGATATTTTTTTTTTTTTCCCCTGATTTTGGTTAAATTAACCCCTTCACCTCGAAGCCTGTTTTCACCTAAGTGACAGAGCCAATTTTTACAATTCTGACCACTGTCACTTTATGAGGTCATAACTCTGAAACGCTTCAACGGATCCTGGTGATTCTGACATTGTTTTCTCGTGACATATTGTATTTTATGATAGTGGTAAAACTTCTTCGATATGACTTGCATTTAATTGTGAAAAAAACTGAAATTTGTCAAATTATGAAAATTTAGCAATTTTCAAATTTTTCATTTTTCTGCCCTCAAATTAGAGAGATATATATCACATAATATAGTTAATAAACAACATTTCCCACATGTCTGCTTTACATCAGCACAATTTTGGAAACATAATTTTTTTTTTGTTAGGGAGTTATAAGGGTTAAAAGTTGACCAGCGATTTTTCATTTTTGCAACAAAATTTGCAAAACCATTTTTTTTAGGGACCACCTCACACTTGAAGTGACTTTGAGGGGTCTATATGACAGAAAATGCCCAAAAGTGACACCATTCTAAAAACTGCACCCCTCAAGGCACTCAAAACCACATTCAAAAAGTTTATTAACCCTTCAGGTGCTTCAGAGGAATTTTTGGAATGTTTAAAAAAAAATTGAACATTAAACTTTTTTTTTACAAAATTTTTACTTCAGATCCAATTTGTTTTATCTTACCAAGGGTAACAGGAGAAATTGGACCACAAAAGTCGTTGTACAATTTGTCCTGAGTACGCCGATACCCCACATGTTGGGGTAAACCAATGTTTGGGCACATGGCAGAGCTCGGAAGGGAAGGAGCGCCATTTGACTTTTCAATGCAAAATTGGCTGGAATTGAGATCGGAACCCATGTCGCGTTTGGAGAGCCCCTGACGTGCCTAAACAGTAGAAACCCCCCACAAGTGACCCCATTTTGGAAAGAAGACCCCCTAAGGATCTTATCTAGATGTGTGGTGAGCACTTTTAACCCCCAATTGTTTCACTAAAGTTTAGAATGTAGCGCCGTGAAAATTAAAAAATCATTTTTTCTTTCCACAAAATGATGTTTTAGCCCGCAATTTTTTTTTCCCCAAGGGTAACAGGAGAAATTGGACCACAAAAGTTATTGTGCAATTTGTCCTGAGTACGCTGATACCCCATACATGGGGGGAAACCACTGTTTGGGCGCACGGCAGAGCTCGGAAGATAAGGAGCGCCGTTTGAAATGCAGATTTAGATGGATTGGTCTGCAGGCATCATGTTGCATTTGCAGAGTCCCTGATGTACCTAAACAGTAGAACCCCCCCACAAGTGACCCCATATTGGAAACTAGACCCCCCAAGGAACTTATCTAGATGTGTTGTGAGAACTTTGAACCAACAAGTGTTTCACTACAGTTTATAACGCGGAGCTGTGAAAATAAAAAATAATTTTTTTCCACGAAAATGATATTTTAGCCCCCACATTTTTTTTTCCCAAGGGAAACAGGAGAAATTGGACCACAAAAGTTGTTGTCCAATTTGAGCTGAGTACGCTGATACCCCATATATGGGGGGGGGACCTGTTATGGTCTGGTGATTAAGGAGCGACATGCGACTAGCTCTGAGCAGGTGGTAACTATACCGACCGCAGTTCCTGATCTTAACACAGACACTAGCAGTAGCCGTGGGATGTTCCTGTCACTCCCTGGACACCTCGTCACAGCCGGAGAACTAGCTACCCCTAAAGGTAGCAGCAGGAAAGCTATCTTGCCTCAGAGAAAATACCCAAAGGATAGGACAGCCCCCCACAAATAATGACTGTGAGAGGAGAAGGAAATGACATACGTAGTATGAAACAAGATTTAGCAAAGGAGGCCACTACTAGCTAGAAAGAATTAGTACAGGACAGAACACTGTGCGGTCAGTAATAAAAACTAGAAAAAGTCCACCGCAGAGAAATGCAAAAATCTCCACACCTGACTAAAGGTGTGGAGGGCAAACTCTGCTGCCCAGAGCTTCCAGCTTAGCTGACTAGATACATACTGATAAGCTGGACAAATGAGCAAAACATAGAAAGTGCAAAACAACAAAGTCCACAACAAGTGAACTGCAAAAAGACAAGCAAGGACTTAGCTTTGCTGAAATGGTCAGAGTGACAGGGAAATCCTCAGAGAGCCATGACTCCAAGCTCAACAATTGACAACTGGCATTGAATTAGGGAAAAGGCCAGACTAATATAGCAGAGCCAGAAAGACGATCAGTGAAAACAGCTGCTGATGCTAAATCCAAGAAGCAGCCATACCACTCAAAACCACAGGAGGGAGCCCAAGAGCAGAACTCACAAAAATGCTACTTATAACCACCGGAGGGAGCCCAAGAGCGGAATTCACAACAGGGACCACTGTTTGGGCGCACGGCAGAGCTCGAAAGGGAAGGAGCGCTGTTTGAAATGTAGACTTAGATGGATTGGTCTGCAGGCGTTATGTTGCATTTGCAGAGTCCCTGATGTACCTAAACAGTAGAAACCCCCCACAAGTGACCCCATATTGGAAACTAGACCCCCCAAGGAACTTATCTAGATGTTTTGTGAGAACTTTGAACCAACAAGTGTTTCACTACAGTTTATAACGCAGAGCCGTGAAAATAAAAAATATTTTTTTTTTCACGAAAATGATTTTTCATGTTTTTATTTTCCCAAGGGCATCAGGAGAAATTGGACCACAAAAGTTGTTGTCCAACTTGTCCTGAGAACGTTGATACCCCATATGTTCGGGGGGACCACTGTTTGGGCGCACAGGAGAACTCGGAAGGGAAGGAGCACTGTTTTAGTTTTTCAAAGCAGAATTGGCTGGAATTGAGATCGGACACCATGTCGCGTATGGAAAGCCCCCTGATGTGCCTAAACAGTGGAAACCCCCAATCATAACTGAAACCCTAACCACAGCCCTAACCCTAGCCCTAACCCCGACCTTAACCCCAGCCCTAACCCTAGCCCTAACCCCAACCCTAACCCTAGCCCTAACTCTAGCCCTAACCCTAGCCCTAACCCTAATCCTAATGGGAAAATGGAAATACATACATTTTTTAAAATTTTATTATTTTTCCCTAACTAAGGGGGTGATGAAGGGGGGTTTGATTTACTTTTATAGCGTTTTTTTGGCGGATTTTTATGGTTGGCAGCCATCACACACTAAAAGACGCTTTTTATTGCAAAAAATAATTTTTGCATCACCACATTTTGAGAGCTATAATTTTTCCATATTTTGGTCCACAGAGTCATGTGAGGTCTTGTTTTTTGTGGGACGAGTTGACGTTTTTATTGGTACCATTTTCGGGCACATGACATTTTTTGATCGCTTTTTATTACGATTTTTGGGAGGCGGAATGAACAAAAACCAGCAATTCCTGAAATTCTTTTAGGGGGGGGGGCGTTTATACCATTCCACGTGTGGTAAAATTGATAAAGCAGCTTTATTCTTCATGTCAGTACGATTACAGCGATACCTCATTTATGTAATTTTTTTATGTTTTGGCGCTTTTACACAATAAAAACTATTTTATATAAAAAAATAATTGTTTTTGCATCGCTTTATTCTGAGAGCTATAACTTTTTTATTTTTCTGCTGATGATGCTGTATGGCGGCTTTTTTTTTGCAAGACAAGATGACGTTTTCAGCGGTACCATGGTTATTTATATCCGTCTTTTTGATCGCGTGTTATTTCACTTTTTGTTTGGCGGTATGAGAATAAAGCGTTTTTTGCCTTTTTTTTTTTTTACGGTGTTCACTGAAGGGGTTAACTAGTGATATAGTTTTATAGGTGGGGTCGTTACGGACGCGGCGATACTAAATATGTGTACTTTTATTGTGATTTTTTTTTTTAATTTAGATAAAGAAATGTATTTATGGGAATATTTTTTTTTTTTTAATTTATTTAGGATTTTTTTTTTAATTTTTTTTTTACACATGTGGACTTTTTTTTTTTTTTACTTTTTTACTTTGCCCCGGGGGGGACATCACAGATCGGTGATCTGACAGTGTGCACAGCACTCTGTCAGATCACCGATCTCACAGACAAGGGCAGAGGCTTGCCGGCGCCTGCTCTCAGCAGCTCTTGCAGGCGCCGGCAAGCCAGGTCAGTAAATGACCCGGAAGGAGTCCCGCAGCCATCTTGGATCCGGGGACTCCTTCCAGGTCACCGGAGCAGCGCGATCTCATCGCGTTGCTCCGGTGGGAGAGCGCAGGGAGCCCCCGTCCCTGCGCGATCCCCCTCTATGCCGCTGTCACTATTGACAGCGGCATCAGAGGGGTTAAATGCCCGTGATCGGCGATAGCGCCGATTGTGGGCATTGCTGCGGGGTGTCAGCTGTCATATACAGCTGACACCCGCACCCGATCACCGCGGCGCTCAGCGTGAGACCGCGGTGATCGGTCCGCCGTACTAGTACTGCGGCTGGCACAAATGCAGTGCCGGCAGCGCAGTACTAGTACGGCGGATGTCGCGAAGGGGTTAATATCTGACATTCTTATCCCCCTGCCTTGTTAGCAAATAGTTTCAGACATGCTGTGTATTTACATCACATGGCCAAAGAAATTGGGTGGGAGCCACTGATTTACTATATATCTAATTCCAAGTGACTGTACATTTACTTAAAGTCATAGGAAAGGGTCTAATGCTCAAATGACTTTATACAATTGTTTTCTTTGCATCCACCCAAGAACTGGTTGCAAATTCATGACCACTAGGGGTCTCACTAATCCACTGTCCACAGTCTGCGAGGCGTGGTCCTTCTGGGCAGCAAAAACAGGAACTATGGGAGTGTCCTACACGATCTGATTCTGCAGGGGAAGTGCATGTCTTCAGTGCCATCTCACAGATCTGCGGAGCATCATTTCTCTCTGTACGATATACCTTGATTCAACTTGTCCAAGTGTTTTTGCAGTACCATTATATCTCCATCCATGATTTATCAAGCACTTTTCCAAAATTGTGTAGTCAAGCTAAGTGAATTCACTATATACCTTTCTGTTATTTCATAAGCAGTTGCGATGATCGGCATCTTCTCTGAAGTACTGATGAAAACAGAATCATTTTACTTCTTTTCAAGAACAGTTTAGTGCTTCTATTGGTTTCTGTTCTAACTTGGCTTGTCCCATGACTTCTATCTCACTAAGGCCAGTCTCACACGTCCAGATAATTCCGGCACTGGAAAAATCGGTACCGGAGTTATCCGTGTCCGTGTGTCCATGAGCTCACGTGGCACATCAGTGTGGCACACGTGCGGCAGCCGTGTGCCGCCCGTGTGCCAACTGGGTACCACACGAACCGTGCAGGAGACAGCGCTACAGTAAGCGCTGTCCCCTGCTTTGGGTGCTGAAGCCGCTATTCATTTCTTCTCTCCAGCAGCGTTCGCTGGAGAGAAAGAATGAAAAATCATTGTTTTTTAATTTTTTTTTTCCGGTTAAAATAAAGTACCCTGTAACCAACCCCCTCCCACCTACTGTGCGCCCGCCCGCTGGAAATAAAATACTCACCCAGCTCCCTCGATGCGTCCTCTCAGCGCCGCAGCTTGTCCTGTATGAGCGGTCACATAGTGCTGCTCATTACAGTGATGAATATGCGGCTCCACCTCCCATAGGGACACACAGATGGCATACGGACAGCATCCGTGTGCGGTACGTGTTTTACACGGACCCATTGACTTTAATGATGTGTGATACGTGCGCTCCCACGAACACTGACATGTCTCCGTGTTTTTCAAACGGACACACGGTCCGTGAAAACACACTGACATGTGCAGAGACACATTGATTTTAATGTGTCTACGTGAGTCAGTGTCTCCGGTACGTGAGAAAGCTGTCACCACACGTACCGGAGCCACTGACGTGTGAAACCGGCCTAATGATACAAGGAGTTTTCCATTCTCTACCAATGATGTAGCAGCATGTCTCCCCAGTGTCAGACTGGGGTGTTTAGAGCCCAATAGACGAATGCGAAGGGTCACCCCACAGCTGCAAGAAAAGATTTTCTTTTTGATCTTATGCTCAAGGACCAAGTGTTCTACCATTCAGTACATGTGCAAAACAGGACCCTAATGTACATGCTCCAAGTTAAAAATTAGGTGTCCATCAAGCAATTAAAACCCTTTTTTAACAACTTCCACTGCCAATAATAATAATAATAATAATCTTTATTTATATAGCGCCAACATATTCCGCAGAGCTTTACAGTTTAACAGTTTCAAACACAGCAGTCATAGGTAACAACGTTAACAATACAGTAATAAAGCACAATAAGACGACCCTGCTCGTGAGAGCTTACAATCTACAATGAGGTGGGGAGATACAACGTACAGAAGCTTATTTACAATGATGGTCCAGCCATCTTCAGGGGGTGGGGGGTAGATGGAGATAGTGAATGGGCTACACACACACACAAACATAAAATGAGTTTGATTAGGGAACGTGACAGGCCGCTCTGAACAAATTTGTTTTGAGCGAGCGCTTAAAACTATGCAAGTTGTGGCTGGTCCTAATATCTTGGGGTAGAGCATTCCAGAGGATTGGCGCAGCACGGGAGAAGTCTTGGAGTCGGGAGTGGGAGGTACGGATTAGTGCAGAGGTTAGTCGAAAGTCATTTTGCAGAGCGCAGCGGTCGGTTAGGCCGATAATGGCAGGGAGTGCTGCTGTGTGCTGGAAAAAATCAAGGTAAAGTTTATTGTTACTGTTGTACAAATATGTATAAACCTAGATTTGCTATTTCTTTTAAAATCTTTGCATACCCTTTCCACCTTTTTCATAACTCATCACAGTTTTCTCCTGTTAATTGTAATGTAGGCCAGCCTCTTGTCTCCGTACATTTCATAATACACTGTTGGGGGAACATTTATCAGGACCGTCATGTCATATGACGGTCTTGATATCTCCCTTGCAGGTGCAGGATGTCCCATAGGGTCACATGACTGATATTTTTGGTTCATGTTTTGGCAGTGTAGTGCGCAAGCTTCCTCCCTCCTTATTTTCTTCCTGACTTCTCGATGTATACATCCTGAATGCGCCCAGTGGCATGAGGTACTGCACTATGTGTGTCTTACAACACAATGAGTGTTATAAAGAGTAAAAATACGCGTGGAAAATAAAATTGAGTTGAAAATATTGTTTGCATGCAGTTTCAGATCTATCCAATATATTTTTTTGCTGTGTTACACAAAAGCATTCCACCTCAAGCCACAAATATTAATTACTTTTAATAACATATTGTAAAGTAATATCTTATAAAATTAAAAAATGTATGTCTGTCTATCACCCTACCTGTTCCCTCTGTTCTGCTAATGACCTAAGGCCGACGTCACACTGGCATATTGCATCGGATGCGAGAGCACAGTCCTCTGCACAGTCAAAACACATGTTATTGGGTTTTAGTAACGTCAGCTGATCCCCAGCTGTGTATGCGGCAATGTGTCCTGCAACCGCCACGCTGACACAACAACTGAAATTTAAGGGAACCTGTCCCCCCCCAAGCGTTTGTTACTGAAAGAGCCACCTTGTGCAGCAGTAATGCTGCACAAGGTACAGGTAGCTCTTTTAGTTTTGCTCCTTGCTCATGCTGAACTTAACACTTATACAATGTGTCCCCTGATGCCGTAAAACTGTCCCGGAGGTGGGACTTTCCTTCGTAACGGGACTTTCCCAGCCGTCATCCCTACCCCCTTGGCGCTGTGCGCCACCTCCTTAGCGTTGTTTGAATCTGTCTAGTAGCCTGTGCTGTTTTGTTCAACCTTGGCCATGCGCAGTCTGCGCTGCCCGTCTTCTGACATCATTTGGTGTCAGGCAGACTGGGCCTGTGAGGCCGCGCTGCCCGAGATCCCTCCTCGCAGTCTCTTCTGATTTAATCATACTGCGGGCCTGGGATCCATGGGCATGCGCAGTGCATATCTTCACCTCAGGCTCTCACTCATCTCCCTCTGCCTTCTTCAGACTGGGCCACTGCCGTGACGCGCGGTGCATATATTCGCCTCTCACTCATCTCCTTCCGCCTTCTTCAGACTGTGCGGCTTCACGGCCGTGGCATGTGATTAGGGATCAGCTACCGCCGCACAGTCTAAAGCAGGCGAAAGGACGTGAGTGAGAGGCGAACATATTTACTGCGCAAGGCCATGAATCCCAGCCCCACAGTGTGAATAAATCACAAGACACTGCGGGGCTGGGATTCATGGGCAGCGCGACCGCACAGGCTGACATCAAATGATGTCAGAAGACAGGCAGCGCTAACAGCGCATGGCCAAGGGATAACATAACAGCGCAGACTCCGGTGCACAAAAAAGCAGCGCTCAGGAGGCTGCGCCCAGCGCCAAGGGGGTATTTTTAACAGCTGTGCTGCGTGTCATTAAGAAGGAAAGTCCCGCCTCCATGACGGTTTCACGGTATGAGTGGCACAATTTTAAAAGTGTTTCGTTCAGCGTGTGCAAGGAGCATAATTAAAAGAGCAACCTTTTCCTTGTGCAGCATTACTGTTGCACAAGCTGGCTCTTCTAGTTACTAACGCCTGGGGGTTTAAAGGTTCACTTTCAATTTGCTCCAATTAGGCCTCAGCCTTTACTCTGCTCCTCCTGCTGACCCTGGGCTCCAACACCGCTAGTTGCTGCCTGGAAGTGCTGAGAAAAACAATTGCTCCTGTGTTAGTGGGGTTCAGTAACGTCAGCTGCTCCCCTGCTGTGTAACCGACAATGTGTCCTGCGACCGCCACGCTGACACTCCATCAGATATTAAAGTGCCTCCAGTGCAGGCTTCGGCCTGCACTCTGCTCCTCCTGCTGACCCTGGGCTCCAACACCGCTAGGGGCTGTAGGATGACAATCTTGAATAGGCCCCCATCCTGGTTCCAGTACTGTCAGCTGGTTCCAGGCAGAGCCTTTGGCTTAGGTGCCTCCTTCTGGGTATCCGAGTTCCACCAACGTCAGGTGGTCCTTGGTAGTGCTTTCTGGCACGGGTACATCCTGCTTACTAACCGGGTTCCAGTAACGTCAGCTGGTCCTCGGTAGTTCCATTGGCTCTTGGACCTTTGGGTAGCCATCCGGGTTCCAGTTCCATCAGCTGGTTCTCGGCATTTTCTCAGCCTTCATGTACCTTCTGCTACATTTCCAAGTTCAAGACCCTAAAGACGACGACCCTGAAGACCACCCCTAAGATGACAACGACACCAGAGACAACAACCCCTGAGATGACGACCCTGGAGACGACGACCCTGAAGACCACCCCGATGACAACGACGACCCCGGAGACGACGACCCTGGAGACGACGACACGGAAGACCGAGAAGCAGAAGAACAAGACGCTGCAGAACAAAGAGCAGAAGAACATTAAGCATAAGACTAAACATCAGAGCAAAAGATATTATCTAAATTATAAGCAGAAGAAGACTAAGCAGTGTATGGGGGTGAGTCCGTTCCTCCTCGTGGTGCCCCTGGATAAAGCCTGATGCTGCAGGCCTAACTGAACGCAGACAAATGTAACTCTTTTGTGACAGGCAGAACGGAAGGTGTAATCTTCAAACTTTTATAGACAACAACTACAGGAATGCCTGTCACAAATAAGAATATGATGAAGAAGTAGAATATGAAGAAGAATAATAGTTTAATAAAAAGAATATGAAGAATGTAACAAAAAAAATAATAGGTAGAAGATGAAGAAGAAGATGAATAAGGTGAAGAAGAAGTTGATGTCAAAGATGCTGCTGAGGATGATGAAGAACAAAGTGTGGGAGAAGTAAAAAAGAAGGTGAAGGGCATGGAAGTAGTGAAAGATCAATATCTGACAAATAAAAAAAAAATCTTAACATGGTCAATATCTTTGTAACTCCGAACGTCTTAAATTTTTTTTTAAATTCCTGCTATTCTATTTGATTGGGCTAAACCTCTGTGCCTTTAATGTCTCCGCCACCTCCCCCAATACATCCTACATTATTCTTAGCTGTTTTCCTTCATGTAGAATGAACCTACAAGGAAAGAAAGGGTTTATTTTAATTCCGATATTTTGGTCCCATTGACTTGCATTGGTATCGGGTATCGGTATCGGCGATATCCGATATTTTTTGATTATCGGCCGATCCAATCCGATACTGATACTTTCCGATATTGGAAGGTATCGCTCAACACTAATTGCGACGTATTGCCACACGTCGCAACCGTCGTGCGACGGTTGCGTCGTGTTTTGGGGACCGCCGCAACAAAAAAATGTTACATGTAACATTTTTTTGTGCATCTAGTCCGCCATTTCCAACCGCGCATGCGCGGCCGAAACGCCGTGCCCTCCTCCCCGGACCTTGCAATGGGGCAGCGGAAGCGTCGTAAGACTGCTTCCGCTGCCACGTCGGGCATTTTTTTCACAGTATGCGTCGGTACGTCGGGCCGACGCAGTGCGACGACCCTGTACCGACGCTAGTGTGAAAGCAGCCTAATGCAACTGTTGCTGTATTGCAGGGTAGTCTGTAACCATGGAAATGAGAAGTGTATACTGCAATAGAAAGATGAGTCAACCCAACAAAGGAGGCAATGTGGACAATTACAAAATACTAGTAAGTGCCATAGATTTACTTTCTGTACACAGTCAATATCATTTATTAATGTGAAGCAGCCCGTTTAAGAAGCAAAAAAGGGACAAAGGAAGTTTGAGAAAAAAAGGGGAAAATAACAAAAGTTTATATTTTTGGTTTATCGCTTTCCACTCCCGCCATTCTCGCAGCCATAGCTTTATATATTCATATAGTTTTATGACCAGCTTATCTTTTTGCAGGACAATTTGTAAGTTCTAATGGCTGCACTTAATATTAGGTTCAAGTGGAAAGCAGAAAAAAAGCAAAATGGGGTGCAATTTGAAAATTCAATTTTGTCACAATTTTATGGCTTTTATTTTAATGCCGTTCCCCACGTGCTCTGAGGAACCTGTCAGCAGGATTGTGTTCAGCAAACTACACACAGTGTCAGGTCGGCGCCGTTATACTGATTACAGTGAGACCTGGTGCTGAAATCCGTCTTGTGGTTGTTGTTTAATCTTTATTTTCAGTATTGAGTTAATGATATGCTTGTGCTTCGGGGCGGCCTGTGGGGGTCTTCATGTGATGCTCTGATTAGCTATTCATAACGCAAAATGCTGACAGGTCACTGATCCCTCACTGACCCGCCCCCTAGTTTCCATAATGAATACAATCACATAGTGAATAAAAAAAAGAAACGCTTTTGCAGGCAGATGCCAGCCTTGGCCCCTGCACTGCAGCATAATCGCATGGTTACTGTGCACTTAATCCCTTTTGCAGATTTCCTTGAGCAAAAATAAAATATCAATTTTGTCAGTGGCACTTGGGGCACCTGTGCAATAGCAGCTATCGGTTTGTATAGAGATCCGATAGCTGCAACTGCGCATGCGCCAGCGTCACCATCTTACTAGAGAAGATTTTAAAAATCCTCATCAAATATGGCGCCGCTTGCGCAGTAGCAGCTGTCGGGGATCGCCAAGGGATCAGTGACCTGTCAGCAGTCTGCATTATGAATACCTAATCAGAGCACCACATACATGAACCCCGTGTTAGGACTCGAGCATATCAGCACCACAAAACTGAGAATAAAGATTAAGAAACAACAAGATAGATTTCATCACCAGGTATCATTGTAATCAGTATGACGCCGCCGACCTGACACTGTGTGTCGGTTACTGTGCACAATCCTGCCGACAGGTTCCCTTTGACGTCCTTCTCCAGGTCAGTATGACTACAGCAGCACAGCAATAAGTAGAGCTTTACTTGTGTTTACTAGAAAAAAACTAAACGTGGGAACATTTTTATTCTGCTTGTTTCATTGCCATATTCTAATATATTTTTTTTATATTTCCGGATCTGTGTGAGAGCTCATTTTTTGGTGTCACAGCCTTTACTTTTTAATTATATGATTATATAGTGTGTATCACTTTTTGAATAATTTTGATTCGATATTTTCACAGATGTGACGTCACTAACCAAAAGGAGAATCAGCCATTTAGATTTCTTTTCTATTATGCTGTTTGCCGTATGGAATCCAAAAATATATTGTAATAGTGCAGGCAACTTCAGATGGTAGAACACTTGGTCCTTGAGCATAAGAGCAAAAAGAAAATCTTTTCTTGCAGCTGTGAGGTGACCCTTCGCATTCGTCTATTGGGCTCTAAACACCCCGGTCTGACACTGGGGAGACATGCTGCTACATCATTGGGAGAGAATGGAAAACCCCTTGTAGCATTAGTGAGATAGAAGTCATGGGACAAGCCAAGTTAGAACAGAAATCAAGAGAAGCACTAACCTGTTCTTGAAAAGAAGTAAAATGATTGTGTTTTCATCAGTACTTCAGAGAAGATGCCGATCATCGCAACTGCTTATGAAATAACAGAAAGGTAGATAGTGAATTCACTTAGCTTGACTACACAATTTTGGAAAAGTGCTTGAGAAATCATGGATGGAGATATAATGGTACTGCAAAAACACTTGGCCAAGTTGAATCAAGGTATAACTTACAGAGAGAAATGATGCTCCGCAGATCTGTGAGATGGCACTGAAGACATGCACATCCCCGGCGAAAAAAAACGGATCCGGCGGAAAAAAACGGATCCGGCGGGAAAAAAACGGATCCGGCACAAAAAAAACAGATCAGCAGGAAAAAACGGATCCGTCGGAAAAAACGGATCCGTTGGAAAAAAAACTGATCTGGAGCAAAAAAAACCCGATCGGCGGGAACAAAACGGATTCGGCAAAAAAAAAAACGGATCGGCGTAAAAAAAACCCGGATCCGGCACAAAAAAAACGGATTGGCGGGATAAAAACAAAGTCGGCAAAAAAAACGGATCAGAAAAATAAAACGGATCCGGCGAAAAAAAAAACTGATCTGGCTTGTAATAAAATGGATCCGGGGCAAAAAAAACCCGATCGGCGGAAAAACACGGATCCGGCGAAAAAAAAACGGATCTGGGGTAAAAAAAAAACGGATCCGGCGCAAAAACAAACCGATTGGCGGAAAAAAAAAGGATTCGGCAAAAAAAACAGATCGGCGGAAAAGAACGGATCCGGCGGAAAAACAAACAGATTGGCGGAAAAAAAAACGGATTCGGCAAAAAAAAACCGGATCTGCGGAAAAAACCCGAATCCGGCGGAAAAAAAACGGATCCGGCGGAAAAACGGATCGGCGGAAAAATACGGATCCGGCGAAAAAATACGGATCCGGCGAAAAAAAACGGATCTGGTGTAAAAAAACGGATCCGGCGCAAAAACAAACCGATTGGCGGAAAAAAACTGATTCGGCAAAAAAACACGGATCGGCGGGAAAAAAACGGATCCAGCGGAAAAACAAACAGATTGGCGGGAAAAAAACGGATTCGGCAAAAAAAAAACGGATCTGCGGAAAAAAAACGAATCCGGCGGAAAAAAACGGATCCGGCGGAAAAACGGATCGGTGGAAAAATACGGATCCGGCGGAAAAACGGATCGGCGGAAAAATACGGATCCGGCGAAAAAAAACGGATCTGGCGTAAAAAAACGGATCCGGCGCAAAAACAAACCGACTGGCGAAAAAACGACGGATTCGGCAAAAAAAAAACAGATCGGCGGAAAAAAACGGACCCGGCGGAAAAAACGGATCCGGCAGAAAGATAAAACCAATCCGGCGGAAAAAAAAAAGGATCCGGCCGACAAAAAAATGGATCCTGCGTCTAGAGACTACAGCCGTCGGCCTTACCATTGCACCACAAGGTCAAGTGATCCCAGGTACTAATTTTTGCTAATTTTACTAATTTTACTAATTTCCTGTATCAGAGTCAAGTATCAGACTCCGGTATCAGACAGAGTATTTCTGAGGTTTGACTTTCATTTGTGACTTTGATATGTGAAAGTCAGGTATCAGAATCAAGTATCAGACTCCGGTGTCAGAGTATTTCTGAGGTTATTTCTGATGTTACTGTGATTTGTGACCATGTTGCAGCGGTATACTGACTTATGTTACTGACTTTATGGCAGGTTCATCCTGCAGACACTAGATGGCGCTGTGGCTCCCGATGACGTCACGGCTCCTTGCAGCCTCTAGTCAGTAATAGCAGCACTAGACAATCGCCGGGCGCGGTGGCGTGCGCCTGTAATCCTAGTTACCAGGGAGGCTGAGTGCTGGAGCGCTTGAGTCCAGGTGTTCTGGGCTGCCCTGTGCTATGCCGATTGGGGTGTCAACATCAGGTCGGTATTTGTGACCCTGGGGGACCTCAGAACTAACCAGTGGTCCTGAAGTGGGAGGAGGCCGGACGCGGCCTAAGAGACCCCATGCCGATCAGCGGTGCGGATCGCCCCGTCCATAGCCCTCGTTGTAGAGTCTACAATGGGGAGCAGGCTGGACAACACAGCGTGACAACCACTTTTTATACACACAGAAAATATTCATTTTAGATCGGGAAATCATTATTAATGTAGAAAAAGATCCAATTTCTTAAAATTGTGATGTTTATTAGAAAATTCAATGCAAACATTCAAGACTGTCTATGTAAATACTATGCATTGAACTTTGTACTTAGTTCTCTAATAAACATCGACATTTTAAGACGCTGAATTGTTTCTACATTTGATCCCTTGGCTTCCGTGCTACAATGCCCCTAGAGTCGGAGCTGTTTTTTCTTTTTTCACCAGATCATTATTAACCCTCAGTCACATCTGCAATAATTATTATTCGGTAAAAATAATGAACTATGCAAAATATGAAAATGTAAATATATATATATATATTCCTCCTGTACTTTCTCACTATCTCCCCAGATTCTGATATTACGTCTCCTTATCTCTCTGTGATGCCGTTACACTGAGCGCTACTGACACCTACTGGCGAAACCAATAAAATGCTTCCATCTGTTGTGCAGTACTAGGTGTTACCAGCAGAGGCCACTCCAGCTCTAAACCTTCAGGACGAAACATGAATCACCTGCAAATATCACATTATAATGAGGTTACGCTGAAGGCCTCATGAGAAAATGACCTATTGTTTATATCAGGTTTTTTTTCTTCAATGTATTTTTTTCCATATAACAATCTGTATTAAAAATATAGTAGTAATATAATATATCAAAAATTATTAACACAAATAAATATATTTAAAAAATTACCAATAATAAGTATAAAATAAACAGACCACAAATCAACCCCCTAAAAACACAAGAAGATCCTAAGGGTGCGTGTCCACGTTCAGGATGGCCGGCGCTTTGGACGGAGCGGAAAACTCGCTCTGCCCTAAGCCCCGCCCCCTTCTGGAGACACGATGATGCCGGATGTGTTCATTGCACACATCCGGCATCATCGCACCCCACACATAGGGCCCTGTGATTTACCTTGCAGCGGCGCAGCAAGGTAAACGGACATGCTGCGATCTAAAAAGACGCGCCGCATGTCCGGAATCGCAGGGCCGCCGGGTGCGTATTAGGCCGGGGACACACTTAACGTATAAAAAAAACGGTCCGTTTTTCACGGCCGAGAATCGCACAAATGTTTCAAAAACAGTGATCCGTGTGCAGTGCGAGGATGCGATTTCCTCGCATCAAATGATCCGTGTGACATCCGTATGGCATCCGTATGCCGAGATTTTCTCGCAAGCTTGCAAAACCGACATCTAATGGATTTATGTGCTCAAATGTTCGGGAAAACATATATACAGTATATATCATTGAGACACATATATATATATATTCTGTATTTAGATTTCATTCAGCGCGATATCTGTGAAAAGCCGGTAATTCAATTACCGGCTTTTCATTTCTCCTGCCTAAACCCGACATGATATGAGACATGGTTACATACAGTAAACCATCTCATATCCCCATTTTTTTGCATATTCCACACTACTAATGTTAGTAGTGTGTATGTGCAAAATTTCAGCGCTGTAGCTGCTGAAATAAAGGGTTAAATGGCAGAAAAAATTGGCGTGGGCTCCCGCGCAATTTTCTCCGCCAGAATGGTAAAGCCAGTGACTGAGGGCAGATATTAATAGCCAGGAGAGGGTCCATGGTTATTGGCCCCCCAGTGGCTAAAAACATCTGCCCCCAGCCACCCCAGCAAAGGCACATCTGGAAGATGCGCCTATTCTGGCACTTGGCCACTCTCTTCCCACTCCCTGTAGCGGTGGGCTATGGGGTAATGAAGGGTTAATGCCACCTTGCTATTGGAAGGTGACATTAAGCCAGATTAATAATGGAGAGGCGTCAATTATGACACCTATCCATTATTAATCCAATTGTTGGAAAGGGTTAAAAAACACACACACACATGATTTAAAAGTATTTTAATGAAATAAACACAGCGGTTGTTGTAATAATTTATTGTTCTCTCAATCCATCAGGAACACCCTCGCTTGGAAAAATAATAAACGCACAAGATACATACCTTCTGGTGAACCGTCTCGTCCCACGAAGTAATCCATCTGAAGGGGTTAACTAATATTACAGGCACGAGCCCTGCTAAATGCAGCTGTGCTCCGTGCCTGTAATCCCCGGCGAATGAATGAAATGTAGGTCATTGACCTACATTCCCTTCAGTCGCGGTGATGCGCCCCCTGGTGGATGTCCTCATATGACCTGGAGCGTGGGAAAAAGTTCCCAGGCTGCAGTTCATGAGAACATCCACCAGAGGGCGCCTCACCGCGAATGAATGAAATGTAGGTCAATGACCTACATTTCATTCATTCGCAGGGGAATTACAAGCACGGAGCACAGCTGCATTATAGCAGGGCTCCTGCTTGTAATATTAGTTAACCCCTTCAGATGGATTACATCGTTGGACCTGACAGTACATCAGAAGGTATGTATCTTGTGCGTTTATTATGTTGCCAAGCGAGGGACTGCAAATTGCAAATGGATTTGAGAGAACAATAAATTATTACAACAACCGCTGTGTTTATTTCATTAAAATACTTTTTAATCATGTGTGTGTGTTTTTTAACCCTTTCCTACAATTGGATTAATAATGGATAGGTGTCATAATTGACGCCTCTCCATCATTAATCTGGCTTAATGTCACCTTACAATAGCAAGGTGACATTAACCCTTCATTACCCCATATCCCACCGCTACAGGGAGTGGGAAGAGAGTGGCCAAGTGCCAGAATAGGCGCATCTTCCAGATGTGCCTTTTCTGGGGTGGCTGGGGGCAGATGTTTTTAGCCACGGGGGGGCCAATAACCATGGACCCTCTCCTGGCTATTAATATCTGCCCTCAGTCACTGGCTTTACCGCTCTGGCGGAGAAAATTGCGCGGGAGCCCACGCCAATTTTTTCCGCCATTTAACCCTTTATTTAAGCAGCTACAGCGCTAAAATTTTGCACATACACACTACTAACATTAGTAGTGTGGAATATGCAAAAAAAAGGGGGATATGAGATGGTTTACTGTATGTAAACCATGTCTCATATCCTGTCGGGTTTGTGCAGGAGAAATGAAAAGCCGGCAATTGAATTACCGACTTTTCACTAACAGCGCTGCGTATTTCTCGCAAGTCACACTGCTGGTCCGTGTGGAATCCGCATTTTTCTCGCCCCCATAGACTTTCATTGGCGATTTTTTTGCGCAATACGCTGACAAACGCAGCATGCTGCGATTTTGTACGGCCGTAGAAAGCCGTATAATACTGAACCGTAATATACGGCTAATAGGAGCAGCCCCATTGAGAATAATTGTGCCGTATGTTATGCGAGTTTTACGGACGTAGTTTCTGCGCTCTTACGTCCGTAAAACTCGCCAGTGTGA